>NC_053036.3:204860364-205166560 GCF_002575655.3 Aegilops tauschii subsp. strangulata | reverse complement strand
GGCTGCACAAGGAAGTCTCTAGCATGAATAATCTTATGATCCCTTTGAGCCTGGGTGGCGGACCATAGGAGGATCACACGGTATAACCCCGGGATCTCCTAGGACAACACTGGTATAACCCCAGGTGCCCAAAACCAACAATCCACCTAGATTTGTATTAAAGTTGCCACCTTAAATTGAACCATTAATTAACAATCTCACATTTGTCATGGAATACACTCAAACCCAATCCACGTCTACGAGCATAGCATGGCAATATAAGCATAGCATAGAAGTAACTCCCAAGGGTTTGATAATAAAACAGGTGATAGGTTCTACCTCATCAACTACTTCCCAGACACACAAGTTAATCACATCCTAATCATGCAGTGTTTGAGGATTGTAACTAATGCATAAACTGGGTATGAAAAGAGTATGATCAATGTGTTACTTGCCTTGCTGACGATCCGCAAAACATAGTGACTCGTAGTAGCACGCTTCGCACTCCGGGAATTCTATCGCAAAGAAACAATAGCATACATAAGCACTCAAGCAAAGATGCACGAGTAAATCTCAAATAAAGATCTAACTAGAAAGTTCAACTGAAGAACTCCGGTTTGCAAAAAGAATCAAATCAAACGGAGCAACGAAACTCAAACTGCGAAAGAAACAAGGTCCGATTACTAATCTGGACTAAAGTCAAATTTTACAATACCAAAATCTTGTTCAAGTTGGTTAAACAGAAAGAGGGCTTCGAGACGAAGATCTAGGCGCTTGTTTCACCTGATTTGGATAAACGAGCGAAAAGTTATACTAGATCGAAGATTAGGGCAAAAATCGCGATCGGAAATAATCGCAAAAAACCCTGGAAAAAGAAAAACTGACGAACAGGCTAACGAACAAACGTTCGCTGTCTGCGGCTAACGGATGAACTGCGTTCGTTAAAATGAGCGTACGGACGAACGTCCGCTAAATAACCGAACCGAAAAACCCCGAACAAAACCGATCTAGGGTTTTCTGTAAAAAAAACGAGACGAAGGCGGCGGCGGTTTCTACCTCCGGCGACGTCGGCGGCGGGATTGCGGGGCGGCGGCGGCGGCTCCGGCGGGGTTGGGTGGTGGGGTGGCGGTAGTGCGGGGCGGCGGCGCGAGGCGGCGGCAGCGCTAGGGTTTGGCGTGGCGGTGGCTTGGGCTGGCGGCGGGGTCGGGCCTCCTGGCTTATAATGGCCGGCCGGGCCAGGAGTCCTAGTCGGACACGGCCCGTTTAGGTCGGTGCAATTTTTTTTAAAAACCTGACACGGAAAAACAAACAAAAGAAATACTAAACGGACTCTAAAATCCTGAAATAAATTTTCACAGTCCTCTAGTAATATTTCGGACAAAGTGAACATTTATTTGGGCCTCTAATTGAAAAACGCATATTTTTACTAATTCAAATAAAATTGCAATAATATCCAAATAAAATTTATTTATTTGATTTTAATATTTTCCTCCAATATTTCATTTATTTTGGAGAAGTCATATTATCTCCTCTCATATATTTTAATATGAAATATTTTCGGAGAGAAAAATAATTAAAACCAAAGTGATCCTTGTTTCGATATTTGACAAAATTCAAATATGAAGAACGTGAAATCCCCAACTCTCTCCGTGGGTCCTTGAGTTGCTTAGAATTTCGAGGATCACAAAACAAAATGCAATAAAAAATATGATATGCATGAATGACCTATGTATAACATTCCAAATTGAAAATTTGGGATGTTACAAACCTACCCCCTTAAGATGAATCTCGTCCCCGAGATTCGGGTTGGCTAGAAAATAGGTGTGCGTGGTCTTTGCGTAGATCATCCTCTCGTTCCCTGGTGGCTTCATCCTCGGTATGGTGGCTCCACTAAACTTTGCAAAACTTGATAACCTTGCTGTGAGTAACTCGGCTGGCAAACTCGAGAATATCCTTCTTCATTCCAGTCCACCAAAAATGCTCCTTCAAATCTAAATACATCTTGGTGTTTCCGGGGTATATCGAGTATGGTGAGTCATGAGCTTCCTGTAGTATCAACTTCTTGATCTCGGCATTATTGGGCACGTATACATGGTCCTCAAACCACAAGGTGTCGAGCTCATCCTCACGAAAACCCTTGGCTTTTCCTTTGCTCATTCTCTCGTTTATCTCTGCAATTTCTTTGTCATCCTTCTGAGCTTCTCGAATCTTTCCCAATAATGTTGACTGAACCTCCATTGCTGCAACAAAACCTCTAGGGACTATCTCCAAACGAAGCTCCCTGAGATCCTCTGCTAACTCCTTTGGCAATCCCCCGTTTACGAGGGTATTGGTGTAACTCTTCCGGCTCAAAGCGTCTGCTACGACATTGGCCTTGCCTGGATGATAGTGCAACTTCATATCATAATCCTTTATGAGCTCCAACCATCTCCTTTGCCTGAGGTTCAGCTCCTTCTACGTGAAAATGTACTTCAAAGTCTTATGATCCGTGTACACATCACAACGGTTTCCAATAAGGAAATGTCTCCAGGTCTTGAGCGCATGCACTACGGCTGCTAACTCCAAATCATGGGTGGTGTAATTCAACTCATGCAGTCGAAGTTGACGTGAGGCATATGAAACAACTCTTCCGTATTGCATAAGTACTCCTCCAAGTCCTAAGCGAGAGGCGTCGCAATACACTTGGAAATCCTTGCGTATATCCGGCAGAATCAGCACTGGGGCTGCAGTAAAACGTTTCTTCAACTCCTGGAAACTTGCTTCGCATTCTTTAGTCCAATGGAACTTGGTGTCCTTCTTCAACAATGCCGTCATAGGCTTCGCAATCTTGGAGAAATTCCCAATAAATCTCCGATAGTATCCCGCGAGTCCAAGAAAACTGCGGATCTCCCCAACTGAGGTGGGTGCCAACCACTCGGTGACTGACTGAACCTCGGTAGGATCCACTGCTATACCTTCTCCTGATATAACATGTCCAAGAAATCCAACTTCCTTCAACCAAAACTCACATTTGCTGAACTTGGCATATAACTGATGTTCCCTGAGCTTCTCAAGAACTAATGCAAATGCTCCTTGTGTTCCTCTTCATTCTTCGAGTATACCAAGATATCATCAATGAACACCACGACAAACTTATCCAAGAACTCCATGAATACCTTGTTCATCATACTCATGAAATAGGCAGGGGCGTTAGTCAGTCATCCGCAACTATTGGCTCGGTGCTACTGGAAAACACCGGCGGCCGCAACCTCAGAAAACGGGCTAATTTGTCAACTGGAGGTGGGTTGTTGTTGTTGTTGTTGTTGCCTTGGTTCTGGACTAATATGTGCATCAAGGCATTCTGCTGCTGGATCAACTGGGTGATCTCAGATGGGAAGACAAATCCAGTGTCACGTCTCGGAGGCATCTGATGGGTCTAGAGGGAAGAGATTAGAATAGAAATGAGGTCTAGCGAGAAAGCACTACCCATATGCACATGAGACAAACACAATCATATCACACCAATCAATTCAAGCAAGGGCATACAATCGGTCTAGAACTATCGTTACAAAGTGCTCGGACTACTACTATATACATGGGGAATACTACTAGTCATGTGGTGGTCATCTAAATTGATCGGTGGAAGACTCCATGATATCCGCTCCAGCTTCGTCTTCATGATCATCATCACTATCGTCGGGGTCGGAGTCGGTGTCGTCGATGATGATGTAGTCTTCAGAACGAATTTCCTTGGGTTCGCCGTCTTCTCCTCCTGGCGCGGGGTCTCCCAAGAATACTCCTATCTTTCTTATCAGGTCGTCATTCTTCTCCACTAGTATTGCGATTTCCTCCTCGTATCCATCGCGTGTAGACTTGAGTTCCTCTTCTAGCTCGATGATCCTATTCATCACCTTCTTCAAATCCATCATGCCTGCGCACATCTGGTTCTCCTGTCGACGAATGTGCTGGTTTAGCTCCTGGATGAAAGCTGCAATGGACATGTCCCTCCTGGTGCTGACTATCTCCCATTGCTCGTCTCGGTGCCCACATATCTGATAGATAGTATCCTTGAGATCCTTGTGATAACCTTCACCAATGCGTCCCATGGCGATGTGGGCTGCCATGCTCTTGCCTAAACTCCAGGTTGGTGCATCAAAGGAAAACTCTATGGGCTCAGTGACTGGCGGGAATGTCCTTCCTGGAACTTGAACTCGAATCATCCAACGCTCCTCTTCTGGTAAAGTAGTGGTGTAGGTCTCGGTGAAGCTTGGTATTCCGATGTTCAGATACCTAGTGACTTCTTTCAAGTGTCATCCAAACGGTGTGTCTTCATCCGGTTGTGCAAACTTGCTCCTTCAGTCCGCCATCCTAAAGAGTAGAAAATGGAGACGAGTCAGAAATGAGTAGAGAAGAGTGACCTATGGCTTATCTTAGTGGTCGTGTCCTACATTCAGCGTGTGCTCTGATACCATCTTGTAGCGACCCGACCTCAGACGGTCAAGTCTCTGTGTTCAGTGTCATCCCTGGATCGGTAATGCTGACACACACAGTACTTAAATGGATTTATAACAGAGTAGCAATCACACACTTATTACATCGAATGTCCCAAAAGAGAACTTATTACAATAAATATGGCTTAAGGCCATCTAAATGAGATAACAACGGAAGGCTTGGAAGATAAATTGAGTCCATCAACTCCAACGGCATAGCTGAGTGCATGACAAACGACCTATGGCACCTTACTCGTCGTCTGGAAAGTCTGCAACATGATACGTTGCAGCCCGAAAACGGGTCAGCACATGGAATATGCTGGCAGTATAACACAGTAGAGCAATGAACAGATAATGCTATCACTACATGCATATATGGCTGGTGGAGGCTCTATGGTTATATTATTTTTGCGAAAAGCCAATTTTTCCCTACAACAATGGAATAAATTTTTATTTAACTACCATGGTGGTTGAAACATTGAGAATGGTACACTACTGGAATCAGCTACTTTGCCATCTGCCAGCTCTTTGCCATCAGCTAGCAGACGGCAAAGAAGCTCTTTGCCATCAGCTACCCAAAAACTGACGGCTAAGAACTGGCTGATGGCAAAGACTTTCTTTGCCATCGGCCAGTTCTTTGTCGTCCGCTAGCAGACGGCAAAGAGGGAGGGGGCCCCACTGACGAGCTGCTTAAAAAAACTTAACGGCCCCCCTCTTTGCCGTCTGCTAGCAGACGGCAAAGGGCAAAAAAGCGGACGGCAAAGGGGGCGGACGGCAAAGATTTAACATATCTAACGGCCGCGCCCCACCCCGCCCTGTTTCTCTCCCTGCTCTTCACACGCGCGCCGCCGCCCCCACCACTCGCCGCCGCCCGGTCATCCCACCACCCCGCCGCCCCACCGCCCCCCCCGCCCCGTCACCACTGCCGCCCGGCGCCGTCGGCCCACCACCCGGCGCCCCACCGGCCCCCCGCCCCGTCGCCCCCGCCGCCCTACCGTCTCGGCGCCGCCGCGCCCCGGCCCCCCCGCGCCCCAACGCCCCGGGCCCGCCGCCGCCGCCCCAGGCCGCCCCGCCCCCCTCCTCCACCGGCCACCTCCTCCACCGCCCCGCCCCCTCCTCCACCGGCCACCTCCTCCACCGGCCCTGCCCCAGGTGAGCTCTACCTCCTCTTTTTTTCCTTTTTGTTCTGTTTTTTTAGTTTTAGGTTTATGTTTAGTTTAGATTTAGTTTTAGTTTAGTTTTAGGTTTAGTTTTAGTTTAGTTTTAGGTTTAGATTTAGTTTTTTCCTTTTTTTCTTCTATTTTTTTAGTTTTAGGTTTATGTTTAGTTTAGATTTAGTTTTAGTTTTAGTTTTAGTTTTAGATTTAGGTTTAGTTTTAGGTTTAGTTTTAGGTTTAGTGTAGTTTGAGGAAAGAAGAAGAATAAGAAAAAAAGAGGAGAGGAGGAGAAGAAGAGGAAAAAGGAAAGGAAGAAGAGGAGGAGGAGAAGAAAAAAGAAGAAGAGGAAGAAGAAGAAGAAAAAAGGGGAGAGGAGGAGAAGAAGAAGAGGAAAAAGGAAAGGAGGAAGAAGAAGAAGAAGAAGAAGAAGAAGAAGAAGAAGAAGAAGAAGGAAAAAAAGGAAGAAAAGGAAGAAAAGGAAGAAGAGGAAGAAGAAGAAAAGGAAAAAAGAGGAAAAAAACCCGACCCGACACGGCACCCCGACCCCGACCCGGCACCCCGACACGACACCCCGACCCCTAGACCCCGACCCCGACACCCCGACCCCGACCCCGACCCGACACCCCGACCCCGAGCCTGACCCGACACCCCGACCCCGACACCGACAGGGCACCCCGACCCCGACCCGGCACCCCGACCCGACACCCCGACCCCGAGCCCCCGACCCCGACCCCGACACGGCACCCCGACACCGACACGACACCCCGGCCCCCGACACCTCCCGACAAGGTGTTCTTTGGCTTTCCAGAGGCCGACGGGGTCATATATTTGTGAATTATTAGTTAGGTCATATATTTTTCGATTTTGTTATGAAAAACATCATATATAATTGTGTTGATCGGGTAGTTTTAAATGTGCAGTTGTTTCATTGCTGCGAGGTTTGGTGTTCGACGACCTCGCCGTGCGTTTGACGAGCTCTGCCCCTTCGTTCGTGGGTGAGCACAAATGACATGTCCTCCTCCCCCATTAATTATTTGATCTATTCCGATGAAACTTGATAGCTAGCTATATATGTGTCTTGAATCATCAGTATGCGTAACCATATGTGTCTCCCGTTCGAAAGCGTCATAGTTATAAATATGCATGCATTTGCATATTTATAACCTTGATTCTTTCGAATTGTCCAACGCTATCCATGGACAGCCCGAGTATGTTTAGATTGGGTTCGTTTTTCCATATGCTTTGCTCTGGATCCGACGCATAAATTTCGTCAGTGCCTCCCCTGTTGTTCTCCGGGTACACATCCTCTCTGTTTATTGCAGAGACGTGTATCAGGAGAATAGCGGGGAGGTGCTGCCGAAATTTTGCGTAGGATCCGGAGCATAGCATGGGAAAATGAACCCAATCTAAGCATACTCGGGTGGGATTAGGACCTATCATTACCTATTAGAGTGTAGGTTGCATGGACGTAATAAAATTGACAAAGTAGATCAACTGATGAATATATACATGGTGAATTATATATATATATTTGTTGTGTGTCTAGTAGCTCTGAAAGTCAAGATGAGTGATCGTGCGTGGATGTACACCGGTCACACTGGTCAGAACAAATGGAGCACTGAATGGTTCACAAAAACCAAGGGGTTTGTGCGAGCCGCATTTGCAAATGGCCAGAGGAAAACCTGGTGCCCCTGTTTACGGTGCGGCAATTGGGAAAAGAGGACAGAGGCTGAAATGGGCAAACACCTGCAGAAGAGTGGTTTTACGCCTGATTATACGGTGTGGACATTTCATGGTGAGTCTGCCCAACGTGACCGAGCTGAGGTGGATCGTCGTCGCACCGACGAGCATGGTACTGGGATGGAAAACATGGTGCAAGACTTTGATGATGCTCGGGATTCGGACGAGGAGATGGAGGAATCTGCAAAGGCCTTCAATGAAATGTTGGAGTCTTCAAAACGTCTGCTCCATGAGCACACTGAGCTTTGTCAGTTGGATGCCATCTCGCAACTAATGGCTCTGAAGGCTCAGTTCAACTTGGGCAGAGAATGCTACGATGCAATGATGACAGTATTTGGACGCTTTCTACCCAAAGGCCATGTAATGCCTGCAAACCTGTACCAGTCGGACAAAATCCTCCGTGCACTGAAGATGCCCTATGATAAGATACATGCCTGTGAGAAAGGATGTGTCTTGTTTAGGCTTGACTATGCGGACTTGAACTATTGTCCCATTTGCAAGTATTCCAGGTATGTTGTGGTAGACAACGGTATGGGTGAGAAGACACAGACCAAAATCCCCGTTAGTGTTCTTCGGTATATGCCAATCGTACCAAGACTTCAATATCTTTTCATGGTTGAAGAGACGGCCAGACAGATGACATGGCACAAAACGGGCAAAAGAACCGAACTAGATGCAGATGGGAATCTGATGATTGTACACACATCGGATGGTGTTGCGTGGAAAAAGTTTGATGAATTACATGGTGACAAAGCGGCAGATCCGAGGCATCCTCGAGTCGGCATCAGCACGGATGGGTTCAGTGTGTTTGGTATGACGGCAGCCCAATACAGTTGTTGGCCCGTATTTGTCTTTCCACTCAATCTCCCCCCCGGACAGATTATGCAAAGAAAGAACATTTTCCTGACGTTGATAATTCCAGGGCCCAACTATCCGGGGAAAAATATGAATGTGTACATGCAGCCGCTTAAGGACGAATTGCAAGAAGGCTGGGATAATGGGTTCAAGACATACGACGCCTATAGCAAACGGAACTTCATAATGCGTGTCTGGTACATGTACTCGACGCATGACTTGCCGGCGTATGCGCTATTCGTTGGCTGGTGTGTGCATGGAAGGTTCCCGTGCCCCACATGCAAGGGAGCTCTTGAGTTTGTTGGCTTCAGGCCGGTCGCAAGTTTTCTTGCTTCGACATGCATAGACAGTTCCTGAATCCTCGCCATAAGTTCAGGAAAGACAAGAAGAACTTCATCAGAGGTAGAGTTGTCAAAAACTCTGCACCACCTGCATTGACATGCCAACAGACCTTGGATCAGTTAAACGCTCTCGAGCCAGATCCAGAGCGTCCAGGGTACTTCAAGGGGTATAATTCTAAGCACGCCTGGACTCACAAAACATGCTTATGGGATCTGCCTTACTTCAAAGACCTCCTTTGCCCACACAACATCGACGTGATGCACACTGAGAAGAATATCGCCGAGGCACTTTTTGGTACATTGTTCGGCATAGATTGGAAGTCAAAGGATAATACTAAGGCTAGAGTCGATCTGGAGGCGCTATGTGATAGGCCGTTACAAAACATGAAAGAACCGAAAGGAAAGCAGAACTGGACGAAGCCAAAGGCATGGTTCAATCTTGGAAGGCCAGCTATGAGGGAAATTATCTTGTGGGTGAAAATGCAGTTGATGTTCCCCGATGGGTATGCAGTGAATCTAAAGAGGGGAGCCAGTCTTGATAAATTGAAGATATTTGGTCTCAAGAGTCATGATTGGCACATATGGATTGAGCGGGTAATGCCGGTGATGTTGCGTGGCTTCATCCCTGAGGATGAATGGCTAGTACTGGCAGAACTCAGCTATTTCTTCCGTGTTCTTTGTGCGAAAGAACTATCGCCTGGCGTGCTAGAAGAAATGGAAGAGTTGGCACCGGAGTTGATCTGCAAGTTAGAGAAGATCTTTCCACCGGGCTTCTTTAATCCAATGCAACATTTGATTTTGCATCTCCCGACCGAGGCAAGATTGGGGGGGCCCGTGCAAAATCGTTGGTGCTACCCAACTGAGAGGATGCAGAAGACGCTTTGACAAAAATGTAAAAATAAACGTAGAATTGAAGCATCGATGGCTGAGGCGTTCATCACTGAGGAGGCGGCAAACTTCGTGACAGCACGCTACGAAGCCAAAAATCGTCATTTGCATAATCCGAAGCCTCGGTACAATGCTGACGACCCTAAAAAGGGTGGATACAACCTCAGCCTATTCAAAGGGAATCTCGCACCAGCCAGTGTTTCAAATCCAGTATCTTTGGATAACGAACAATGGCGGACCATTTCGTTGTATATCTTCAACAACCTGATAGAAGTGCGGCCGTACATCGAGTAAGTTCTCGGTACATAGTTTCGCAACTTCTATTTCCTTTGAACTGCTCTTATTCCTGGATATTTCATACAGTCGATACGTCGCCTTATTCTCGTATGGAGCGGTGATCCAAAAGGATTCTGTCAAAGAGTATGAGCTTCTCGCAAAGCAAGGAGGCGGCTATCCCGGTTTCATCTCTTGGTTGAAACAAACGGTAATTTCTATTAGACAATTTCATTTCATTCGCTAATTTGTGCGTAATGCAACAATCCTTTCATATTAAACTTGTAGGCTAATTCAGAGTCTATGGACGCCGAATTGAGACAAGTCGCTAATGGTTTTGACTATAAGGTCCGTTCATTTGACAAATACGACATCAACGGGTATCGCTTTCGTACCTATGGCAAAGAGCTATCTATGGCCGACCGAAAGTCTACAAATTGTTGTGTATCTTCTATCAGCGAAGGAGGTACCGAGTATTATGGGAGAGTTGAAGCAATTTATGAACTTCTATTCTATGGTGAAAACCCACCGAATGTCGTAGTCTTCAAATGTTATTGGTTTCAGCCGAAGGAGACTAGAAGGACTCATGAACATATAGGGCTAGTTGAAATCAACCAAAGCACCCATTTAGATGTTCCGGATGTCTATATTACGGCTCAACAGGTGACCCAAGTATTCTATCTACCGTGGGCCTGCCAAACTAATCCAAATCTGAAAGGTTGGGATGTCGTTTATGAAGTGCCGCCACGTGCTAGACTATCTCCCCCAAAGGAAGAGGATTATGAACCTCGCATTAACCCAGACACATATGAAGGAGAATTCTTCCAAGAGACACGTCTTTCCAAAAAGCGATTCAAGAACCGCTATACTTCACCCCAAAACATTGAAGTAGACAGCGACAGTGAATCCGACATCACCCCAGAGGAGGAACAAGAAGAGCCGGAACAAGAAGAGGTTACTGCTGCGGATGACCTATCATTGCTTGACCGATTACGTCAAGGTGGCCTTCCACATGTTGATGCCACTGAACCCTATGAGCCCGTCATTGATTATAGTGATGATGATTATTATGCATTTATTGATGATACTGATCGAGATTATTAGTAGTGTCAGGTATTAAATTTTTTTATGTTGTACTTGATGATGATACACTTAAGTGATACACATATTATTATTCATGTCGGTCTTTTTTTATGTTGTACTAATTTCGTTTACTGTTTGTCATGGCAGGTGTTGAAAGATGGTGGGCGCTGGTCGGGAGCGCGCCAAGGCCCCTTCTTCGTCGGTGCGTGGTCTGAGGTCTTCCATTCCAGACGCACCTCTCCGTCGAGCGTTGCTGGACAGTATGGCGACACCGCCGGGCCCTTCTTCGTCGACCACGGTGCCCAGCAGGGGACGAGGTAGGAAGAGAGGAGGTGAGGCACGTGATCGCGGGAGAGGAGGTAGGGTGACTGCTACGACGCCTTCCTCGCCGCCACCCCCAGCTGTTTCACCCGAGCACGTGACTGCTAGGGTGGACTCGTCCGAGGAGGAGGCTACACGGACTCCGGTCCACGAGCCTCCGGTCCACGGGTCTTGGGCCCACGAGCCTCGGGTCGACTGGCCTTCGGCCCACGAGACCCCGGAGGAGCACACGTCCGGATGGGGTACCTGGCCGGATCAGCCCGAGGAGCCGAGTGGCCATGCCGATGATGGCGGGGAGCCGACTGATATTGAGGAGGAGGGGGCACCGTCTACCAGCGTGGTGCTACACGGCTCCCGTCCGTGCCGGCGACCCGCGAGCAGAGGTGGTTGATTTTCCCTGATGGGGAGAGGTACGTAAGTGAATTTAATATTTTTGTACCTTCTGCATTCACGTTTCTTCAAATAACTAATGCGTTGGCCTTGTCATGCTGCAGGGGTTGGGACCACCATCATAGTGTCCGCCGGCCCAACTCCGTCCTTGGAGTTCTTTGCCGGCAAAACTTCCCGGGGTTTGTCATGTTGCCTGGTGAGGGTCGGCTTCCAGAGGTTGGATTGAGCTGGGAGCACTACTTGGCTGCCCCGGCCCCGTCGGATGAGATTATCGACGGTGTCTTGTGCGACACGAGGGCAGACATGGTGATCAAAAAGTTCTGGGTAATTTCTCCTTTACACATTTAAAAATCTTCAACTAGCTAGTTATTAATTGTACTATCAATATTGTCTCATTTGATTGCAGACATTCTACAGGTGTGAGGAGGGATACGAGGAGGACGCGACACATGTTATCGAGAACGTCTGCAAGCGCCTACTACAGAACTTACAACACGAGGCTCAGGTGCAGGCTGTTCGAGACTACTACGCCTTGCGTGGTATCAAGAAGACTAAGCCGGCGTGCCGCGATAAGTTCCTGAGTAAGGAGCAGTACATGAAGGTAATTCTTAAGGCCTTCTACTTAAGTTCCTTCATTTAGTAATTCTTAGCCGTAGCGCTCAAGGTTCTATTTGCTAACTTAGGCGCCTCCGAGATGGTGTGCGGATCGGATGGATTGTTGGGAGGTGTTGGTCAATGAGTGGTGCTCAAAAGAATGGCTATCCCTCCACAACGAGGCCAAGGACAAACGTGCCCAAATGGAAGGTGTGCCACACCATCAAGGCAGCTCCAACTTATATCAGTTCGGGCGGAACTGGGTATGTGGTTTGCTTCATGATTCATGCAATTCATTCATCATGCTAGCTTGAGCCCTTTAATTACTAATTTACATTGTTTCTCTCTTTCAGGCACGCCACAATAAGGTGGATAAGGTGCCAGAGGTGTACGACCTGTATGCCATGGCCCACACTGCCTCTTTCAAGAAAGTCAAGGCTTTCTCTCAGTCTGACCTCGATGATGCAAACAACTTCACCAACATCTCCTCCCACAACAAGCTCGTGAGATATAGAGATGAGGGGAAGGCGAGGAAAGGGGAGGACTTTAACCCGAGCCAGGGTCCCATTGATCCAGAGCTGGTGATGATATCTGGTGGCGGGAGGTCCCATGGCTCCATAGCCATTGGAGATGGACTTATCCGTTGTCCTAGCACTCTCCCGGAGATCAAGGCGCGCCAGTCGAGCTCCGCTCCTGAGATAAGGCCTCGTGAACGGCCAGTGCAACTCGCCATCAAGGTTAGTGATACGTACTCAGCTATCTTTCTCCATTACATTGTGTGCGATTCCATCAATGATTACAAATGGTCATGTGAGTGGTGTTGCAGGCTGCTATACAGAGTGAGAGAGATAGAACGGAGAAACTTCTGGCGGAGGCGGCGGAGAGGCAGCGGGAGTTGGAGGAGAGGACGACAAAGATGATGGAGGAGGAGAGGGCACGGAATGACATGCAGGCAAGGGCCATGTACGAGCTCCTTGTGGTAAGTTTCTTCTGCAGATTAGCCAAAACATTCATGTAGTGTTTGTCTCATTACTAACTAGTATGACTGAGTCGTCAAAACCAAATGTGCAGTCTGTGTGCGAGAAGACCGGCCAGACCGCTCCGCCAATGCCAGTGATTGCTCCTGGGATCACGGTGAGTTTAATTTGAATGGACATTACTTGCTAGTCTTAACATTTGAGTGTCATCATGCTAACAAGACATTGGAAATGATCTTTGGTGCAGCGTAACTCCAGACAAGCATCGCACGATCCTTCTCTAGCTACCGACACGAGCCAGCCCGCTCCTACACCTCCTGGATCATGGTAAGTTTATCTAGTGTTTTGCTTAACACATGCATAAAGACCTAGACTTAGCTTTATTTCCTCCAATGCTTACCATAATGACCTAGACTTAGCTTCTTCTCCTCCAAAATGACTTAATAATCTTACTGACCTCCAAAACCATCCATTTTACCTAAGTTAGCTCTAAAACGATCTGTACTTAGCTTACTTATGTCAAAAATTGCATAATTAGCTTAGTTAGCTCATAAACGATCCATTTTACCTAAGTTAGCTCTAAAATGACCCATTTTACCTTGGTTAGCTTATAAATGATCCAGTTCATCCAAGTTAGCTCAAAAATGACCCATTTTACCTAGATTAGCTCCTAAATGATCCATTTTACCTATGTTAGCTTTAAAATGACCCATTTCACCTAGGTTAACTCCAAAATGACCCATCTTACCTAGGTTATCTCATAAACGATCCATTTCAACTAATTTAGCTCATAAACGATCCATTTCACCAAGTTAGCTCAAAAATGATCCATTTCACCTAAATTAGCTCTTAAATGATCCATTTCACCTAAGTTAGCTCAAAAACGATCCATTTCAACTAAGTTAGCTCATAAATGATCCATTTCACCTAAGTTAGCTAAAAAATGATCCATTTCACCTTAGTTACCTCAAAAACGATCCATTTGACCTTAGTTAGCTCATAAACGACCCATTTCAACTAAGTTAGCTCATAAATGATCCATTTCACCTTAGCTAGCTCATAAACGACCCATTTCAACTTAGTTAGCTCATATATGATCCATTTCACGTAAGTTAGCTCATAAATGACATACTCTTCTTGTTCTAGTCTTCTTCTTGTTCTACTCTTCTTGTTCTAGTCTTCTTCTTGTTCTACTCTTCTTGTTCTAGTCTTCTTATTCTAGTCACCTATTTCTAACTTTCTTATTTTGCCATTTTGCAGATTTCATTATGTGCTGGATGGAGTGCTTGTTCTACTCTTCTTGTTCTAGTCTTCTTATTCTAGTCACCTTAGCTATGGAGTGCTTGTTTATGTATGGATGGAACTTGTTTATGTATGAATTGATGGATGGAACTTGCTTATGTAATATGTATGGATGGAACTTGCTTATGTATTAATGGATTGAACTTACTTATGTATGAATGTATGGAACTTATGTGCTGGATATATGTGATATGAATGCCTGTGAAATATATCTATATATGTCATATATATTTGCTGTGAAAATTGTTGGATTTAATAAAAAACAGAAAAAAGAGCCAATATGCAGGCTCTTTGCCGTCTGACACCGACGGCAACGGGCTCTTTGCCGTCTGCCGCGGACGGCAAAGAAGCCACGTGGCATCCAGCTGTGCTTCCTGGGAGCTGACCCATTTGGGCAGTTTGCCTACAGTGGCAGACGGCAAAGAGTAAACAATTTTGCCGTCAGCGGCGGACGGCAAAGGCCTGCCATGTAGTGACGCGTAGATGACATCATACGGCGGACGGCAAAGACACTAGAAAGTTTGCCGTCTGCCGCGGACGGCAAAGGCATGCCGTTAGCCACTTAACAGACTGACAGCGCAATTATTGCCGTCCGCTCTCTTTGCCGTCCGCGGCAGACGGCAAAGGGCCTTTGCCGTCAGCCGCTAGGAAGCAGACGGCAAAGTAGCTCTTTACCGTAGCCTACTTTGCCGGAGCCTTTTGCCGTCCGCGGCTGACGGCAAAGGCCTTTGCCGTCCGCCGTTCATGCCTTTGCCGTCCGCCGTGGCAGACGGCAAAATAGCTGATTCCTGTAGTGGTACCCCCATCTCAATCCCAATTAAAAGTAATCAATAACAACCCAACAAATTAATTTAGAGTGATGAGATCAAATCAATAATTCAAGTACCAGATACTCAAGTTGTCCGTAACCAGGGACACGACTAACCATGATTAGTTTATACACTCTGCAGAGGTTTGCGCACTTTTCCCCACAAGACTCGATCTCCTCCGTTGGAATTTCCCGCACTACATGGTGTTTGAGAAACGGATGACCGAGACACAGTCTTTCAGAAGCATTAACTCTAACCCTCGGTAGACAGTACCAACCTACATCCCCTACATCTGCTAGCCTACCACTGGAAGAGGTCATGCAACCTACTCAACTATGCTAGAGCCCATAATAGCTTGTGGCTGCACACGGAAGTGTCTAGCATGAATAATCTTATGATCCCTTTGAGCCTGGGTGGCGGACTATAGGAGGATCACACTGTATAACCCCGGGATCTCCTAGGACAACACTGGTATAACCCCAGGTGCCCAAAACCAACAATCCACCCTGATCTGTATTAAAGTTGCCACCTTAAATTGAACCATTAATTAACAATCTCACATTTGTCATGGAATACACTCAAACCCAATCCACGTCTACGAGCATAGCATGGCAATATAAGCATAGCGTAGAAGTAACTCCCAAGGGTTTGATAATAAAACAGGTGATAGGTTCTACCTCATCAACTACTTCCCAGACCCACAAGTTAATCACATCCTAATCATGCAGTGTTTGAGGATTGTAACTAATGCATAAAAACTGGGTATGAAAAGAGTATGATCAATGTGTTACTGGCCTTGCTGACGATCCGCAAAACCTAGTGACTCGTAGTAGCACGCTTCGCACTCTGGGAATTCTATCACAAACAAACAATAGCCTACATAAGCACTCAAGCAAAGATGCATGGGTAAATCTCAAATAAAAAGATCTAACCAGAAAGTTCAACTGAAGAACTCCGGTTTGCAAAAAGAATCAAATCAAACGGAGCAACGAAACTCAAACTATGAAAGAAACAAGGTCCGATTACTAATCTGTACTAAAGTCAAATTTTAGAGTACCAAAATCCTGTTCAAGTTGGTTAAACAGAAAGAGGGCTTCGAGACGAAGATCTAGGCGCTTGTTTCACCTGATTTGGATAAACGAGCGAAAAGTTATACTAGATCGAAGATTAGGGCAGAAATCGCGATCGGAAATAATCGCGGAAAAACCCTGGAAAAAGAAAAACTGACGAATAGGCTAACGAACGAACGTTCGCTGTCTACGGCTAACGGATGAATAGCGTTCGTTAAAACGAACGTACATACGAACGTGTGCTAAATAACCGAACCAAAAAAACCAAACAAAACCGATCTAGGGTTTTCTGCAAAAAAACTGAGACGATGGCGACGGTGGTTTCTACCTCCGGCGAGGTCGGCGGTGGCGGCGGCGGCTCCGGCGGGGTCGGGTGGCGGGGCGGCGGCTCCGGCGGGGCGACAGCAGTGCGGGGCGGCGGCGGCGCGAGGCGGTGGCGGTGCAAGGGTTTGGCAGGGCGGCGGCTTGGGCTGGCGGCGGGGTCGGGCCTCCTGGCTTATAAAGGCCGGCCGGGCCAGGAGTCCTAGTCGGACACGACCCGTTTAGGTCGGTGCAATTTTTTTTAAAACCTGACGCGGAAAAACAAACAAAAGAAATACTAAACGGACTCCAAAAATCCTGAAATAAATTTTCACGGTCCTCTAATAATATTCCGGACAAAGTGAACATTTATTTGGGCCTCTAATGCAATTTTGAAAATGCATATTTTTCGTAATTCAAATAAAATTGCAATAAAATCCAAATAAAATTTATTTATTTGATTTTAGTTTTTTCCTCCAATATTTCATTTATTTTGGAGAAGTCATATTATCTCCTCCCATATATTTTAATATGAAATATTTTCGGAGAGAAAAATAATTAAAACCAAAGTGACCCTTGTTTCGATATTTGACAAAATTCAAATATGAAGAACGTGAAATCCCCAACTCTATCCGTGGGTCCTTGAGTTGCTTAGAATTTCGAGGATCGCAAAACAAAATGCAATAAAAAAATATGGTATGCATGAATGACCTATGTATAACATTTCAAATTGAAAATTTGGGATGTTACAACTATCCATGTTTGCCATGGGCCTCTTCCTCCTAGCTGAAGGGGTTCATGCCAAAATGGACACGCCGCGATCCCGCTTCTTCTAGGAAGGAACGGGACTCGAATGCAAATACCACATTGTAAAATGGGGTGTTGTTTGCCGTCCCAAGTCCTTGAGAGGAATTGGGATCACTAACACCAGACTCCAAAACATTGCCTTGATGTGTAAGTGGATCTGGAAGCTATCGCAAGGGGCGACGGGCTTGTGGGCGGACATACTCAGAGCGAAATACCTCCCGGATGGGAATTTTACGAAGGGGCTCTGAGGGGATCCCCATTCTGGAATGACCTCAAATCCATCAGGCTGGCCTTTGCCCTGGGAGAAAAAATCGCCGCCGGCAATGGCCGATTTGTGAAGGAAATATGCCTTAGAGGCAATAATAAAGTTGTTATTTAATATTTCCTTATATCATGATAAATGTTTATTATTCATGCTAGAATTTTATTAACCGGAAACTTGATACATGTGTGGATACATAGACAAAATATTGTGTCCCTAGTAAGCCTCTACTAGACTAGCTCGTTAATCAAAGATGGTTAAGTTTCCTAACGACATGTGTTGTCATTTGATGAACGGGATCACATCATTAGGAGAATGATGTGATGGACAAGACCCACCCGTTAGCTTAGCATATGGATCGTTTAGTTTTATTGCTATTGCTTTCTTCATGTCAAATACATATTCCTTGGACTATGAGATTATGCAACTCCCGGATACCAGAGGAATACCTTGTGTGTTATCAAACATCACAACGTAAATGGGTGATTATAAAGATGCTCCACAGGTATCTCCGAAGGTGTTTGTTGGGATGGCATAGATCGGGATTAGGATTTGTCACTCCGAGTATCGGAGAGGTATCTCTGGGCCCTCTCGGTAATGCACATCATAAGAAGCCTTGCAAGCAAAGTGACTAATGAGTTAGTTACAAGATGATGTATTACGGAACAAGTAAAGAGACTTGCCGGTAACGAGATTGAACTAGGTATGTGGATACCGACGATCGAATCTCAGGCAAGTAACATACTGATGGACAAAGGGAATAACATATGTTGTCATAACGGTTCGACCGATAAAGATCTTTGTATAATATGTAGGAACCAATATGAGCATCCAGGTTCCACTATTGGTTATTGACCGGAGAGGTGTCTCGGTCATGTCTACATAGTTATCGAACTCGCAGGGTCCGCACGCTTAACATTCGTTGACAATATAGTGTTATATGATTTGGTGACCGAATGTTGTTCGGAGTCCTAGATGAGATCACGGACATGACGAGGAGTCTCTAAATGGTCAAGAGGTGAAGATCAATATATAGGACGATGGTATTTCGACACAAGTGTTTCAGGACGTATCAGGAAGGAATCGGGTCACCAGAAGGGGTTCTGGGCACTCCCCGGCAATTTATGGGCTTAATGGGCCAAAGGGATGGATAGACCAGCCCACTAGGGGGCTGGTGCACCCCTCCACTTGTTTTGACAACCCTAGGGAAGGAAAAGGGGGAGGGCTAGCCCCTTCTGCCTTTCCCTCTCATGGGAGAAAGGAAAGGGAGGGGCGCCACCCTCCCCTGCCTTTCCCCGCACTCCAAATAAGGAAAGAAGGGGGCGCGGCTTGGGAGGGACCCCAAGTATCCGTTGGATGCTCCTCTCTCCCTCCCACCTATATATATGTGGGAGGGGGCGCCTAGCACACACCAGACTAATGCATAGCCATGTGCGGCGCCCCCTACACCGTTTACTCCCACAGTCATATCTCTGCGGTGCTTAGGCGAAGCCCTGCGCGGATCACTTCACCATCACCGTCACCACTCCGTCGTGTTGATGGAACTCATCTACTTCCTCAACACCTTGATGCATCAAGAAGGTGAGGGACGTCATCGCGCTGAACGTGCACAAAACTTGGAGGTGCCGTACGTTCGGTGCTTGATCGGTCAGAGCTAGAAGAAGTTCGACTACATTAACCGCGTTGTCAAACGCTTCCGCTTATGGTCTACGAGGGTACGTAGGCACACTCTCCCCCCTCATTGCTATGCATCTCCTAGATAGATCTTGCGTGAGCGTAGGATTTTTTTTGAAATTACATGCTACGTTCCCCAACAGTGGCATCCGAGCCAGGTCTATGCATAGATGATATGCACGAGTAGATCACAAAGAGTTGTGGGCGGTGATCATCATACTGCTTACCACCAATGTCTTGTTTTGATTCGGCGGTATTGTTGGATGAAGTGGCCCGGACCAACCTTACATGACTACGTTCATGAGACCGGTTCCACCGACAGACGTGCAACTAGTTTTTGAAGGAAATATGCCCTAGAGGCAATAATAAAGTTGTTAATTATATTTCCTTATATCATGATAAATGTTTATTGTTCATGCTAGAATTGTATTAACCGAAAACTTAGTACATGTGTGAATACATAGACAAACAGAGTGTCCCTAGTATGCCTCTAGTAGACTAGCTCGTTAATCAAAGATGGTTAAGTTTCCTGACCATAGACATGTGTTGTCATTTGATGAATGGGATCACATCATTAGAGAATGATGTGATGGACAAGATCCATCCGTTAGCTTAGCACAAATGATCGTTTAGTTTTATTGCTAATGCTTTCATCATGACTTATACATGTTCCTTTGACTATGAGATTATGCAACGCCCGAATACCGGAGGAACACCTTGTGTGCAATCAAACGTCACAACGTAACTGGGTGATTATAAAGATGTTCTACAGGTGTCTCCGATGGTGTTTGTTGAGTTGGCATAGATCGAGATTAGGATTTGTCATTCCGTGTATCGGAGAGGTATCTCTGGGCCCTCTCGGTAATGCTCATCACTATAAGCCTTGCAAGCAATAAGACTAATGAGTTAGTTGCGGGATGATGCATTACGGAACGAGTAAAGAGACTTGCCGGTAACGAGATTGAACTAGGTATGATGATACTGACGATCGAATCTCAGGCAAGTAACTACCGATGACAAAGGGAACAACGTATGTTGTTATGCGGTTTGACCGATAAAGATCTTCGTAGAATATGTAGGAGCCAATATGGGCATCCAGGTTCCCCTATTGGTTATTGACCGGAGATGTGTCTCGGTCATATCTACATAGTTCTCGAACCCGTAGGGTCCGCACGCTGAACGTTTGATGACGATTTGTATTATGAGTTATGTGATTTTATGTACCGAAGTTTGTACGGAGTCCCGGATGAGATCACGGACATGACGAGGAGTCTTGAAATGGTCGAGACATAAAGATTGATATATTGGATGATATTATTCGGACACCGGATGAGTTCCGAGAGGTACCTGATTATTATCGGAGTGCCGAAGGGTTATCGGAACCCCCCGGGGGAACTAATGGGCCTTAGTGGGAAGAGAGGAAGGGCCATAAGGGGCTGGCCGCGTGTCCCCCTTGGGTCTGAATTGGACTAGGGGAAGGCGGCGGCGCCCCCTTTCCTTCCCTTCCCTCTCTCCCTTCCTTTTTCCCCCTCTTCCTTAGGTGGAAACCTACTAGGACTTGGAGTCCTAGTAGGATTCCCCTCTCCTCTGGCGCCCTAGGAGGGCTGGCCGGCCTCCCCTCCCCTCCTTTATATACGAGAGAAGGGGGGCACCCTAGAACACACAAGTTTCTCTTAACCGTGTGCGGTGCCCCCACCACAGTTACACACCTCAGTCATATCGTCGTAGTGCTTAGGCGAAGACCTGCGCCTGTAACTTCATCATCACCGTCGCCACGCCGTCGCGCTGACGGAACTCTCCCTCGACCTCAACTGGATCAAGAGTTCGAGGGATGTCATCGAGCTGAACGTGTGCTGATCGCGGAGGTGCCGTACGTTCGGTACTTGGATCGGTTGGATCGTGAAGACGTTCGACTACATCAACCGCGTTACTAAACGCTTCCGCTTTCGGTCTACGAGAGTACATGGACACACTCTCCCCACTCGTTGCTATGCATCTCCTAGATAGATCTTGCGTGATCGTAGGTAAATGTTTGAAATACTGCGTTCCCCAACAGTGGCATCCGAGCCAGGTCTATGTGTAGATGTTATATGCACGAGTAGAACACAATGAGTTGTGGGCGATAATAGTCATACTGCTTACCAGCAACGTCTTACTTTGATTCGGCGGCATTGTTGGATGAAGTGGCCCAGAGCGACATTACATGACCGCGTTCATGAGATTGGTTCTACCGATGTGCTTCGCACACAGGTGGCTAGTGGGTGTCTGGTTCTCCAACTTTAGTTGAATCGAGTTTGACTACGCCCAGTCCTTGTTGAAGGTTAAAACAACACACTTGACAAAAAAAATTGTGGTTTTGATGCGTAGGTAAGAACGGTTCTTGCTGGAAGCCCGTAGCAGCCACGTAAAACTTGCAACAACAAAGTAGAGGATGTCTAACTTGTTTTTGCAGGGCTTGCTGTGATGTGATATGGTCAAGACATGATAATATATAAATTGTAGTATGAGATGATCATGTTTTGTAACAGTTATCGGCAACTGGTAGGAGCCATATGGTTGTCGCTTTATTGTATGAAATGCAATTGCCATGTAATTGCTTTACTTTATCACTAAGCAGTAGCAATAGTCGTAGAAGCAATAGTTGGCAAGACAACAACGATGCTTCGATGGAGATCAAGGTGTCAAGCCGGTGACGATGGTGATCATGACGGTGCTTTGGAGATGGAGATCAAAGGCACAAGATGATGATGGCCATATCATATCACTTATTTGATTGCATGTGATGTTTATCTTTTATGCATCTTATTTTGCTTAGTATGGCGGTAGCATTATAAGATGATCTCTCACTAAATTTCAAGGTATAAGTGTTCTCCCTGAGTATGCACCGTTGGTACAGTTTGTCGTGCCGAGACACCACGTGATGATCGGGTGTGATAAGCTCTACGTTCACCTACAATGGGTGCAAGCCAGTTTTGCACACGCAGAATACTCGGGTTAAACTTGATGAGCCTAGCATATGCAGATATGGCCTCGAAATACTGAGACCGAAAGGTCGAGCATGAATCATATAGTAGATATGATCAACATAGTGATGTTCACCATTGAAAACTACTCCATCTCACGTGATGATCGGACATGGTTTAGTTGATTTGGATCACGTGATCATTTAGATGACCAGAGGGATGTCTATCTAAGTGGGAGTTCTTAAGTAATATGATTAATAGAATTTTAATTTATCATGAACTTAGTACCTGATAGTATTTTGCATGTCTATCTTGTTGTAGATAAATGGCCCGTGCTACTGTTCCTTTGAATTTTAATGCGTTCCTAGAGAAAGCTTAGTTGAAAGATCATGGTAGCAACTACACGGACTGGGTCAGTAACTTGAGGATTATCCTCATTGCTGCACAGAAGAATTATGCCCTGGAAGCACTGCTAGGTGCAAGACCCGCTACAGGAGCAACTCCAGATGTTATGAACGTCTGGCAAAGCAAAGCTGATGACTACTCGATAGTTCAGTGTGCCATGCTTTACGGCTTAGAACCGGGACTTCAACGACGTATTAAACGTCATGGAGCATATGAGATGTTCCAGGAGTTGAAGTTAAGATTTCAAGCAAATTCCCGGATTGAGAGATATGAAGTCTCCAATAAGTTCTGGGGTTATGCTTTAGAGACGGCTGCATTCACGTTAAATAGGGCACCATCTAAATCCGTTGAGACGACACCATATGAACTGTGGTTTCGCAAGAAACCCAAGTTGTCGTTTCTTAAATTTTGGGGTTGCGATGCTTATGTGAAAAAGCTTCAACCTGATAAGCTCGAACCCAAATCGGAGAAATGTGTCTTCATAGGATACCCTAAGGAAACTGTTGGGTACACCTTCTATCACAGATCCGAAGGCAAGATATTCGTTGCTAGGAATGGATCCTCTCTAGATAAGGAGTTTCTCTCGAAAGAAGTGAGTGGGAGGAAAGTAGAACTTGATGAGGTAATTGTACCTGCTCCCTTATTGGAAAATAGTTCATCACAGAAATCAGTTCCAGTGATTCCTACACCAATTAGTGTGGTAGCTAATGATTATGATCATGAAACTTTTGATCAAGTTATTACCAAACCTCGTAGGTCAACCAGAGTTAGATCCGCACCAGAATGGTACGGTAATCCAGTTCTGGAGGTCATGTTACTTGACCATGACGAACCTACGAACTATGAGGAAGCGTTGATGAACCCAAATTCCGCAAAATGGCTTAAGGCCATGAAATCTGAGATGGGATCCATGTATGAGAACAAAGTATGGACTTTGGTTGACTTGCCCAATGATCGGCAAGCAATAGAGAATAAGTGGATCTTCAAGAAGAAGACTGACGCTAACGGTAGTGTTATTGTCTACAAAGCTCGACTTTTTGCGAAAGGTTTTTGACAAGTTGGAATATACGCTTTGATAGTGTGATCAAAGCATATGGTTTTACATAGACTTTTGGAGAAGCCTGTATTTACAAGAAAGTGAGTGGGAGCTTGTAGCATTTCTGATATTACATGTAGATGACATATTGTTGATAGGAAATGATACTGAATTTCTGGATAGCATAAAAGGGTACTTGAATAAGAATTTTTCAATGAAAGACCTTAGTGAAGTTGCTTATATATTGGGCATCAAGATCTATAGAGATAGATCAAGACGCTTAATTGGACTTTCACAAAGCACATACCTTGATAAAGTTTTGAAGAAGTTCAAATTGGATCAAGCAAAGAAAGGGTTCTTGTCTGTGTTACAAGGTGTGAAGTTGAGTCAGACTGAATGCCCGACCACTGCAGAAGATAGAGAGAAAATGAAAGTCATTCCCTATGCTTCAGCCATAGGTTCTATCATGTATGCAATGTTGTGTACCAGACCTGATGTGTGCCTTGCTATTAGTTTAGCAGGGAGGTACCAAAGTAATCTAGGATTGGATCATTGGACAGTGGTCAAGAACATCCTGAAATACCTAAAAAGGACTAAGGATATGTTTCTTGTTTATCTAGGTGACAAAGAGCTCGTCGTAAATGGTTACGTCGATGCAAGCTTTGACACTGATCCAGATGACTCTAAGTCACAAACCAGATACGTATTTATATTGAATGGTGGAGCTATAAGTTGGTGCAGTTCCAAACAGAGCGTCGTGGCGGGATCTACGTGTGAAGCGGAGTACATAGCTGCTTCGGAAGCAACAAATGAAGGAGTCTGGATGAAGGAGTTCATATCCGATCTAGGTGTCGTACCTAGTGCATCGGGTCCAATGAAAATCTTTTGTGACAATACTGGTGCAATTGCATGGGCAAAGGAATCTAGATTTCACAAGAGAACCAAGCACATCAAGAGACGCTTCAATTCCATCCGCGATCAAGTCAAGGTTGGAGACATAGAGATTTGCAAGATACATGCATATCTGAATGTTGCAGACTCGTTGACTAAGCCTCTCTCACCAGCAAAACATGATCAGCACCAAGACTCCATAGGTGTTAGAATCATTACTATGTAATCTAGTTTATTGACTCTAGTGCAAATGGGAGACTGAAGGAAATATGCCCTAGAGGCAATAATAAAGTTGTTATTTATATTTCCTTATATGATGATAAATGTTTATTATTCATATTAGAATTGTATTAACCGGAAACTTAGTACATGTGTGAATACATAGACAAACAGAGTATCCCTAGTATGCCTCTACTAGACTAGCTCATTAATCAAAGATGGTTAAGTTTCCTGACCATAGGCATGTGTTGTCATTTGATGAATGGGATCACATCATTAGAGAATGATGTGATGGACAAGACCCATCCATTAGCTTAGCACAAATGATTGTTTAGTTTTATTGCTAATGCTTTCATCATGACTTATACATGTTCCTCTGACTATGAGATTATGCAACTCCCGAATACCGGAGGAACACCTTGTGTGCTATCAAACGTCACAACGTAACTGGGTGATTATAAAGATGATCTATAGGTGTTTCCGATGGTGTTTGTTGAGTTGGCATAGATCGAGATTAGGATTGTCACTCCGTGTATCAGAGAGGTATCTCTGGGCCCTCTCGGTAATGCTCATCACTATAAGCCTTGCAAGCAATGTGACTAATGAGTTAGTTACGGGATTATTCATTACGGAACGAGTAAAGAGACTTGCCGGTAACGAGATTGAACTAGGTATGATGATACTGATGATCGAATCTCGGGCAAATAACATACCGATGACAAAGGGAACAACGTATGTTGTTATGCGGTTTGACTGATAAAGATCTTCATAGAATATGTAGGAGCCAATATGAGCATCTAGGTTCCGCTATTGGTTATTGACCGGAGATGTGTCTCGGTCATATCTACATAGTTCTCGAACCCGTAGGGTCCGCACGCTTAATATTCGATGACGGTTTGTATTATGAGTTATGTGATTTGATGTACCAAAGTTTGTTCGGAGTCCCGGATGAGATCACGGACATGACGAGGAGTCCTGAAATGGTCGAGACATAAAGATTGATATATTGGACGATATTATTCGGACACCGGATGAGTTTCGAGAGGTACCGGATAATTATCAGAGTGCCGGAGGGTTATCTGAACCCCCCGGGGGAACTAATGGGCCTTGATGGGCCTTAGTGGGAAGAGAGGAAGGGACAAAAGGGGCCGGCCGCGTGCCCCCCTTGGGTCCAAATTGGACTATGGGAAGGGGGCGGCGCCCCCCTTTCCTTCCCTTCCCTCTCTCCCTTCCTTCTTCCCCCTCTTCCTTAGGTGGAAACCTACTAGGACTTGGAGTCCTAGTAAGATTCCCCTCTCCTGGCGCGCCCTAGGAGGGCCGGCCAGCCTCCCCTCCGCTCCTTTATATACGGGGGCAGGGGGCACCCTAGAACACACAAGTTTCTCTTAACCGTGTGCGGTGCCCCCCTCCACAGTTACACACCTCGGTCATATCGTCGTAGTGCTTAGGCGAAGCCCTGCGCTGGTAACTTCATTGTCACCATCGCCACGCCGTCGTGATGACGGAACTCTCCCTCGGCCTCAACTGGATCAAGAGTTCGAGGGACGTCATCAAGCTGAACGTGTGCTGATCGCGGAGGTGCCGTACGTTCGGTACTTGGATCGGTTGGATCGTGAGGACGTGCGACTACATCAACCGCGTTACTAAACGCTTCCGCTTTCGATCTACGAGGGTACGTGGACGCACTCTCCCCGCTTGTTGCTATGCATCTCCTAGATAGATCTTGCGTGATCATAGGTAAAATTTTGAAATATTGCGTTCCCCAACAGTTTTGCATAAAGGTGGCTGGCGGGTGTCTGTTTCTCCTACTTTAGTTGAATCGAATTTGACGGCGGCCCGTCCTTGTTGAAGGTTAAAACAGCAAACTTGATAAATCACCATTTTGGTTTTATTGCGTAGGTAAGAACTGTTCTTGCTAGAAGCCCGCAGCAGCCACGTAAAACTTGCAACAACATAGTAGAGGACGTCTAACTTGTTTTTGCAGGGCATGTTGTGATGTGATATGGTCAAGACATGATGTGATATACGTTGTTGTATGAGATGATCATGTTTTGTAAAAGTTATCAGCAACCGGCAGGAGCCTTATGGTTGTCTCTTTATTGTATGAAATGCAAACGCCATGTAATTGCTTTACTTTCTCACTATGCATCAGCGATAGTTGTAGAAGAAATAGTTGGCGAGACGACCACGATGCTACGATGGAGATCGAGGTGTCGAGCCGGTGACAATGGAGATCATGACGATGCTTTGGAGATGGAGATCAAAAGCACAAGATGATGATGGCCATATCATGTCACATATTTTGATTGCATGTGATGTTTATCTTTTATGCATCTTATTTTGCTTAGTACAGCGCTAGCATTATAAGAGGACCCCTTAACTAAAATTTCAAGGTATAAGTGTTCTCCCTGAGTATGCACCGTATGCGATAGTTCGTCGTGTTGAGACACCACGTGATGATCGGGTGTGATAGACTCTACGTTCACATACAACGGGCGCAAGACAGTTTTGCACATGCGGAATACTCAGGTTAAACTTGACGAGCCTGTCATGTATAGACATGGCCTCGGAACATTGGAGACCGAAAGGTCGAACGTAATTCATATAGTAGATATGATCAACATAGAGATGTTCACCATTAATGACTACTCCATCTCACGTGATGATCGGACATGGTTTAGTTGATTTGGATCACGTATCATTTAGATGACTTGAGGGTTGTCTGTCTAAGTGGGAGTTCTTAAGTAATTTGATTAATTGAACTTAATTTATCATGAACTTAGTACCGATAGTATTTGCATATCTATGTTGTAGATCAATAGCACGCGATTTAGCTCCCTTATTTTTTTATATGTTCCTAGAGAAAACTAAGTTGAAAGATGATAGTAGCAATGATGCGGACTGGGTCGGTGATCTAAGGATTATCCTCATTGCTGCACAAAAGAATTATGTCCTTGATGCATCACTAGGTGACAAACCTGTTGCAGGAGCAGATACCGACGTTATGAATGTTTTGCAAGCTCGATACGATGACTACTTTATAGTTTATTGCGCCATGCTTTACGGCTTAGAACCGGTACTTCAAAAACATTTTGAACGCCACGGAGCATATGGGACGTTCCAAGAGCTGAAATTGGTATTTCAGACTCATGCCCGTGTCAAGAGGTATGAGACCTCTGACAAGTACTTTGCCTACAAGATGGAGGAGAATAGCTCAACCAGTGAGCTTGTACTCAGAATGTCTGGGTAGTACAATTACTTGAATCAAGTGGGAGTTAATCTTCCAGATAAGATAGTGATTGACATAGTTCTCTAGTCACTATCACCAAGCTACTAGAACTTCCTGATGAACTATAATGTGCAAGGGATAACGGAAAAGATTCCCGAGCTCTTTGCGATGCTGAAATCGACGAAGGTAGAAATCAAGAAAGAGCATCAAGTGTTGATGGTTAACAAGACCACTAGTTTCAAAAAAAAAGTCCAAGGAAAAGAAAGGGAACTTCAAGAAGAATGAAAAGCAAGTTGCCACTCCCGTGAAGGATCCCAAAGCTAGACCTAAGCCTGAAACTGAGTGCTTCTACAGCAAAGGGAATGGTCACTTGAAGCGGAACTAGCACAAATACTTGGCGGATAAGAAGGATGGCAAAGTGAACAAAGGTATATTTGATATGCATGTTATTGATGTGTACTTTACTAGTGTTCATAGTAACCCCAGAGTATTTGATACCGGTTCAGTTGCTAAGATTAGTAACTCAAAACAGATGTTGCAAAATGAACAGAGACTAGTTAAGGGCGAGGTGACGATTTGTGTTGGAAGTGATTCCAAGGTTGATAAGATCACCATCGCACACTCCCTCTACCTTTGGGATTAGTGTTGGACCTAAATAAATGTTATTTGGTGTTTGCGTTGAGCATGAATATGATTGGATCATGTTTATTGTGTTACGTTTATTCATTTAAGTCAAAGAATAATTGTTGTTCTGTTTACATGAATAAAACCTTCTATGGTCATACATTCACTGTAAATGGTTTACTGAATCTCGATCGTAGTGATACACATATTCATAATATTGATGCCAAAAGATGCAAAGTTGATAATGATAGTGCAACATATTTGTGGCACTGCCATTTAGGTCATATTGGTGTAAAGCGCATGAAGAAACTCCATACGGATGGATTTTTGGAATCACTTGATTATGCATCATTTGATACTTGCGAACCATGCCTCATGGGCAAGATGACTAAAACTCTGTTCTCCGGAACAACGGAGCGAGCCAATGACTTATTGGAAATAATACATACCAATGTATGCAATCCTATGAGTGTTGAGGCACACGGCGGGTATCGTTATTTTCGACCTTCACAGATGATTCGAGCGGATATGGGTATATCTACTTAATGAAACACAAGTCTGAAACATTTGAAAAGTTCAAGGAATTTCAGAGTGAAGTGGACAATCATCGTAAAAAGAAAATAAAGTTTCTACGATCTGATCACGGAGGTGAATATTTGAGTTACGAGTTTGGCCTTCATGTAAAACAATGTGGAATAGTTTCACAACTCACGCCACCTGGAACACCACAGCGTAATGGTGTGTCCAAACGTCGAAACCGTACTTCATTAGATATAGTGCGATCTATGATGTCTCTTACCGAATTACCAATATCATTTTGGGGTTATGCATTAGAGACATCTGCATTCACGTTAAATAGGGCATCGTCTAAATCCGTTGAGATGACACCGTATGAACTGTGGTTTAGCAAGAAACCTAAGCTGTCGTTTCTTAAAGTTTCGGGTTGCGACACTTATGTCAAAAGGCTTCAGCCTGATAAGCTCGAACCCAAATCGGAGAAGTGCATCTTCATAGGATGCCATAAATAAACAATTGGGTACACCTTCTACCACATATCCGAAGGCAAGATCTTTGTTGCCGAGAATGGAACCTTTCCAGAGAAGGAGTTTCTCTCGAAAGAAGTGAGTGGGAGGAAAGTAGAACTTGATGAGGTAATTGTACCTTCTCTCAAATTGGAAAGTAGCACATCAGTGAAATCCGTTCCCGTGATGCCTACACCAACTAGAGAGGAAGCTAATGATGCTGATCATGAAACTTCAGATCAAGTTACTACTGGACCTTGTAGGTCGAACAGAGCACGTTCCACACCAGAGTGGTATTGTAATCCTGTCCTAGAAGTCATGTTATTAGACCATGGCGAACCTATGAACTATATAGAAGCGACGATGAGCCCAAATTCTGATAAATGGCTTGAGGCCATGAAATCTGAGATAGGATCCATGTATGAGAAAAAAGTGTGGACTTTGGTTGACTTGCCCGATGATCAGCGAGCCATAGAGAATAAATGGATCTTCAATATGATATGGCCACAACTAATGTTAGTGTTTCCATTGGAATTGTTCCGCGGGTCGATGGTTTAGAGGGAAGAGATGTGTATGTACCAAAATATATTAGTTTTCATGAGAATTGCCCAGAGAAGGTCGCAGCTCTAGTAAAAATTACATACATGCATACCAAGGCTTTGATGGAGACGTACTCATACAACGAAGAGGAATTGAGGATGTTGAACGTGCATGTTCCTAGCAAAAGTTACATGCGTGCGCATGCTGGGACGTACACTAGCACATTTGATTCACGAGGAAGAATAGATAATTTTCCGACGTTTACTCAGAAAGAAAATACCAAATTTGCTAGTTTTGATCACATGTCTTACGAGAGGAAATTAGATATGGAGAGTCCATATATTGGTTTAAAGTGGAGGAGGTGCAGATCGATTTTTTATTTTTACACCTGCCTCGTAAGGAAAATATTAAAGACGTAATCAAGATGGCTGGATCGTGGCATTACCTATCCTGATGTGCAACAGGCTGGGGGCCGCTGGACTACACAGAAGATATGGGTCACACGCCACAACTTAAGAGTCCATCGTATCTACAGTTTAGTTATTTTAGGTTGTTAGTATTTTCTTGCCGAGATGTAAAAGGAAACTACAAGTTTGAGTCGGTTGTTTCCACAACCATTATACATAGTTTAGGTGCATCCGTTTCAAGCCCAGTTATTTTATAAAATAGACACGATGTGTTTTCAAGGGTAGACACCCGTATCAAGTTTTAGAGGGATCTTTACAAAATCTCTATGTTCCGATTTCTTTGTAGAATTTTTTTTGCGCGTGAGTACCATCGTCGAGATTGGTTTTCTCGTGCTGAGCCGCAAGGTTCAAACCCTCTATTTCGTGTACATCGCGTGCGCGTGCGCGGGCGAGAGGCTACTGCTGCTAGAGGTGGAGTACCATGAAAGATTGGGCTGCAATAACAGGTCGGATATCGCCACGAGGTTCGGTCCCCATCACAAGAGGAAGACGGACACTGATGGTAGTGTTACTATCTACAAAGCTCGACTTGTCGCAAAAGGTTTTTGACAAGTTCAAGGTGTTGACTACGATGAGATTTTCTCACTCATAGCGATGCTTAAGTCTGTCCGAATCATGTTAGCAATTGCCGCATTTTGTGAAATCTGGCAAATGGATGTCAAAACTGCATTCCTTAATGGATTTCTTAAAGAAGAGTTGTATATGACGCAACCAGAAGGTTTTTGTAGATCCTAAAGGTGCTGACAAAGTGTGCAAGCTCCAGTAATCCATCTATGGACTGGTGCAAGCACCTAAGAGTTAGAATATACGCTTTGATGAGGTGATCAAAGCATATGGTTTTATACAGACTTTTGGTGAAGCCTGTATTTACAAGAAAGTGAGTGGGAGATCTGTAGCATTTCTGATAGTAAATGTGGGTGACATATTGTTGATCAGAAATGCTATAGAATTTTTGGATAGCATAAAAGTGTACTTGAATAAGAATTTTTCAATGAAAGACCTCAATGAAGCTACTTAAATATTGGGCATCAAGATCTATAGGGATAGATCGAGACGCTTAATAGGACTTTCACAAAGCACATACCTTGGCAATTTTTTTGAAGAAGTTCAAAATAGATCAATTAAAGATAGGGTTCTTGTCTGTGTTGCAAGGTGTGAAGTTGAGTAAGACTCAAAACCCAACCACAACAGAAGATAGAGAGAGAATGAAAGTCATTCCCTATGCCTCAGCCATAGGTTCTATAAAGTATGCTATGCTGTGTACCAGACCTATTGTATACCTTGCCATGAGTTTGGCAAGGGGGTACAATAGTGATCTAGGAGTAGATCATTGAACAACGGTCAAAATCCTCCTTAGGTACCTAAAGAGGACCAAGGAAATGTTTCTCGGTTATGGAGGTGATAAAGAGTTCGTAGTAAAGAGTTATGTCGATGCAAGCTTTGACACTAATCTAGATGACTCTAAGTCTCAATCTAGATACGTATTGAATGTGGGAGCAATTAGCTAGAGTAGCTCCATGCAGAGCATTGTAGACATAGAAATTTGCAAAATACATACGGATCTGAATGTGGCAGACCCGTTCACTAAACTTCTCCCACAAGCAAAACATGATCCGACCTTAGTACTCTTTGGGTGTTAATCACATAGCGATGTGAACTAGATTATTGACTCTAGTAGACCCTTTGGGTGTTGGTCACACGGCGATGTGAACTATGGGTGTTAATCACATAAAGATGTGAACTATTGGTGTTAAATCACATGGCGATGTGAATTAGATTATTGACTCTAGTGCAAGTCGGAGACTGAAGGAAATATGCCCTAGAGGCAATAAGAAAGTTGTTATTTTATATTTCCTTATATCATGATAAATGTTTATTATTCATGCTAGAATTGTATTAACCGAAAACTTGATACATGTGTGGATACATAGACAAAACACTGTGTCCCTAGTAAGCCTCTACTAGACAAGCTCATTAATCAAAGATGGTTAAGTTTTCTAACCATAGACATGTGTTGTCATTTGATGAACGGGATAACATCATTAGGAGAATGATGTGATGGAGAAGACCCATCCGTTAGCTTAGCATATTGATCGTTCAGTTTTATTGCTATTGCTTTCTTCATGTCAATTACATATCCCTTCAACTATGAGATTATGCAACTCCCGGATACCGGAGGTGTACCTTATTTGCTATCAAACATCACAACGTAACTGGGTGATTATAAAGATGCTCTACAGGTACCTCCGAAGGTGTTTGTTGGGTTGGCATAGATCGAGATTAGGATTTGTCACTCCGAGTATCGGAGATGTATCTCTGGGCCCTCTCATTAATGCACATCATAAGAAGCCTTGCAAGCAAAGTGGCTAATGAGTTATTTACAAGATGATGTATTACACAATGAGTAAAGAGACTTGCCGGTAACGAGATTGAACTAGGTATGTGGATACCGACGATCGAATCTCGGGTAAGTAACATAGCGATGGACAAAGGGAATAACGTATGTTGTCATAATGGTTCGACCAATAAATATCTTCGTAGAATATGTAGGAACCAATATGAGCATCCAAGTTATTCTATTGGTTATTGACCTGAGAGGTGTCTCAGTCATGTCTACATAGTTCTCAAACCCGTAGGGTTCGCACGCTTAACGTTCATTGACGACATAGTGTTATATGATTTGGTGACCGAATGTTGTTCGGAGTCCCGGATGAGATCACAGATATGATGAGGATTCTCGAAATGGTTGAGAGGTAAAGATTGATATATATAGGACGATGGTATTTGGACACCGGAAGTGTTTCAGGACGTACCGGGAAGGAATCGGGTCACCGGAAGGGGTTTCGGGCACCCCTCGGCAAGTTAGGGGCTTAATGGGCCAAAGGGAGGGACAGACCAGCCCACTAGGGAAGGAAAAGGGGGACGGCTAGCCCCTCCTGCCTTTCCCTCTCATGGGAGAGAAGGAAAGGGAGGGGCGCCACCCTCCCCTGCCTTTCCCCGCACTCCAAATAAGGAAAGAAGGGGGCGCGGCTTGGGAGGGACCCCAAGTAGGATTCCTCCTACTTGGAAGCCTCCTTTGGCTGCTCCTCCCTCCCTCCCACCTGTATATATGTGGGAGGGGGCGCCTAGCACACACAAGACTATTGCATAGCCGTGTGCGGTGCCCCCTCCATCGTTTACTCCCACGGTCATATCTTCGCGGTGCTTAGGCGAAGCCCTGCGTGGATCACTTCACCATCACCGTAACCATGCCGTCATGTTGACGGAACTCGTCTACTTCCTCGACACCTTGCTGGATCAAGAAGGCGAGGGACGTCATCGCGTTGAACGTGTGCAGAACTCGGAGGTGCCGTACGTTCGGTGCTTGATCGTTCGGGGCTAGAAGAAGTTCGACTACATCAACTGCGTTGTCAAACGCTTGTGTTTACGGTCTACAAGGGTACGTAGACACACTCTCCCCCCTCGTTGCTATGCATCTCCTAGATAGATCTTGCATGAGCGTAGGAATTTTTTTGAAATTGCATGCTACGTTCCCCAACAGTTTGCTCGTTTCTGGCTCGACCTTTGGGTGGGCTCCCAGACTCTATGGTCTGAATACGAGGACTTGTTCAGTATAGCAGTGAACCCGAACCTTACGGTGGCCGACGCATCGGCTGTTAATCCTCCTGCTGTCCACTTTTGTCATGAACTAAATAGTCAGGAGCGGGCTAGGTTTGGGTCAATGGTGGCCTTAATTAACACGGTCGCTCTGTGCAGCGGCCCAGATATAGTAACATGGCACCTCAAGGCTTCCGGAAAGTTCTCGGTTAAGTCGTTATACCACAAATGTTGCCAAGTACCAGCACAACCACTAGTATATCGAGGTGCTATATAAACGGTTTTTAACCCCTTTCCGCGACGGCATTTGGAACCGTCGCCTAATGAGTGACTGCGATAGGGGGGGTCCTTCCCACACGACCCAGAAACCGTCGGGGATATGCCCTCTTGGCACACACGCTCGGCAAAATGAGGTCGTGTGCGACTGGCGAGCAATCAAATACGGTTATACGTACAGTAGTGCTAAAAAATACAATTATACAGGCAAAATTGTTTCCGGTCGTAAGTACATCCCACACAGTCAGTCCCCGCTAAACGTTTACGTTCATATATACATCCCATAGAGTCGCTCCAAGGAAAACATTTCTGTTCGCAGGTACATCACACACAATTTTCCCCGCTAAATCGTTTGTGATAGCATTTCCATTGTACACGGTATTAACAATTTTATCGTTTGCGAATGCATCACACACGGTGCGTAGAAAAACTGTGTTGCAAAGGTTGTCCACCACACACCATTTTTATGTGGTAAACGTTTGCGCAAGGTGGCCTAACGCAAACAGTTTTCAAGAGGATGTCGTGTGTTATTGTTCATTAATCCAACATGGTTTATTCCTATAAACTGTGTGCGTTGCCTGAGGTCATCGCCCACGGTGTTTTCTCAATAACCGTTTGCAATAGAAAAACCCAATTAGCAGGCTAATCGTTCTACTATTAATAATCCATTTATTAATCTAATTGACATTTCATATCAAGCACACAATATATTTCATTGTCATATTAAGGAAGCAGGATTTCATAATTGAAATACATCAGAGTACAACATCATATAGCTTCAGTACTCAGCTACCCCATTACACAACTGCACCAGCACCAAGTTTCACATGCAACATCTATAACCTTTCGAAATTAGCATCATATACGGTACATAGACAGATGTATCTCATCTGGAAAACTACTAAAGCGGAAGGCAAATATTGAGCCTTCATTGATGTTGAAGGTCTTTGCAACTTTAGGCCAGTGCATGTGGATGATTGCCCGTCCATCCTTCGTCCTCTTCAGGAACACTTCAATATTGAACCGTGGGTGTTATATGAATACCTTCCTCGCCTCCTGACCATACGGGTGGTTTGAGAGGTAATCATCAGTGAACTGCTTTGGTAAGGCCCGAAAACAAGGATCTGCATAAATATCTTCTCTATATTGGAAATGGGGCAAAGGAATAAAAAAGGCAAGGTATAATAGTTAGTATCATCATGTAGTGAACTGATGTCTTCTTCATTGTGCACACAAAGATCTTGCTGCTTTTTGTCGCTAATTTCTTTATCCTAACAATCTTTCTGATTTCCTGACTTGACTGATATTCATGGACAACTCATTTCCCCATATGCAAAAAAGGTCGAACAGTGGGTCAAAACCTCTGACAACAGGACCTACATGTGCAAGACCAAATTGTTAAAAACCTTGATATTAGAATGGTTCCTGCAATTGCACAATAATGTGTTATTAGACAAAGGACCATGCATGTGCAAACCTCGATTGTAAACCTCACTGCTTCCCATTGTTTCCCTACAACACATATAAGGTAGTTGGTGATCAGGTTAAGTGAGGGTTCACATGCTATTAGTAAAATATGTTGATGAAAAATAAGCACATTGCAGATTCATCAGATTAATTCAAGCCACATGGAAAACCCATTTATCCAAACCAAGCATGATTAAGAACTAGGAAATATAGAATTGTATATGTTTCTCATGTATTAAGTGCAGCCAAATTCGATTTATTCCTCACATGCACAACAATACAAAATTCTACCCACGACAATTGGACATCGCATTGCAGAATTGAACCAAGCAGTTAACTAAACACCACAGCAAATAAACCAAACATTAACTGAGCACCACATTGCACAATATACATACTCCTAATAGAGGATCAGACAGTTAACCAAACCAAGCATGCTTAACAACTGGGAAATATAGCAATTGTATTTGTTTCTTATGTATTTAGTAAAACAAATCCGATTTATTTCTCACATGGTATACAATAACAGAATGCACCCACAACAATTGAACATCGCATGGCCTGCCAATGGGCACAACGAGGCCCAGTGTCCTTGATCTTATGCCACTGGTTCATGCAGTTGAACGGAAGACATCCACTGCTCTGTCACTGATGTCATCCGGAGCTAAACTAACCTTGGTCAATTCAGTGGTGACTTCGATGCTGATATACGCAATGTGCACGATCAAGATACACCCAAAGGTGATTGAACATCTGGATAAGCTGCGTAGACATTGCCTCTGGGCTAAAAACTCTGACGACGGGATCAAAAATAACTCTCTTGCGGCCTGGGAGCTGGTCTGCCGCCCAAAACACTACGGAGGCCTTGGTGTTATTGATCTTAAAACACAGAATGCAGCCCTCCTCCTAAAGTATCTTTTCAAATTCTATAATCATGAAGATGTTCCCTGGGTAGAGCTTGTTTGGGATGCCTACTACAGAAACAAGATACCGCATGCATCTGAGGCGGTTGGTTCTTTCTGGTGGAGAGATGTGATGCAACTCAGTGTGATATTCCGAGGGATCACTAAAGTCACCCCGGGGAATGGCTCTAGTGCTCTGTTCTGGAAAGATGCTTGGTTTGATGGTACTCAAGGCTCCCCGCTAATGGATATATACCCACGAGCCTTTTCATTTTGTTTGAATGAGGACGATTCCATTGCTAAGGTTCTTGCTGCAACTGACCCATCCACGATTTTTAGTCTACCTCTCTCGACCCAGGCGAGAGAAGAAATCAAAGAGATCGAGGAGGGATTGCCGCAAAATCGACTGGCCGTCGATAACAACGATGTCTGGGAATGCTTGCTCGGGCGTTTTTCGTCCAAGAAGTTCTATAATCACTGCTACAAACAGGTGGTGGCAGACGAGGCGTTTGGATGGCTTTGGAAAGCTAAAAGCCCGATCAAATTCAAGATGTTTGGATGGCTACTCCTAGTTGATCGCCTGAATACCAGGAATATGCTCAAACGCAGACACTTTGTTGTGATGGGGGGCAACTATGCATGCATGTTCTGTCAAAACCCTCCAGAGGAAACGGTGGAACATCTGTTCTTCAACTGCCCCTTTAGCCAACGCTGCTGGGATGTGGTTGGAGTGACATGGCCGACAGCTGATAACAGACTGGCTCTTCTGCATGGAGGTAGGGGTAGTTGGAGACAACCCCTCTTCATGGATATCTTTCTCCTGGCTGCTTGGAGTCTTTGGATGGAGAGAAACAATCAACACTTTAGAGGGATTCAGCACTCTCATGGAGCATGGCTAGCTAGATTTAAGCATCTCTTGGAGCTGCTAACACATAACTGCCGGGAGGATCTTCATCCTTTCCTGTCTAATTACATTGTAAACTTGGGCCACTAAGACCGTGGATAGCTAGCATGGCCGGGGGGCCTCAAAACCCTTTTGTAATACATATGTAATTGTTCCTTTGTGAGTAATACAAAGTCAGTGGGAGCCTCTCCCACTGTCGCTCTTCCTCAAAAAAAAACAATTGAACATCGCATTGCAGAATTGAACCAAACAGTTAACTAAACACCACAACAAATGAACCAAACGTTAACTACGCACCACATTGCACAATGTATAACATACTAGAAGATCAGCCAGTTAACCAAACCAAGCATGCTTGACAACTTGGAAATATTGCAATTGTATTTGTTTCTCATGTATTTTCTAAAGAAAAATTCGATTTATTTCTCACATGGAAGACAATATATACAAAATTGCACCCTAAAGAATTGAACATATCACATTTGCTGAATTGAACCAAACAGTAAACTTAACACGACAACTAATTAACCAAACAGTTAATAAGTGAGAACCACATTGCACGACATATAGAAAATATACACAAGAGCAACATATTGCATAGTAAAAGTAGATAGCAAACTGAACATGGGTCCTCATAGTGAGCTAATAAGACAAGCTACTCCTCATCGTCGGAGATATCGATGATGATTGGCTCCTTGGACATGGAAGAGGGCGAGGCCTCCGCATCGTGGGTGCCCTCGTCGTAGTAGTGAGTTGCCTGAGCCGCTCCAGGTACCAACCTGCTGGCTCTCGAGTTGAGGTAAGCACGTGCACGCTGAGAAAACACCTCGTAGTCTTAACGAAGGCACCGAGGGTGGCCTCGAGAAAACACCACGAACTGTAATTTAAAGCAGCCAACCGCGTTGTGGTGTCGGCGTGCAAGGCGTCGACGCTAGCCTCAATGGCGAGGTGCTCCTCCAAGATCTAGGGGTCGGCACGATTGGCAGCCATCATGACCTCATCCGCATGTGCGGCCGTGATTTGCTTCTCCGCTGCCAAATGCTCCTTGAGCTCCTGACTATACTGCATGCACCATGGCTTAGGGCGGTGCTTATTTGGTGGAGGGGTCGGTGATTTGGGTGGAAGGTGTCGTGCCGGCGGTCGGGGCATGTGGGATGTGGAAGGAGGAGGAGGATGGGGGTTGGGTGTGGATTACCTGCCTGGATAGACGAGGCCGAGCAGCGTGAAGGAGGGTCGCCGGCAAGGAGGTGGCGCTGCAAGCAAGGAGTGAAGGTTTCAACTTGGAAAGGAAGGCGGAAATAGGGGAAATGTGGCTTTTTGCTAGGGGGAGGGGGCGGGGAGGTAGATATTTCCGCGGAAGCCAAATTTTTTGAATCGGTTCAGGGAAAAAACTGCCGCTCAAAGTGTCATCAGACACGGTCCCTTATTCAGAACTGTGTACGATATGTGAACCTCACAAACGATTTAGATAGCTTAACCCGTATGTGATGAATTTGAACGTTAAAAATTTTGGTTCGAATTTCCCTGGTTACAGTGGTCATCCATGTCATTGCATAATTTGGGTACACAAAGGAGACTACAGCACATCCACACGTCATTGCATAATTTGCGTACACAAAGGAGCAAGTTCAGTAATTAAACAGAGCTACCTGACCTAAACATTACTCTAACAAATTAACGACCAGCGCTCTTAATTAAATGAAACAAAGAGTACTACTACGGCTGGTGCTCGTCGATCTCCGCCACCTCCTCCATGTCCGGCTCGCGCCCGACGGTCTCCTGGGGAAGAGGCTCCATGGCATCCATCACCCATACTCAACAAGCATCTCGCCATATCTTTGGAAAAGGCCGCCACGAGCTAGGCGTGGGCGAACGCAATCTGGGCTTGGACGGGCTCTGTCGTGGCAAGGTATGCGACAGAGGAACGGATGATTGCTCGAACGCTCCCGGCGATTGCCAACTCTTCGGCCGTGGGTTGCCGACCGTTGTCAGAGAAGCTTTGTTCGATTCGTGCGGTGACCGCCACGAGCTGGGCGTGGGTGGCCTCGACATGGTCGTGGGTGGCCTCCATTAGGGCTAAGGCTGCCGCTGCGGAACCGACATCTGCTATGCCACTCTCACCAGTTGCTATCCCCGAGGCAGATGTTGCTACCTTCACCTGAGAAGCAACAACAGCCGTTTGGTCTACCTTGGACGCCCGGTCACAGATTGCGGCCGCGCTGATGCACCTTGTTAGCAAGCGCATGGCGGCTACGGCCGCGCTCTTGCTGGAGTGGGCCGCCGAAGTTGCCCTCACGACGCAGGTCCACGTCCCCATCTTTCACCGGCGACGATTGAATAGTGAAATGATATTTGGGGAGCGAGCTAGTGTGCTTGACACGCTGGCTGTGGGCTGTGGCCGACGCACCTTCTCGCGTAAGCCATAGGCGTACTATACATTGACGGTGCTCCAAGATATTTTGTACTACATCTCACACGATTGGTGATAATAAACTATGTGGGATCTACTTGATTTTTCATCTTGATTTGAATTACATAATGGAGTCACAACGGCAATAGAGGGTGTTTGAATTGCTAGAACTTTTATCTGCAGGGAACATGCAACTATATGTGTGTCATAAAAAATTGGAATTATTCAGGGTTTGTTTGGACAATTTATACATTAAATTGGTTTTGTAGCTATTTCAGATGCACAATTCAAAATTAACTACATGCACATGCTCCGGTGCACCAACATGGGTTGTAAAATCATATATGTGTCCATGTGTTTATGCTTATGTCCCATGCAAGTAATGGGGATGAATTACCAACACCACGGCATTGTGGCTCTCCAGCAAACGTTGAGGTACTTGCTTTTGTAATTCTAGTAAATCCAAAACCCGTCTGAAATTCATGAACCTTGGCATGCTATCATGGAATGGCATCAACATGCTCGGTAAAAAAAATTATCCCATTTGGGGCAGGTTATGGTATAAGCTTCTCACAAGAAGCCTCATGGTTCCATTAGGGAAACGTGTCACCTTTGTGAACAAAGCAATATTCGTCACCTCTTCTTCCTTTCAATTTTTTCCTGGTGTCAACATAGAACAACAGGAGTGTCGTGTTAAATTTTGGATTTTTCTCGGGGATTGTTTGGACATTTTTATACGTTAACTGAGTTTTCTAGGCATTTATGTGCATAATTCAAAATTGAACTACATGCACATGCTCTAGTCCATAAAAATGGGTTGCAAAATCAAATGTTTGTCCTTGGTTGCAAGCTTAGGTCACATGAAATGAGAATGAATGTCAAACACCTTGACATTGTCGCTCGGCCGCTAACATTGAGATACATGGTTTTAAAGTTCTAGTAAATCAAAAACTCGTCTCAATTCATGAAACTTGACATGATATCATGGAACGACATCGACATGCTGTGGTAAAAATATTGTCCCATATGGGCAGGTTTGGGTATAAGCTTCTTGATACGTCTCCAACGTATCTATAATTTTTTATTGTTCCATGATATATTATATTATGTTTTGGATGTTTAATGGGCTTTATTATATACTTTTATATTATTTTTGGGACTAACCTATTAACCAGAGGCCCAGCCCAAATTGCTGTATTTTTGCCTATTTCAGAGTTTCGCAGAAAAAGAATATCAAACGGAGTCCAAACGGAATGAAACCTTCGGGAACGTGATTTTCGGAACAAACGTGATCCAGAGGACTTGGAGTCCATGTAAAGAAAGCAATGAGGAGAGCACGAGGCAGGGGGCACGCCTACCCCCCAGGCGCGCCCTCCACCCTCGTGGGGCCCATGTTGCTCCACCGACGTACTTCTTCCTCCTATATATACCTACGTACCCCCAAACCATCAGAGGCATCCACGAAAACCTAATTCCACCGCCGCAACCTTCTGTACCCGCGAGATCCCATCTTGGGGCCTTTTCTGGCGCTCCGCCGGAGGGGGCATTGATCACGGAGGGCTTCTACATCAACACCATAGCCTCTCCGATGATGTGTGAGTAGTTTACCTCAGACCTTCGGGTCCATAGTTATTAGCTAGATGGCTTCTTCTCTCTCTTTGGATCTCAATACAAAGTTCTCCACGAATCTCGTGGAGATCTATTCGATGTAATCTTCTTTTGCGGTGTGTTTGTTGAGATCGATGAATTGTGGGTTTATGATCAAGTTTATCTATGAACAATATTTGAATCTCCTCTGAATTCTTTTATGTATGATTGGTTATCTTTGCAAGTCTCTTCGAACTATCAGTTTGGTTTGGCCTACTAGATTGATCTTCCTTGCAATGGGAGAAGTGCTTAGCTTTGGGTTCAATCTTGCGGTGTCCTTTCCCAGTGACGGCAGGGGAAGCAAGGCACGTATTGTATTGTTGCCATCGAGGATAACAAGATGGGGTTTATATCATATTGCATGAGTTTATCCCTCTACATCATGTCATCTTACTTAAAGCATTACTCTGTTCTTATGAACTTAATACTCTAGATGCATGCTGGATAGCGGTCGATGTGTGGAGTAATAGTAGTAGATGCACAATCGTTTCGGTCTACTTGTCACGGACGTGATGCCTATATACATGATCATACCTAGATATTCTCATAACTATGCTCAATTCTATCAATTGCTCGACAGTAATTTGTTGACCCACCGTAATACTTATGCTCTTGAGAGAATCCACTAGTGAAACCTATGGCCCCCGGGTCTATTTTCCATCATATTAATCTTCCAACACTTAGCTATTTTTATTGCTGTTTATTTTACTTTTCATCTTTATTTCTCTTTATTATAAAAATACCAAAAATATTACCTTATCATATCTATCAGATCTCACTCTCGTAAGTGACCATGAAGGGATTGACAACCCCTGTATCGCGTTGGTTGCGAGGTTCTTATTTGTTTGTGTAGGTGCGTGGGACTCGAGCGTGGTCTCCTACTGGATTGATACCTTGGTTCTCAAAAACTGAGGGAAATACTTACGCTACTTTACTTCATCACCCTTTCCTCTTCAAGGGAAAACCAACGCAGTGCTCAAGAGGTAGCACTTCTCGAAAACCAAAGCTTCTCTCACAACAAGCCTCATGGTTGTGGTAGGGAAACGTGTCACCTTTGTGGACGAAACGATATCTGTTGCCTCTTCTTGCTTTCAAAACATTTCTAGTGTCAACGTAGAACAACAGGAGTGTTGTGTCATTTTTTGGATTTTTCGTGGTTTGCTTCGACATTTTTATACATTAACTGAGTTTTCCATGCGTTTATGTGCATAATTAAATTTTGAACTACACATGCTCCAGTGCATATAAACAGGTTGAAAAATCAAATGTGTGTAGGTCCCATGAAAGAAATGGGAATGAATTTCAAACACCATTGCCACCATCGCTCGCCCGCTAACATTTAGATACATGGTTTTAAAATTCTAGTAAATCGAAAACTCGTCTGAAATTCATGAAACTTGACATGCTATCATGGAACGACATCAACATGAAGTGGTAAAAATAATGTCCAATTTGGGGCAGGTTGAGGTATAAGCTTCTCACAAACCAGAGCTTCTCGCAACAAGCCTCATGGTTATGGTAGGGAACGTTTCACCTTTCTGGACGAAATGATATCCGTTGCCTCTTCTTGATTTCAATTTTTTCTCTAGTGTCAACATAGAACAATAGGAGTGTTGTGTTAAATTTTGGAATTTTTCGGGGTTTGTTTGGACATTTTTATACATTAGTTGAGTTTTCAATGCATTTATGTGCATAATTCAAATTTGAATTACAAGCACATGCTCTAATGCATATAAATTGGTTGAAAATTCAAGTCTGTGTCCTTGGTTGCATGCTTAGGTCCAATGCAAGAAATGGGTATGAATGTCAAACACCCTGCCACCGTCACTCGGCCGCAAACATTGAGATACCTGGTTTTTAAATGCTTAGGTCCCTTGCTAACGTTTCACCTTTCAACATAGAACAACAGGAGTGTTGTGTTAAATTTTGGAATTTTTCAAGGTTCGTTTGGACATTTTTATACATTAACTGGGTTTTCTAGGCATTTTATGTGCATAATTCAAATCTGAACTACATGCACATGCTCCAGTGCATATAAATTGGTTGAAAAAACAAATTTGTGTCATTTGGTGCATGCTTAGGTCCCGTGAAAGAAATGAGAATGAATTTCAAACACTAGGGCACTGTTGATTGCCGGCAAAACATTGAGATACTTTATTTTTAAATTCTAGTAAATCCAAAACTCATCTGAAATTCATGAAACTTGGCATGCTATCATGGAATGGCACCCGACATGCTGTGGTATTTTTCGTGTCCATTTTGAGAGAAGACGCACTCGAATAACAGCCAACAAAGGCATTTTGAAACAAATAGTTGCCACTGTAACATCTCAAACGTTTTGTATAATTTACATCGTGTGTGTTCTGTTAACCATTCATGTGACACCACACATCACTCTTTTAATGGATAGGAGGTGCCGTGCGGATAGGTGCTTGACTAAACGGGAGGCGTGCGAGCTGTACTCCAATGCGCAGGCTCACCGGGAAGCGTGCAAGCTGTACGCCGTGCAGGCTCACTGGGAAGTGAGCCCTTTGACTTCCATGGCCACCCGCCTTGCTTGCATCCTCTCCATTAATGGCGCTGAAGCCGCAATTTAATACGGTTTTGAAATATAAAACACTCATCGCAAACATTTAGTTAGAACACATGTATGCAAACCGACAGCTTCCCCAGGAAGCCTAGCAAAAATGTGCCGACCAAGATTTCTGCAGCTCTTGATCGCAAACGTTTTAAATAGAACACCCGTATGTAAACCGAGAACTTCCCCAGTAAGCCGAGGGAAAATGTGCCGAGCAGGATTTGTGCAGCTCTTCATCGCAAACGTTTTAGATAGACACTGATGTCTACTACACGACCTTCTTCTTGTAGACATAGTTGGGCCTCCAAGTGCAGAGGTTTGTAGGACAGTAGCAAATTTCCCTCAAGTGGATGACCTAAGGTTTATCAATCCGTGGGAGGCGTAGGATGAAGATGGTCTCTCTCAAACAACCCTGCAACCAAATAACAAAGAGTGTCTTGTGTCCCCAACACACTCAATACAATGGTAAATTGTATAGGTGCACTACTTCGGCGAAGAGATGGTGATACAAGTGCAATATGGATGGTAGATATAGGTTTTTGTAATCTGAAAATATAAAAACAGCAAGGTAACTAATGATAAAAGTAAGCACAAACGGTATTGCAATGCGTTGAAACAAGGCCCAGGGTTCATACTTTCACTAGTGCAAGTTCTCTCAATAATAATAACATAATTGGATCATATAACTATTCCTCAACATGCAACAAAGAGTCACTCCAAAGTCACTAATAGCGAAGAACAAACGAAGAGATTATTGTAGGGTACGAAACCACCTCAAAGTTATCCTTTCTGATCGATCTATTCAATAGTCCGTAGTAAAATAGCACGAAGCTATTCTTTTCGTTCGATCAATCCTAGAGTTCATACTAGAATAACACCTTAAGACACAAATCAACCAAAACCCTAATGTCACCTAGATACTCCAATGTCACCTCAAGTATCCGTGGGTATGATTATACGATATGCATCACACAATCTCAGATTCATCTATTCAACCAACACAAAGAACTCAAAGAGTGCTTGTTTCTACCGGAGAGTCAAGACGAAAACGTGTGCCAACCCCTATGCATAAGTTCACAAGGTCACTGAACCCGCAAGTTGATCACCAAAACATACATCAAGTAGATCACGTGAATATCCCATTGTCACCACAGATAAGCACATGCAAGACATACATCAAGTGTTCTCAAATCCTTAAAGACTCAATCCGATAAGATAACTTCAAAGGGAAAAATCAATCCATTACAAGAGAGTAGAGGGGGGAGAAACATCATAAGATCCAACTATAATAGCAAAGCTCGCGATACATCAAGATCGTGCCAAATCAAGAACACGAGAGAGAGAGAGAGATCAAACACATAGCTACTGGTACATACCCTCAGCCCCGAGGGTGAACTACTCTCTCCTCATCATGGAGAGCGCCGGGATGATGAAGAGATGGCCACCGGTGAGGGATCCCCCCTCCGGCAGGGTGCCAGAACAGGGTCCCGATTGGTTTTTGGTGGCTACAAAGGCTTGCGGCGGCGGAACTCCCGATCTAGGTTATGTTCTGGAAGTTTGGGTATATATAAGATGTGTTGGCGTCGGGATCAAGTCAGGGGGGCCTCCGAGGCGGCCACGAGGTAGGGGGGCGCGCCCAGGGGGGTAGGGCGCGCCCCCACCCTCGTGGGTGCCTTGATACTCTTCTGGCCCATCTCCGATATTCTCTGGGCTTCTTCTGGTCCAAAAATAATCTCCGTGAAATTTCAGGTCAATTGGACTCCGTTTGGTTTTCCTTTTCTACGATACTCAAAAACAAGGAAAAAACAGAAACTGGCACTGGGCTCTAGGTTAATAGGTTAGTCCCAAAAATCATATAAAATAGCATATAAATGCATATAAAACATCCACGATTGATAATATAATAGCATGGAACAATCAAAAATTATAGATACATTGGAGACGTATCAAACACCTGTATGCAAAGTGAGAGCTATGGTCTTCCGCAGTAAGCCAAATGAAAATTCACCATGCAGGATTTGTGCATCTCTCCAACGCAAACGATTCAGATTGAATAAGGTATGCAAAGCGAGACTTCGGCGCTAAGCCAAGAGAAAATCTGGCAAGCAGGATTTGTACCTCCCTTCAACGCAAACGGTTTTTTCGGATGACCTGTGTGCAACCACGTACAGATAATTTGGTAAGATTTGCATCTGTCATATTGGGTATATTGCCATTTGTCAAACTGGAAAGATTGACATTTGTTGATCTAGTAACATTGCCATTTGTCAATCCTTGTAACACTGCGATCTGTCAAAAAATGCAGCTAAAAATTCAGTAATTAAGCATAGATTTCATTCATAGATTAAGCAGTCGTTCTTAATTTATACAAACAGTTCAACTCGACAGCTGAACCGACCAAACTCTTCCCCAATTGTTGCCAACCACGTACTGAAATAGCTAGTTCAACTATATATACTAGCTAATTTTAAGTACGTTGTAAGTTCCACCACATATATAGTCAGATGAATTGAACAAAATATCCCCTAAATACTACAGAGGAGGAGGAGCTTTGTACTACTTTTGGCAGCCTCTCCTCTGCCGAGCGCGATCAGTAAGAGGAAGAGAAGGAGGAGCCTACCGACGAGATAGACAACTGCAATACGATGCCTGCCGCTGCTGCACCTTCAGTGACGCTCACCTCAAACGCCCTCTGCCGATCTAGATGACCCCTCTCAAAGCGGTCGGACTGCTCATAGATCTCCTGATTCCTCGCCTCTGCGTTGGCGTGTGCTGCGGCCATGGCTGCGCTAAGGCTCTTTGCATGCTCGACAAGGTGCTCCTCCTCCTCCCGCGGGAACTCGATGTAGCACGCAAGGTTGCTGACGCACGTGCGGGCCTCCACCTCCGCCTCCCTCCTTCGGGCGGCGGTGGCGGAGCGGGTGATGATCCTGGCGGTCGACGGTGGCTAGCAGCCACGGCGGCCGACGATGGGGTGGCAGACACGGCCACCACCTACCGCCTTCGGGCCGCGGTGGTGGAGCGGGTGATGGCCATGGTGGTCGGCAGTGGGGTGGCGGCCACGACGGCCACCTCCCACCTTCAGGCCGCGGCGGCGGAGCAGGCGATGGCCCTGGCTTTCGACATTGGTGTGGTGGCAAAGGCGGCCGGCAACAACTGTCGACGGGCAGTGGTGGCAGAGCGTGTGGTGGGTGTTTCGCGCACCCAACAGGGACGCCATGCGCACTACACTACGCCGGGGACCGTGCCACCGCCATGGTGTAGCCTCCCAGCTGGAGTTGTCCTCTGGTGATGGACCCACATTGGCGATTGTGGGAGAAGCAGACAAGATAAGCTACATGGAGGGAGGGGCAAATGCGACGCAGGACTCGCCGGCCGTGAGGGTTTATATAGTAGGTTGGTAAGCATTGTGATTTTGGGGGGATTTCACCAAGTCGGGCCGGAAGCTTGTGCGGGAACCTGTGCGGTTGCGCGGGAACGGGTTCACCACCGTTTGGCCAAAAGAACGCCCCCGCGCGCTGCTCAAGCTTGCACTCGAAGTCGTGTGCGGCAGCGGGGTGACAAGACGTGCCAGAGGAGGACGAAAGGACACATACACATACGGTTAATAAAAAAACGTTTGCGATTTAATTAGCTACTATACCCCCGTCATGGTTTATAAGTAGGATTTAACTAATAAAATACAAATGCATGTCACCAAAGATTATATTGTTGGATTTGTATTTGAACATAGTTTCAATTATATAATTTTTATAACATGCATTAACATTTTGTTGGTTAAATTTAAGTTCAAAATATGGCACAGAATATAAAGGGGACTAGTATGAAGGAAATATGCCCTAGAGGCAATAATAAAGTTGTTATTTTAAATTTCCTTATATCATGATAAATGTTTATTATTCATGCTAGAATTGTATTAACCGGAAACTTGATACATGTGTGGATACATAGACAAAACACCATGTCCCTAGTAAGCCTCTACTAGACTAGCTCGTCAATAAAACATGGTTAAGTTTCCTAACCATAGACATGTGTTGTCATTTGATGAATGGGATCACATCATTAGGAGAATGATGTGATGGACAAGACCCATCCGTTAGCTTAGCATATTGATCGTTCCGTTTTATTGCTATTGCTTTCTTCATGTCATATACATATTCCTTTGACTATGAGATTATGCAACTCCCGGATACTGAAGGAATACCTTGTGTGCTATCAAACTCCACAATGTAACTGGGTGATTATAAAGATGCTCTACAGGTATCTCCGAAGGTGTTTGTTCGGTTGGCATAGATCGAGATTAGGATTTGTCACTCCGAGTATCAGAGAGGTATCTCTGGGCCCTCTCGGTAATGCACATAATAATAAGCCTTGCAAGCAATGTGACTAATGAGTTAATTGCAGGATGATGCATTACGGAATGAGTAAAGAGAATTGCCGGTAATAAGATTGAACTAGGTATGAAGATACCGACGATCGAATCTCAGGCAAGTAACATACCGATGACAAAGGGAATAACGTATGTTGTCATTACGGTTTGACCGATAAAGATCTTCATAGAATATGTAGGAACCAATATGAGCATCCAGGTTCCACTGTTGGTTATTGACCGGAGAGGTGTCTCGGTCATGTCTACATAGTTCTCGACCCCGTAGGGTCCGCACGCTTAACGTTCGATGACGATTTTGTATTATATGAGTTATGTGATTTGGTGACTGAATGTTGTTCGGAGTCCCGGATGAGATCACATACATGATGAGGAGTCTCGAAATGGTTGAGAGGTAAAGATTCATATATAGGACGATAGTATTCGGACACCGGAAGTGTTACGGGGGTACCGGGTACGTATCGGGTCACCGGAAGGGGTTCCGGGCAACCCCCGACAACTATATGGGCCTAATGGGCCAAGAAGTGGACAGACCAGCCCCTAGGGGGCTGGTGCGCCCCATCTAGGCCGAAATAAGGGGGAAGTAAAGAGGGGAAGAAAGAAAGAAAGGGGAGCAATTCGGCCTCCCCCTTCCTTCTCTCCTCCCTCCTCCTTCCTTTCCCCTCCGGATGAATATGGAAGGGGGGAGGCCGAATAGGGAGACGCCCAATTAGGATTCCTCCTACTTGGGGCGCCCCCTTGGCTGCCTCTTCTCCCCTCCAACCTATATATATGAGGGGAGGGCACTGCTAGAACACACACCAACAGTTGTTAGCTGTGTGCGGCGGCGCCCTCCATAGTTTACGCCTCCGGTCCTATTCACGTAGTGCTTAGGCGAAGACCTACGTGGATCACTTCACCATCACCGGCACCACGTCGTCATGCTGACGGAACTCTCCCTCGACACTTTGCTGATCAGGAGTTCGAGGGACGTCATCCAGCTGAACATGTGCAGAACTCAGAGGTGTCGTACGTTCGGTGCTTGATTGGTCGCAACGAGAAGAAGTTCGACTACATCAACCGTGTTGTCAAACGCTTCCGCTTTCAGTCTATGAAGGTAGATGGACACACTCTCCCCCTCTCGTTGCTATGCATCTCCTAGATAGATCTTGTGTGAGTGTAGGAATTTTTTTTAATTGCATGCTATGTTCCCCAACAGTGGTATCAGAGCCAGGTTTATGCGTAGATGATATGCACGAGTAGAACACAAAGAGTTGTGGGCGGTGATCATCATACTGCTTACCACCAATGTCTTATTTTGATTCAGCAGTATTGTTGGATGAAGCGGCCCAGACCAACTTTACATGACCACGTTCATGAGACCGGTTCCACCGATAGACATGCAACTAGTTTTGCATAAAGGTGGTTGGTGGGTGTATGTTTCTCCAACTTTAGTTGAATCGAATTTGACTGCGGCTGGTCCTTGTTGAAGGTTAAAACAGCAAACTTGATAAATCACCGTTGTGGTTTTGATGCGTAGGTAAGAACGGTTCTTACTAGAAGTCCGTAACAGCCACGTAAAACTTGCAACAACAAAGTAGAGGACATCTAACTTGTTTTTGCAGGGCATGTTGTGATGTGATATGGTCAAGACATGATGTGATATACGTTGTTGTATGATATGATCACGTTTTGTAAAAGTTATCGGAAACTGCCAGGAGCCTTATGGTTGTCGCTTTATTGTATGAAATGCAAACGCCATGTAATTGCTTTACTTTATCACTATGCGTTAGCGATAGTTGTAGAAGCAATAGTTGGCGAGACGACCATGACGCTACGATGGAGATTAAGGTGTCAAGACGGTGACGATGGAGATCATGACGGTGCTTTGGAGATGGAGACCAAAGGCACAAGATGATGATGGCCATATCATGTCACATATTTTGATTGCATGTGATGTTTATCTTTTATGCATCTTATTTTGCTTAGTACGGCGGTAGCATTATAAGATTATCCCTTAACTAAATTTAAGGTATAAGTGTTCTCCCTGAGTATGCACCATTGTGAAAGTTCTTCGTGCTGAGACACCACGTGATGGTCGGGTGTGATAGGCTACGTTCACATACAACGGGTGCAAGGCAGTTTTGCACATGCAGAATACTCGGGTTAAACTTGACGAGCCTAGCATGTACAGACATGGCCTCGGAACACTGGAGACCGAAAGGTCGAATGTGAATCATATAGTAGATATGATCAACATAGAGACGTTCACCATTGAAGACTACGGTTTTGAACACCACGGAGTATATGAGATGTTCCAAGAGCTGAAATCGGTATTTCAGACTCATGCCCGTGTTAAGACATATGAGACCTCTGACAAGTACTTTGCCTACAAGATGGAGGAGAATAGGTCAGCTAGTGGGCATGTGCTCAGAATGTCCGGGGTACTACAATCGCTTGAATCAAGTGGGAGTTAATCTTCCAGATAAGATAGTGATTGACAGAGTTCTCTATTCACTATCAGCAAGTTACTAGAAGTTCGTGATGAAATATAATATGCAAGGGATAACGAAAACGGTTCCCAAGCTCTTCGCGATGCTGAAATCGGCGAAGGTAGAAATCAAGAAATAGCATCAAGTGTTGATGGTTAAACAAGAACACTAGTTTCAAGAAAAAGGGCAAGGGAAAGAAAGGGAACCTCAAGAAGAATGGCAAGCAAGTTGCCACTCCCGTGAAGAAGCCCAAAGCTAGACCAAAACCTGAAACTGAGGGCTTCTACCGCAAAGGAAATGGTCACTGGAAGCGGAACTACCCCAAAAACTTGGCGGATAAGAAGGATGGCAAAGTGAACAAAGATATATTTGATATACATGTTATTGATGTGTACTTTACTAGTGTTCATAGGAGCCCCTGGGTATTTGATACCGGTTCAGTTGCTAAGATTTGTAACCCGAAATAGAAGTTGCAAAATGAACAAATACTAGTTAAGGGTGAGGTGACGATGTGTGTTGGAAGTGATTCCAAGGTTGATAAGATCACCATTGCACACTACCTCTACCATAGGGATTAGTGTTAAACCTAAATAAATGTTATTTGGTGTTTGCGTTGGGCATGAATACGATTTGATCATGTTTATTGCGATGCGGTTATTCATTTAAGACAAATAATAATTGTTGTTCTGTTTACATGAATAAAACCTTCTATGGTCATACACTCAATATAAATGGTTTATTGAATCTCGATCGTAGTGATACACATAATCATAATATTAATGCCAAAAGATGCAAAGTTGATAGTGATAGTGCAACATACTTGTGGCACTGCCGTTTAGGTCATATTGGTGTAAAGCGCATGAAGAAACTCCATCCGGATGGGCTTTTGGAATCACTTGATTATGAATCATTTGATGCTTGCTAACCATGCCTCATGGGCAAGATGACTAAAACTCCGTTCTCCGGAACAATGGAGCGAGCCACTGACTTATTGGAAATAATACATACCGATGCATGCGGTCCGATGAGTGTTGAGGCTCGCGGCGGGTATCATTATTTTCTGACCTTCACAGATGATTTGAGAAGATATGGATATATCTACTTAGTGAAACACAAGTCTGAAACATTTGAAAAGTTCAAAAAAATTCAGAGTGAAGTGGCGAATCATCATAAACAAGAAAATAAAGTTTCTACGATCTGATCGCAGAGGCAAATATTTGAGTTACGAGTTTGGCCTTCATTTAAAACAATGAGGAATAGTTTCACAACTCACGCCACCTGGAACACCACAGCGTAATGGTGTGTTCGAACGTCGTAACCGTACTTTATTAGAGGTGCGATCTATGATGTCTCTTACCGATTTACCACTATCGTTTTGGGGTTATGCATTAGAGATAGTTGCATTCACGTTAAATAGGGCACCGTCTAAATCTGTTGAGACGACACCGTATGAACTATGGTTTGGCAAGAAACCTAAGCTGTCGTTTCTTAAAGTTTGGGGTTGTGATACTTATGTCAAAAGGCTTCAACCTGATAAGCTCGAACCCAAATCGGGGAAGTGCGTTTTCATAGGATACCCTAAAGAAACAATTGGGTATACCTTCTACGACAAATCCGAAGGCAAGATATTTGTTGCCAAGAATGGAAACTTTCTAGAGAAGGAGTTTCTCTCGAAAGAAGTGAGTGGGAGGAAAGTAGAACTTGATGAGGTAATTGTACCTTCTCTCGAATTGGAAAGTAGCTCATCTCAGAAAACCGTTCCCGTGATGCCTACACTAACTAGATGTTGGGGAACGTAGTATTTCAAAAAAATTACCTACGATCACGCAAGATCTATCTAGGAGAAGCATAGCAACGAGCGGGGAGAGTGTGTCCATGTACCCTCGTAGACCGAAAGCGGAAGTGTTTAGTAACGTGGTTGATGTAGTCGAACGTCTTCGCTATCCAACCGATCCAAGTACCGAACGCACGGCACCTCCGCGATCTTCACACGTTCAGCTTGGTGACGTCCCTCGAACTCTTGATCCAGTTGAGGCCAAGGGAGAGTTCCGTCAGCACGACGGCGTGGTGACGGTGATGATGAAGTTACCGGCGCAGGGCTTCGCCTAAGCACTACGACGATATGACTGAGGTGTGTAACTGTGGAGGGGGGCACCGCACACGGCTAAAAGATCAACTTGTGTGTCTATGGGGTGCCCCCCTCCCCCGTATATAAAGGAGAGGAGGAGGAGGAGGGCCGGGCAGAAGGGGCGCGCCCAAGGGGGGGTTCCTACTCCAAGTAGAAGTAGGTTCCCCCCTTTCCTAGTCCAAGTAGGAGAAGAAGGAAGGAGTAGGAGAGGGAGAAGGAAAAGGAGGGGGGAGCCACCCCCTCCCTAGTCAAATTCGGGGCACGCGGCCACCCCTTGAGGCCCTTATCTCCTTTCCTGTATGGCCCATTAAGGCCAACTACTTCTCCGGCGAATTCCCGTAACTCTCCGGTACTCCGAAAAATACCCGAATCACTCGGAACCTTTCCGATGTCCGAATATAGCCTTCCAATATATAGATCTTTATGTCTCGACCATTTCGAGACTCCTCGTCATGTCCGTGATCTCATCCGGGACTCTGAATAACCTTAGGTACATCAAATCACATAACTCATAATACAAATCGTCATCGAACGTTAAGCGTGCGCACCCTACGGGTTCGAGAACTATGTAGACATGACCGAGACACATCTCCGGTCAATAACCAATAGCGAAAGATGGATGCTCATATTAGTTCCTACATATTCTACGAAGATCTTTATCGGTCAAACCGCATAAGAACATACGTTGTTCCCTTTGTCATCGGTATGTTACTTGCCCGAGATTCGATCGTCGGTATCATCATACCTAGTTCAATCTCATTACCGACAAGTCTCTTTTACTCGTTCCATAATGCATCATCTCACAACTAACTCATTAGTCACATTGCTTGCAAGGCTTATAGTGATGTGCATTACCGAGAGGGCCCAGAGATACCTCTCCGATACTTGGAGTGACAAATCCTAATCTCGATCTATGCCAACCCAACAAACACCTTTGGAGACACCTGTAGAGCATCTTTATAATCACCTAGTTACATTGTGACGTTTGATAGCACACAAGGTGTTCCTCCGGTATTCGGGAGTTGCATAATCTCATAGTCAGAGGAACATGTATAAGTCATGAAGAAAGCAATAGCAATAAAACTCAACGATCATAATGCTAAGCTAACAGATGGGTCTTGTCCAACACATCATTCTCTAATGATGTGATCTCGTTCATCAAATGAGAACACATGTCTATGGCTAGGAAATTTAACCATCTTTGATTAACGAGCTAGTCAAGTAGAGGCATACTAGGGACACTCTGTTTGTCTATGTATTCACACATGTACTAAGTTTCCAGTTAATAAAATTCTAGCATGAATAATAAACATTTATCATGATATAAGGAAATATAAATAACAACTTTATTATTGCCTCTAGGGCATATTTCCTTCACTAGACAGGAAGCTAATGATAATGATCATGAAACTTCATATCAAGTTACTACCGAACCTCGTAGATCAACCAGAGCACGTCCCGCACCAGAGTGGTACGGTAATCCTGTTTTGGAAGTCATGTTACTAGACCATGACGAACCTACGAACTATGAGGAAGCGATGATGAGCCCAGATTCCGCAAAATGGCTTGAGGCCATGAAATCTGAGATAGGATCCATGTATGAGAACAAAGTATGGACTTTGGTTGACTTGCCCGATGATCGGCAAGCCATAGAGAATAAATGGATCTTCAAGAAGAAGACTGACACTGATGGTAATGTTACTATCTACAAAGCTCGACTTGTTGCGAAATATTTTCGACAAGTTCAAGGAGTTGACTACAATGAGACCTTCTCACTCGTAGCGATGTTTAAGTCGGTCCGAATCATGTTACCAATTGCTACATTTTATGATTATGAAATCTGGCAAATGGATGTCAAAACTGCATTCCTTAATGGATTTCTTAAAGAAGAGTTGTATATCATGCAACTAGAAGGTTTTGTGGATCCTAAAGGTGCTAACAAAGTGTGCAAGCTCCTGCGATCCATTTATGGACTGGTGCAAGCATCTCAGAGTTGGAATATACGCTTTGATGAGGTGATCAAAGCATATGGTTTTATACAGACTTTCTAAGAAGCCTGTATTTACAAGAAACTGAGCGGGAGCCCTATAGCATTTCTGATATTATATGTGGATGACATATTGTTGATCGGGAATGATTTAGAATTTCTGGATAGCATAAAAGGATACTTGAATAAGAATTTTTCAATGAAAGACCTCGGTGAAGCTGCTTATATATTGGTCATCAAGATCTATAGAGATAGATCAAGACGCTTGATAGGACTTTCACAAAGCACATACCTTGATAAAGTTTTGAAGCAGTTAAAATGGATCAGTCAAACAAAGGGTTCTTGCATGTGTTACAAGGTGTGAAGTTGAGTAAGACTCAAAACCCGACCACGGCAGAATATATAGAGAGAATGAAAGTCATTCCCTGTGCCTAAGTCATAGATTCTATAAAGTATGCCATGCTGTGTACCAGACCTGTTGTGTGCCTTGCCATGAGTTTGGCAAGGGGGTACAATAGTGAATCCAGGAGTATATCACTGGACATCGGTCAAAATTGTCCTTAGGTACCTAAAGAGGACTAAGGAAATATTTCTCGGTTATGGAGGTGACAAAGAGTTCGTCGTAAAGGGTTACGTCGATGCAAGCTTTGACACTAATCTGGATGACTCAGTGTCTCAATCTGGATGCATATTGAAAGTGGGAGAATTAGCTAGAGTAACTCCATGCAGAGCATTGTAGACATCGAAATTTGCAAAATACATACAATTCTGAATGTGGCAGACTCGTTGACTAAACTTCTCTCACAAGCAAAACATGATCACACCTTAATACTCCTTGGCTGTTAATCACATAAGCGATGTGAATTAGATTATTGACTCTAGTAAACCCTTTGGGTGTTGGTCACATGGCGATGTGAACTATGGATGTTAATCACATAAAGATGTGAACTATTGGTGTTAAATCACATGGCGATGTGAACTAGATTATTGACTCTAGTACAAGTGGGAGACTGAAGGAAATATGCCCTAGAGGCAATAAGAAAGTTGTTATTTTATATTTCCTTATATCATGATAAATGTTTATTATTCATGCTAGAATTGTATTAACCGGAAACTTGATACATGTGTGGATACATAGACAAAACACCGTGTCCCTAATAAGCCTCTACTAGACTAGCTCGTTAATCAAAGATGGTTAAGTTTCCTAACCATAGACATGTGTTGTGATTTGATGAACGGGGCACATCATTAGGAGAATGATGTGATGGACAAGACCCATCGGTTAGCTTAGAATATTGGTCGTTCATTTTTATTGCTATTGCTTTCTTCATGTCATATACATATTCCTTTGACTATGAGATTATGCAACCCCCGGATATCGGAGGAATACCTTATGTGCTATCAAACGTCACAACGTAACTGGGTGATTATAAAGATGCTTTACAGGTATCTCCGAAGGTGTTTGTTCGGTTGGCATAGATCGAGATTATGATTTGTCTCTCCAAGTATCGGAGAGGTATCTCTGAGCCCTCTCGGTAATGCACATCATAATAAGCCTTGCAAGCAATGTGAGTAATGAGTTAGTTGTGGGATGATGCATTACGGAACGAGTAAATAGACTTGCCGGTAACGAGATTCAACTAGGTATGAAGATACCGACGATCGAATCTCGGGCAAGTAACATACCGATGACAAAGGGTATAACGTATGTTGTCATTACGGTTTGAACGATAAAGATCTTCGTAGAATATGTAGGAACCAATATGAGCATCCAGGTTCCGCTATTGGCTATTGACCGGAGAGGTGTCTTGGTCATGTCTACATAGTTCTCGAACTCGTAGGGTCCACACGCTTAACGATCGATGACAATTTTGTATTATATGAGTTATGTGATTTGGTGACTGAATGTTGTTCCGAGTCCCGGATGAGATCACGGACATGACGAGGAGTCTCGAAATGGTCGAGAGGTAAAGATTCATATATAGCACGATAGTATTACGACACCGGAGGTGTTCCGGGGGTACCGGGTACGTATCGGGTCACCGGAAGGGGTTCCGGGCAACCCCCGGCAAACTATATGGGCCTAATGGGCCAAGAAGGGGAGAGACCAGCCCCTAGGGGCCTGGTGTGCCCCATGTAGGCCTAAATAAGGGGGAAGGAAAGCGGGGAAGAGAGAAAGGAAGGGGAGCAATTCGGCCTCCCCCTTCCTTCTCTCCTCCCACCTCCTTCCTTCCCTTCCTGATGAATATGGAAGGGGGGAGGCCGAATAGGGAGGCGACCAAGTAGGATTACTCCTACTTTGGGCGCTCCCTTGGCTGCCTCTCCTCCCCTCAACCCTATATATATGAGGGGGGCACCTCTAGAACACACACCAACAATTGTTAGCCGTGTGCGGCGCCCTCCTCCACAGTTTACGCCTCCGGTCATATTCACGTAGTGCTTAGGCGAAGCCCTACGCGGATCACTTCACCATCACCATCACCACGCCGTTGTGCTGACGAAACTCTCCCTCGACACTTTGATGGATCAAGAGTTCCAGGGACGTCATCGAGCTGAACGTGGGCAGAACTCGGAGGTGTTGTACGTTCGGTGCTTGATGGGTCGGAACAAGAAGAAGTTCGACTACATCAACCATGTTGTCAAACGCTTCCGCTTTCGGTCTACGAAGGTACTTGGACACACTCTCCCCCTCTCATTGCTATGCATCTCCTAGATAGATCTTGCGTGAGCGTAGGAATTTTTTTAAATTGCATGCTACGTTCCCCAACATAATAGACCAAGACGGCGGTAGTAGCACACGGCCGTTCTCTACGGCGTATCACACACATCTTGTTAAGTTGAACCTTTTCTATTGTGTTTCCTAATCACACAGAGCTCATCCTAGTGAACTGTATACCGTATATCGCACACATCCTCATCTGGCTGCCCGTTTCTGTTGTTCTGCATCATCGCAAATAGTTCTTCTTGATTAACCATTTGACACTCATCCAATGGAGGGAAGCTTCTACATTCGCTGGGGGCGTGGCATTGACCATTGGGCGGCAATAGTTAGTTATCTGGGTGTGCAATAAAGGATGCAAAGAGGGATCCTACAGCAGCAAGGACCAGCTTCCCTACCGATAGCTCATCTAACAGAACTCCCAAGTTAACTGTGCTGAGGCTTGAGTAGTCATCAGATGGGTGACCGGATGGGAAGTGGCCTCAATGTTAAATTAACTGATGGGATGGGTCACTGTAAATATTTAATTGTCTTAAATGTATATAGTGCTCCCTCCTATTAGTTGAATTAACCTCGAGGTCCTTGTTTTGTAATTTTTGACATTTTTTGTTTTTTGAACACATGTTGATTGGCTTGAAGAAGGTTTATCTCGTTACTTTTTGATAATTTTTGTTTTTTGAACACATGTTGATTGGCTTGAATGAAGGTCTATCCTGTTACTTTACGACATGTTTCCAAAACATGGACCTCGAGGTTAATTCAACTAATAGGACGAAGCACTATATACATTCAACGCAATTAAATGTTTTCTGAAAAAAGTGATATGATTTCTGTGAAACTTATAAGTTATGTATGTCAGATTAACCTCTGTGTACTTGTTCTCAAATTAACCTCCGGGCATGTTTGCCGCGTATCACACACATCTTGTTAAATTGAACCATTTATGTTCTCTTCTCTAATCGAAAACTATTGAGGAACATAGCATGCAATTTCAAAAAAAATCCTACGATCACGCAAGATCTATCTAGGAGATGCATAGCAACGAGAGGGGGAGAGTGTGTCCATGTACCCTCGTAGACCAAAAGCGGAAGCGTTAGTTTAATGCGGTTGATGTAGTCGAACGCCTTCTCGATTCAATCAATCAAGTACCGAACGTACGACACCTCCGAGTTCTGCACATGTTCAGCTTGATGACATCCCTCAAACTCTTGATCCAGCAAAGTGTCGATGGAGAGTTTCGTCAGCACAACGGTGCGGTGACGGTGATGGTGAAGTGATCCGCGCAGGGCTTCGCCAAAGCACTACGACAATATGACCGGAGGAGTAAACGGTGGAGGGGGGCACCGCACACGGCTAAGAACAATTGATGTGCCTTAGAGGTGCCCCCCTCCCCCGTATATAAAGGAGGAAGAGGGGAGGAGGCCGGCCTAGGGGCGCGCCAAGTGGGAGCAGTCCCACTTGGGCTCCTAGTCCAATTCGGCCCCCTTTCCTTTACCGGAAGGGGGAAGGGGGAAGGAGAGGGAGAAGGAGAAGGAAAGGGGGGGCGCGCCCCCTCCCCTAGTCCAATTCGGACTCCTCCCTTGGGGGGCGCGCACCACCCCTTGTGGGCTGGCATGCCTCCCTCCTATGGCCCATATGGCCCATATCTTCCCCGGGGGGGGGGGGTCCGGTAACCCCACCGGTACTCCGATACGTACCCGATAGATTCCGAAACACTTTCGGTGTCCAAATACTATCGTCCAATATATCAATCTTTACCTCTAGACCATTTCGAGACTCCTCGTCATGTCCGTGATCTCATCCGGGACTCCGAACAATCTTCGGTCACCAAAACACATAACTCATAATATAAATCGTCATCGAACGTTAAGCGTGCGGATCCTACGGGTTCGAGAATTATGTGGACATGACCAAGACTCCTCTCCGGTCAATAACCAACAGTGGAACCTAGGTGCTCATATTGGTTCCCACATATTCTACGAAGATCTTTATCGGTCAAACCGTTATGACAACATATGTCATTCCCGTTGTCATCGGTATGTTACTTGCCCGAGATTCGATCGTCGGTATCTTCATACCTAGTTCAATCTCATTACCGGCAAGTCTCCTTACTCGTTCCGTAATGCCTCATCCCGCAACTAACTCATTAGCCACATTGCTTGCAAGGCTTATCATGATGTGTATTACCGAGAGGGCCCAGAGATACCTCTCTGATACTCGAAGTGACATATCCTAATCTCGATCTATGCCAACCCAACAAACACCTTCGGAGATACCTGTAGAGCATCTTTATAATCACCCAGTTATGTTGTGACTTTTGATAGCACATGATACATCTCCAACGTATCTATATTTTTTGATTTCTCCATGCTATTATATATTCTGTTTTGGATGTTTAATGGGCTTATTTATACACTTTTATATTATTTTTGGGACTAACCTATTAACCCAAGGCCCAGTGCAAATTGCTGTTTTTTGCCTATTTCAGTGTTTCACAGAAAAGGAATATCAAACGGAGTCCAAACGGAATGAAACCTTCGGGAGAGTTATTTTTGGAACAAACGTGATCTAGAGGACTTGGAGTGGACGTCAAGAAATCATCGAGGAGGCCACGAGGCAGGGAGGCACGCCTGCCCCCCCTAGGCGCTCCCCCCACCCTCGTGGGCCCCTCGTGGCAACACCGACCTACTTCTTCCTCCTATATATACCTACGTACCCCGAAACCATCCAGGAGCACCACGAAAATCTAATTCCACTGCCGGAACCTTCTGTACCCATGAGATCCCATCTTGGGGCTTTTTTCGGCGCTCTGCCGGAGGGGGCATCGATCACGGAGGGCTTCTACATGAACACCATAGCCTCTCCGATGATGTGTGAGTACTTTACCATAGACCTTCGGGTCCATAGTTATTAGCTAGATGGCTTCTTTTCTCTCTTTGGATCTCAATACAAAGTTCTCCTCGATCTTCTTGGAGATCTATTCGATGTAACTCTTTTTGCGGTGTGTTTGTCGAGATCCAATGAATTGTGGGTTTATGATCAAGATTATCTATGAACAATATTTGAATCTTCTCTCAATTCTTTTATGTATGATTGGTTATCTTTGCAAGTCTCTTTGAATTATCAGTTTGGTTTGGTACTAGATTGATATTTCTTGCAATGGGAGAAGTGCTTAGATTTGGGTTCAATCATGTGGTGCTCGATCCCAGTGACAGTAGGGGAAACGACACGTACTGTATTGTTGCCATCGAGGATAAAAAGATGGGGTTTATATCATATTTCATGAGTTTATCCCTCTAACTCATGTCATCTTACCTAATGAGTTACTCTGTTCTTATGAACTTAATACTCTAGATGCATGCTGGATAGCGGTCGATGTGTGGAGTAATAGTAGTAGATGCAGCCAGGAGTCGGTCTACTTGTCGTGGACGTGATGCCTATATACATGATCATGTCTAGATATTCTCCTAATTATGCACTTTTCTATCAATTGCTCGACAGTAATTTGTTCACCAACCGTAATACTTATGCTATCTTGAGAGAAGCCACTAGTGAAACCTATGGTCTGATACGTCCATTTTGCATTATGCTTTTATATCGATATTTATTGCATTATGGGCTGTTATTACACGTTATGTCACAATACTTATGCCTATTCTCTCTTATTTTACAAGGTTTACATGAAGAGGGAGAATGCCGGCAGCTGGGATTCTTGGCTGGAAAAGGAGCAAATATTAGAGACCTATTCTGCACAGCTCCAAAAGTCCTGAAACTTCACGGAAGTTATTTTTGGAATTAATAAAAAATACTGAGCGAAGAAACTACCAGAGGGGAGCCACACCCTGGCCACGAGGGTGGGAGGCGCGCCCTACCCCCATGGGCGCCCACCTGCCTCGTGGGCCCCCTGGCAGGCCTCCGGTGTCCATCTTCTGCTATATGAAGTCTTTCGTCCGAGAAAAAAATCATAAGCAAGCTTTCGGGAAGAAACTCCGCCGCCACGAGGCGGAACCTTGGCGGAACCAATCTAGGGCTCCGGCAGAGCTGTTCTGCCGGGGAAACTTCCATCCGGGAGGGGAAAATCATCGCCGTCGTCATCACCAACGATCCTCTCATCGGAGGAGGGTCAATCTCCATCAACATCTTCACCAGCACCATCTCCTCTCAAACCCTAGTTCATCTCTTGTATCCAATCTTTGTCCCAAAGCCTCAGATTGGTACCTGTGGGTTGCTAGTAGTGTTGATTACTCCTTGTAGTTGATGCTAGTTGGTTTATTTGGTGGAAGATCATATGTTCAGATCCTATATGCATATTAATACCCCTTTGATTATGAACATGAATATGCTTTGTGAGTAGTTACGTTTATTCCTAAGGACATGGGAGAAGTCTTGCTATTAGTAGTCATGTGAATTTGGTATTCATTCGATATTTTGATGAGATGTATGTTGTCTCTCCTCTAGTGGTGTTATGTGAACGTCGACTACATGACACTTCACCATTATTTGGGCCTAGAGGAAGGCATTGGGAAGTAATAAGTGGATGATGGGTTGCTAGAGTGACAGAAGCTTAAACCCTAGTTTATGTGTTGCTTCGTAAGGGGATGATTTGGATCCATATGTTTCATGCTATGGTTAGGTTTACCTTAATACTTCTTTTGTAGTTGAGGATGCTTGCAATAGGAGTTAATCATAAGTGGGATGCTTGTCCAAGTAAGGACAACACCCAAGCACCGGTCCATCCACATATCAAATTATCAAAGTACCGAACGCGAATCATATGAGCTTGATGAAAACTAGCTTGACGATAATTCCCATGTGTCCTCGGGAGCGCTTTTCTCTATATAAGAGTTTGTCCAGGCTTGTCCTTTGCTACAAAAAGGATTGGGCCATCTTGCTGCACTTTATTTACACTTGTTACTTGTTACCCGTTACAAATTACCATATCACAAAACTACCTGTTACTGATAATTTCAGTGCTTGCAGAGAATACCTTGTTGAAAACCGCTTATCATTTCCTTCTGCTCCTCGTTGGGTTCGACACTCTTACTTATCTAAAGGACTACGATTGATCCCCTATACTTGTGGGTCATCAAGACTCTTTTCTGGCGCCGTTGCCGGGGAGTGAAGCGCCTTTGGTAAGTGGAATTTGGTAAGGAAAAATTTATATAGTGTGCTGAAATTTACTGTCACTTATTACTATGGAAAGTAATCCTCTGAGGGGCTTGTTCGGGGTATCTTCACCCCGACCAGTAGAGCAAAGAGTTGCTCCTCAACCTACTGAACCCACTAAAAATGTTTACTTTGAAATTCCTTTGGGTATGATAGAGAAACTGCTAGCTAATCCTTTTGCAGGAGATGGAACATTGCATCCCGATTTACACTTAATCTATGTGGATGAAGTTTTTGGATTATTTAAGCTTGCAGGTATGCCCGATGATGTTATCAAGAAGAAGGTCTTCCCTTTATCTTTGAAGGGAGAGGCATTGACATGGTATAGGCTATGTGATGATATGGGATCATGGAACTACAAACGATTGAAATTGGAATTTCATCAGAAGTTTTATCCTATGCATCTTGTTCATCGTGATCGTAATTATATATATAATTTTTGGCCTCGTGAAGGAGAAAGCATCGCTCAAGCTTGGGGGAGGCTTAAGTCAATGTTATATTCATGCCCCAATCATGAGCTCTCAAGAGAAATGATTATTCAAAAAAATTATGCTCAGCTTTCTCGTAATAATCAAACCATGCTTGATATTTCTTGTACTGGCTCTTTTATGATGAAGACTATTGAATTCAAGTGGGATTTATTGGAAATAATTAAACGCAACTCCGAAGATTGGGATCTCGACGAAGGTAAGGACTCAGGTATTACACCTAAGTTTGATTGTGTTAAATCTTTTATGGATACCGATGTTTTCTGTGAATTTAGCACTAAATATGGACTTGACTCTGAGATAGTAGCTTCTTTCTGTGAATCCTTTGCTACTCATGTTGATCTCCCTAAGGAGAAGTGGTTTCAATATAATCCTCCCATAGAAGTAAAAGTAGTTGCACCTATTAAAGTTGAAGAAAAGACTATCACTTATGATGATCCTATTGTTCCTACTGCTTATGTTGAGAAACCACCTTTCCCTGTTAGAATAAAGGACCATGCTAAAGCTTCAACTGTTGTCAAGAAAAGTAATATTAGGACACATAAACCCCCTGAGCAAGTTAAAGTTGAACCTAATATTGCAATGGTTACAGACCTCTTGGCTGATAATATTGATGGGCATGTTATTTACTTCTGCAATGAAGCTGCTAGAATTGCTAGACCTGATGCTAAAAATAAACAAAGACCTGTTGTAGGCATGCCTGTTATTTCCGTTAAAATAGGAGATCATTGTTATCATGGCTTGTGTGATATGGGTGCTAGTGCTAGTGCAATACCTCATTCTTTATACGAAGAAATTATGCATGATATTGCACCTGCTGAGATAGAAGATATCGATGTTACCATTAAGCTTGCCAATAGAGATACTATTTCATCGATTGGGATTGTTAGACATGTTGATGTCTTGTGTGGGAAGGTTAAATATCCTGCTGATTTTCTTGTTCTCGGTTCCCCACAAGATAGCTTTTGTCCCATTATATTTGGCAGACCCTTCTTGAATACTGTTAATGCTAAGATAGACTGCGAAAAGGATGTTGTTACTATTTGTTTGGGTGATATGTCTTATGAGTTTAATTTTTCTAAATTTCGCAGACAACCCCGTGATGAGGAATTGCCTAGTAAGGATGAAATTATTGGTCTTGCTTCTATTGTCGTGCCTCCTAATGATCCTTTAGAACAATATTTGCTTGATCTTGAAAATGATATGTTTATGAATGAAAGAAGGGAAATAGATGAAGTATTCTTTAAACAGGGACCTATTACGAAACACAACTTGCCTGTTGAAATCCTAGGGGATCCTCCTCCACCCAAGGGTGATCCCGTGTTTGAGCTTAAACCATTGCATGATACTCTTAAATATGCTTATATTGATGAAAAGAAGATATATCCTGTTATTATTAGTGCTAACCTTTCAGAGCATGAAGAAGAGAAATTATTGATAACTCTGAAGAAGCACCGTGCTGCTACTGGATATACTCTTGATGATCTTAAGGGCATTAGTCCCAATCTATGTCAACACAAAATAAATTTGGAGAAAGACGCCAAACCAGTTATTGATCACCAACGACGGCTAAATCCTAAGATGAAAGAAGTGGTAAGAAAGGAAATATTAAAGCTCCTTGAAGCAGGTATAATTTATCCAGTTGCTGATAGTCAGTGGGTAAGTCCTGTCCATTGTGTGCCTAAGAAGGGAGGTATTACCGTCGTTCCTAATGATAAAGATGAATTGATCCCGCAAAGAATTATTACAGATTAGAGGATGGTAATTGATTTTCACAAATTAAATAAAGCTACTAAAAAGATCATTACCCTTTGCCTTTCATTGATCAAATGCTAGAAAGATTATCCAAACATACACATTTTTGCTTTCTAGATGGTTACTCTGGTTTCTCTCAAATACCTGTGTCAGCTGATGATCAAGAAAAGACCACTTTTACTTGCCCTTTCGGTACCTTTGCTTATAGACGTATGCATTTTTGTTTATGTAATGCACCTGCTACCTTTCAAAGATGCATGATGGCTATATTCTCTGATTTTTGTGAAAAGATTTGTGAGGTTTTCATGGATGATTTCTCCGTTTATGGATCCTCTTTTGATGATTGCTTGAGCAACCTTGATCGAGTTTTGCAGAGATGTGAAGAAACTAACCTTGTCTTGAACTGGGAGAAATGCCACTTTATGGTTAATGAAGGCATTGTCTTGGGGCATAAAATTTCCGAAAGAGGTATTGAAGTGGATAAAGCTAAAGTTGATGCTATTGAAAAGATGTCGTGTCCCAAGGACATCAAAGGTATAAGAAGTTTCCTTGGTCATGCCGGTTTTTATAGGAGGTTCATTAAGGACTTCTCAAAAATTTCCCGGTCTCTAACAAACCTATTACAAAAAGATATACCTTTTGTCTTTGATGATGATTGTGTAGAAGCATTTGAAATACTTAAGAAAGCATTAATTTCTGCACCTATTGTTCTATAGGGTAACGCAGCAGAAAACAAAAAATTTCTGACCTACGCACCAGCCCAGGACCACTATGGAGACTGCATACAAGGTTTGATCTTTTTCGTTACCGACTCGTAGCGCAGCGGGAAGTAGAGTCGATGACGATCGGCGGTGCAGATCCCCGCAGCTAGGATTTACAACCTCCCAACCGCGAGGATGTATACCCTCATCTGCTTCTCAGACAGCCCTCCGGGAGGCGGTCGAACAGCCCCCCGGATGGTGTCGCGGACAGCCCTTTGGGAGGACCTTTGAAACTCGAACGGTCACTCGGAAAGCCCTTCGGGAGGACCTTCGAAACTCGGATGGTCCCACGGACAGCCCTTCGGGAGGACCTTCGAAACTCGGACGGTCACACAGACAGCCCTTCGGGAGGCACTCACGAACTAAGACCAAAACTACGATCTCTCTACAGAGTTGCACACATACGGTGTCATCTATCCGGCAGGGCTTCGCCGTCCAGAACTAGTTCCCACCGGAACCCAGACAGCCTTTCGGCTCTATGAAACTATTTCGCTGGGAGGGAGAGAGAAGCCAGATCATGCATGGCACTTGTATGTGAGAAGGGATGATCCTTTAGGCAGCCCCCTCCACCCCTATTTATAGGCCAAGCCCAAGGGTGGCTTCTCCAAGAAGCCAAGGGGGGAAATACCAAAAAGGCCCTCAAGGTGGCTTCTCCAAGAAGCCAAGCAAAAAGCACTTTCACTATTCATGACGACATTTTTCAGCGTCCGTTCGAACTGAAAATATTTATGTGGGCTCAGAACATTTCCAGTACCCACTAAAATAATTTTCAACGCGTTCCGAAACAATTTCGGTTTAGTGATTTCATCTGCGAAAAGCAAACAAGAATGCGTTTTCACTATTCATGAAGAAAATTTTTCGCGTCCACTAAATCTGAAAATATTTCTGTGGGTCTTAGAATAATTCCAGTACCCACTAAAATGATTTTGGATTCATTCTGAAACAATTTCAGATTAGTGAATTTCATCTACGAAAAACACCCAAAGCGGTACCGGCAGCTCCGAAACATTTTCGGTTTTTATTTCTGAAAATTCCAAAAAGTTTCCAGAATGATTCTGGCACCCTCCAAGAATTATCAGGCATGTGCCGAAACCATTTTGACTTAATGGCATACCCCAAAACAACTTTTTCGGTTTCACAGAAACTCATCCGGTGACCTCTCTCTGCGGTACGATTCCGCTGTCCGAAACTTTTCGGTGTCCGAAACTTTTTCGGTGATTTTCTCTCAGACTCCCTGTCTAGTATTCAGCAGATAGATGACCCTTAAGCATGTGACCCTATAGGTTCGGTGAAGTATAGACATGACCTGGAACCCCTTCCGATCAATGATCAACATCGGAGTTGTGGACACCCATATTGACCCCTATACCCACACGAATGAATATTCGAGTGAACCTCTAGTTGAGGTGAGCTATTCCTGTTGCTTCACGATATATCACAAACACCTGAGGTGAGATTTATTGCATCCCCGTGGGCCAACACTTTGTCCACTATGCAAGTTACCTCGTTACCGGTTTTGTTCTCTTTTCTCGTTTCATGTTCCAGCATCCCCGTGATCAAATCACAAAGTGTCTGGCCAGACGATGATGGACACCGTAACACCGAGTGGGCCCGAGTATATCTCTCCATCGTCGGAGGAGCAAATCCCAATCTCGAGCTATCAAGTTACTTAACATACTTTCCCATGAACCCGTAAGCCGCCGTAATAGCCATCCAGTTACGGATGACGTTTAACAAACCACAAAGTTCATGAAGCAAGCATGAAGAAACTCGATACTCTCATGGTCTAAGGAATTATGCTAACATTAACTATCTCTGTGTTATAAACCATTAACTTGTGACGAATGAATCTCTTAGCATAACATCAATCCGGGTCGATTCAACACAAATGTTCTCTTAACATTGTGCCCTCAAAATTGCTGGCATAGACATGCCCATGATCAGGAAAACAGAACCATCATGCAACACTTGAGCTAGTCTTAGAGGCCAGACTAGGAATACTTCTTACCGTTTATTATTCCACACATGCATATGAGTCTTCCTCCGAGCCTCGTGGATATTGCAGACTCGAGAATCATTGCAGCTATAGCATGGAACATAAACATAATTATGAACTCGGAGATAAATAATATCATTTATTATTGCCTCTAGGGCATATCTCCTACAGACTCCCACTTGCACTAGAGTCAATAATCTAGCTTATGCTAATGCACTTCACACCTGTGGCACACCGGTGTAAATATGCTTCGCCTGTGGTATAGCATGATGTCCAACGGATCTGACGACTTCAGTTCCGTGTGTATCTTTGCATGTCCTCGCGTTTTCACGTTTTCACAAAATTCATATTTTGTGTGGACTTGGCTTTGTATGTATGTGAATCACAGGTCGAACCTGGATTCCTCAGACTGAGTTATGGAGCAACTACCTGCAGTAGTGTCCCATTGTCAAAAGCCATCTTGGAACTATACTAAGTTCATGAATGAACTATATGATTCAACATCTTCTTTGTCGCTTCTAAAGCGTCAACATACTTAGCCCTTGTTATAGAATTCGCCACAGTAACTAGTTGGAACAAATTCCAACTAACTGTGCCACCACATTGTGTGTTACACAAAACCCTTAATTTAAATCGAAAATCGCATGGAGAAAAGATGAAGTTTGTATCGATGTAACATTTTACAACGAACTCTTCATGATCCTGCTTGCGAGAAAACCATGTCATCAGTACTTACTCTAGTACTCTGTGACATCTTTCATTGTTGTCCCATGATCAGTAATTTGATCACTTTGGTATCCATACTCGCAACACCTTGGGAGTATCGGACATATCTGGTTGTTTTACATACCATGGAATACATGATTAATCCAAACACAAAAGTGTGTGGAATCTGCATCATGTATTTTACTCATCAGTGTTTTGGGACACCGACTCTTGCAAAAACTCTTTCCATGTGACTTCGGCAAGAATCACTCCTTGGCGTTTTAAATGCTAAAAGGTTTTAGCATCTTGTCAATATGTATTCATTGCTTAGCCCCATTAGGTAAATCTATATCCATAGATCATCATGCCTAATATTGAGGCTATTTAGCCTAAGCACTTCATCGAAAAACTATTTTCAAATGAAGTCCTAATTTGTGTCAAGAAATTTATTTCCAATTACCAATGTGCCAAGCACATAAGGTTTTTAGAAATATTATTACGCTCCCAGTTACTTTCTTGAATTTCAAGCATCTTCGTTACCCATTGATGAAGTCAAAACCCCTTTGACCATTTCATCAAAACACGAAGATTCCAACTCCATTTTGCTCTCTTCTGTCCATTGCTGGAACTCTGAAGTTTGCATACCTACTAGCATCCTCTGGATCGACAAATTACTTTGGACTGTATCATATACAAGTCCTAGATTTCATTTCCATCAGATGGAAATCCTTTTATCATCCATGTTTCATATCTCATGATTGAAATATGTATTAATTGCTAGTTCAACCCGAACCGACTTTAAGCATCGCTACGATGAAAACAACCTCATCGTAGTCAACTCTTGAACTTGTTATTTCAACAAGTCGAGCTTTATGGATAAAACATTTTATCCGTATCAGTTTTAAGTTCCATAAATATTCGTTAGACTCTAAGTCTTCCGAAAGGTGTATCAAGGTTTTAATCTTGAATCACTTATATGGAAACTAACTCGGGTTGTATTGGCATTTAGCCAATTCCGGAGTTAGGGCCCATCAACGCTTCCTTGTGTATCGTAGGTATAATGTTGTCTAACAACAATATCTCGTTTGCGCACCTGAGAGGTTTGCACGAGTCTTGCCTACGTGGTTCAGCTGCAAGTTCGACCGAAGTTCATACATTTTATTGTAGAGACTTCCGTATCAGTCGCAGTAGGAAACTCTGGAATTACTTCCAAGGTCTCTTTCCTTTGATCTGATGACGTAGATACTGTTTATCTCGTCGAGTTGCACTATTCTCCCACTCTCCTTTTTGAAAGAACCATTCTCTTTAAAAGCACACCGTTTCGCGGCAAAACTATTTGCCTCGGTATAGTGAGGGAGGAATACCCAACATTTTGGTATAACCTACAAAGTAGCACTTGTCTGATTTGGAATAGGTTTGTAACCTTTTACACAAGCCCCATATTCCAATGTTAAGAAAAGATATAAGATGGTTGGGCGTACCATACCATGGCTTCATTTCAACAAACCCGATGTAGCTCTTTTCAGTGTAAAAGCTGCAGTCTCTAAAGCATCACTTTAAAAGGGATAATGGCAAATTTATTTATGTCATCTTTGACCTTACCATGTCATAAATGGTTTGATTACATCTCCACGGACTTTCCACTTGCAGTGGTGTTCCGGGAGGTGCAAGTTATGAAACCGCTTTCACAACTCATCAGACATTCGCTAAACATGTAACTCAAATATTCCTTTGTGCAATCAAATTGCAGAAACATAATTTTCTTGTTACAATAACTTCTACTTCATTTTTGAGAACCTTTCGAATGATTTCAAAAGATCCAGACTTACGTCTCATCAAGTAAATATCCATATACCTACTTGAGTCATTTCTGAAGATAAATAAATCCACCACTAACAACACTTATCGGACTACACACATCAAATGTATGATCACTAATAAGTTTGTTGTTAGTTCCTTATGGCCTGTGAACGGTATTTTAGTCACTTCACTTTTCGGAGGAAAGTTGCAAGTGTCAGATGATTCAAAATCAAAAAGACTTCAAAATCCATCATAATGGAATTTTCCATGCGGGTTTCTCCAATGTGACCAAATGTAGTGCCACACTTGTGTGGTATTCTTTTAGTCTTGCGACATTTAGCGTCAGTGTTATGGATGTATCATATTACCCTCAATATTCATAACATACGTCCCATCGATGATGGAAGTATGGCCCTTATGTTATTCATAATACTTAACAACAATTGTTGTTTTTATGAACAACTCTTTTGCAACAAACATTGTGCAATGGGCTAGAGTGTATGAAACTCTAAAATGAATTATGAAAGTAAACCCAGAGGTATTGTATTATTATCAATATTCATAACATACATCTCATTCATAATGAAAGTATGGCCCTTGTGTTATTCATAACATCGAACATAAAAAGTTCTCTTATGAACAACCTCTTGCAAGATACCTTATGCAATGGGATAGAGTTTGTAAAACTCTAAATGAATTATGAAAATAAATACAGACGGCAATACACCGATAGAAGGTATAGTAACATTTACTATGTTCCCTGTGTATACCTTAACCTCATTTCTAGCTAGTCTTTCAGGCCATAGTAGTTCTTACATCGAGTTGCAACAGAATGCAATCGAGCGGGCATTTTTGTGATGAACTCACAATACCCAAGAATTAGTGATTAACATGTTTAACCATAATTCGCAAGAACTATATCTTTGACCAGCCTTCTATACATCAAAAACTTGTATGACATTCATACATGAGCTGGATATTCCAGTCTTCTTTCCTTTTGCCTTTATACTTCTAACAGTTTAACTTTTAGTATTTCTCCTACTCTCAGAAGAAGCACCCAACTTAAGAGTGGCATTAGCCCCGGACTTACTAGGCGTGTAAGTCATACTAACACCCTTTGGACACTTCCTTTCTCTTTAAGTTGTTGTTTTATTCACCTTTCATTATATGATAGGCGTTCTTCTGGATCCCTTTCCCAACAGTCAAATGCATAGTAAACACTTTTACTAATACTTGCAAACAAACATTGCTTTGTTTGTATCTGAAAATAATTTTCAGTTCCATGAATATCATATAACTATCCCAACTTTCGAAGTTTGGGTTTCATGGAAGCAAACATATTCCACTTGACCGTAACAGAATTCTAGCTTTTGGATCGAAGGACGAGAGTCACATGATCCATAGCATTAGCGGGAGGATACGGAAAGCATGCGATAGGACAAAGTCCTTCTCGGCACTTTTGAGGACAATCCTCATATTACGTTACCAATCGTAAAGTTTTAACCAGATATTTAACAGCTATTCAATTTTAATAGGGAAGGTGGAAATGCGAGCCATTATTCCACAACTATTATGCAAGAAACACTTAGACAGTGTTCATAATTAATTGCACTGAGAATTAAACGTGTTAATTCAACAGTGCGCTCCCACTCAAATCAATATCTCTCACAATTAATTTTGAGTGATACAAGATCCAGACTTCAATTCATCGCCATAGAATCATCATCTCATAACGGGAATTTTAATCGGTAGGCCAACTTGCCGATCACATCTCTATGTGACTCTTGCTCATCTTTTGATGCGTGTGTTCCGAGCTCAGGACGATCCTGCCATGAACGTCAAGACAACCAAGTGATCTTGCTGCGAGGTCTGACCTCACCCGCCTCACACTTCTCTAATCGTTCGTACCCATGCATCAATGGCGCACCCCGAAAAGATAGGTGCCGTGACGGTGCTGCACTTGGGAGAACACTAACTACTTGATATTTTAAGTGAGAGATCACCCTAATAAAAGCGACTACCGTGCAATCAAGAAGGGTGCATCATAAGGGATAAACATCTCATGCAATTCATAATAGCATGATATGGTATAGCCCTTTCTGACGGAGAAATATTTCATGTCTTCATCTTCGGCATTCGCGTCGGTGTTCACCTTCGCGAAGATTGCCACCACCTTGTCGATGCACCAGATAATATTGCTATCTCTATAGCTAACAAAATAATGCATTACAACAAGGTTGACACGCAGGTCATTAAAGTGCAATCATATGGCTCCAGCCATCATGCCGAATCATGACACGTAGGTCATGTTAATCAAATTACATCATATAGTCATCTCATACATAATCGAATTAGTATGAGCACTGCTATACCACATCACATGCACATCCTGCAAAACCAAGTTAGATGCCTCTAATCGGTTTATGCAAAATTTATTTTACGTGGCTTCTAAGGTTTTGACTTAAACCGCAGCTACCAACATTTTATCATCAAGTACGATTATTCAGGTTGCTAGATTAACATCTCGGGGTGTATGAAACACGGGATAATTAAATCCCGAGCCCCATACTAAACTTCGTCATACGCATGACCCCGTGCAGATCATATCTGCAATGCCCTTTCATCTACGAATTTCATCTTTCTTTTGACTACGGGAGAACCCAAAGAACTGATAGCACTTCCATGATCAATCAGGATCACGGATTGCCAGAACTTTGTCAAATTCCACCATGCTGTCTCGAGATTGAGCAAACGCAAATTCTAGGGAAGCAACAAGAACGTCGGGTAAAAGATTTCATCTGTCACCCGCATAAATAATTTTCAGCAATAGATCTCATCCACTCCAAAATTATATTATGCAATACCCATACATCTCTATGTATTCTAGATTGCAACCTGCATCTACGCATAGCACGGCTCATGATGCCACTGTAGGGTAACGCAACAGAAAACAAAAAAATTCCGACCTACGCACCAGCCCAGGACCACTATGGAGACTGCATACAAGGTTTGATCTTTTTCGTTACCGACTCGTAGCGCAGCGGGAAGTAGAGTCGATGACGATCGACGGTGCAGATCCCCGCAGCTAGGATTTACAACCTCCCAACCGCGAGGATGTATACCCTCATATGCTTCTCAGACAGCCCTCCGGGAGGCGGTCGAACAGCCCCCCGGATGGTGTCGCGGACAGCCCTTCGGGAGGACCTTCGAAACTCGAACGGTCACTTGGACAGCCCTTCGGGAGGACCTTCGAAACTCGGACGGTCACACGGACAGCCCTTCGGGAGGACCTTTGAAACTCGGACGGTCACACGGACAGCCCTTCGGGAGGCACTCACGAACTAAGACCGAAACTACGATCTCTCTACAGAGTTGCACACATACGGTGTCATCTATCCGGCAGGGCTTCGCCGTCCAGAACTAGTTCCCACCGGAACCCAGACAGCCTTTCGGCTCTACAAAACTATTTCGCTGGGAGGGAGAGAGAAGCCAGATCATGCATGGCACTTGTATGTGAGAAGGGATGATCCTTTAGGCAGCCCCCTCCACCCCTATTTATAGGCCAAGCCCAAGGGTGGCTTCTCCAAGAAGACAAGGGGGGAAATACCAAAAAGGCCCTCAAGGTGGCGTCTCCAAGAAGCCAAGCAAAAAGCACTTTCACTATTCATGACGACATTTTTCAGCGTCCGTTCGAACTGAAAATATTTATGTGGGCTCAGAACATTTCCAGTACCCACTAAAATAATTTTCAATGCGTTCCGAAACAATTTCGGTTTAGTGATTTTCATCTGCGAAAAGCAAACAAGAATGCGTTTTCACTATTCATGAAGACAATTTTTCGCGTCCACTAAATCTGAAAATATTTCTGTGGGAATAATTCCAGTACCCACTAAAATGATTTTGGATTCATTCTGAAACAATTTCAGATTAGTGAATTTCATCTGCGAAAAACAGCCAAAGCGGTACCGGCAGCTCCGAAACATTTTCGGTTTTTATTTCTGAAAATTCCAAAAAGTTTCCAGAATGATTCTGGCACCCTCCAAGAATTATCAGGCATGTGCCGAAACCATTTTGACTTAATGGCATACCCCGAAACAACTTTTTCGGTTTCACCGAAACTCATCCGGTGACCTCTCTCTGCGGTACGATTCCGCTGTCCGAAACTTTTCGGTGTCCGAAACTTTTTCGGTGATTTTCTCTCAGACTCCCTGTCTAGTATTCAGCAGATAGATGACCCTTAAGCGTGTGACCCTATAGGTTCGGTGAAGTATAGACATGACCTGGAACCCCTTCCGATCAATGATCAACATCGGAGCCGTGGACACCCATATTGACCCCTATACCCAGACGAATGAATATTTGAGTGAACCTCTAGTTGAGGTGAGCTATTCCTGTTGCTTCACGATATATCACAAACACCTGAGGTGAGATTTATTGCATCCCCGTGGGCCAACACTTTGTCCACTATGGAAGTTACCTCGTTGCCGGTTTTGTTCTCTTTTCTCGTTTCGTGTTCCGGCATCCCCGTGATCAAATCACAAAGTGTCTGGCCAGACGATGATGGACACCGTAACATCGAGTGGGCCCGAGTATATCTCTCCATCGTCGGAGGAGCAAATCCCAATCTCGAGCTATCAAGTTACTTAACATACTTTCCCATGAACCCGTAGGCCGCCGTAATAGCCATCCAGTTACGGATGACGTTTAACAAACCCCAAAGTTCATGAAGCAAGCATGAAGAAACTCGATACTCTCATGGTCTAAGGAATTATGCTAACATTAACTATCTCTGTGTTATAAACCATTAACTTGTGATGAATGAATCTCTTACCATAACATCAATCCGGGTCGATTCAACACAAATGTTCTCTTAACATTGTGCCCTCAAAATTGCTGGCATAGACATGCCCATGATCAGGAAAACAGAACCATCATGCAACACTTGAGCTAGTCTTAGAGGCCAGACTAGGAATACTTCTTACCGTTTATTATTCCACACGTGCATATGAGTCTTCCTCCGAGCCTCGTGGATATTGCAGACTCGAGAATCATTGCAGTTATAGCATGGAACATAAACATAATTATGAACTCGGAGATAAATAATATCATTTATTATTGCCTCTAGGGCATATCTCCTACAGACTCCCACTTGCACTAGAGTCAATAATCTAGCTTATGCTAATACACTTCACACCTGTGGCACACCGGTGTAAATATGCTTCGCCTGTGGTATAGCCTGATGTCCAACGGATCTGACGACTTCAGTTCTGTGTGTATCTTTGCATGTCCTCGCGTTTTCACGTTTTAACAAAATTCATATTTTGTGTGGACTTGGCTTTGTATGTATGTGAATCACAGGTCGAACCTGGATTCCTCAGACTGAGTTATGGAGCAACTACCTGCAGTAGTGTCCCATTGTCAAAAGCCATCTTGGAACTATACTAAGTTCATGAATGAACTATATGATTCAACATCTTCTTTGTCGCTTCTAAAGCGTCAACATACTTAGCCCTTGTTATACCTGAGCATGAACAAGAACATATCCTACGCAAGTGTCACTCCGAGGCTTATGGAGGACACAACGCTGGAGGTAGAACTGCACATAAGGTACTGCAATCCGGTTTTATTGGCCTACTCTCTTCAAGGATGCCCGCAAGTTTGTCTTATCTTGTGATGAATGTCAAAGAATTGGTAATATTAGTAGACGTCAAGAAATGCCTATGAATTGTTCACTTGTTATTCAACCATTTGATGTTTGGGCCTTTGATTATATGGGACCGTTTCCTTCCTCTAATGGGTATACACATATTTTAGTTGTTGTTGATTACGTTACTAAGTGGGTAGAAGCTATTCCAACTAGTAGTGCTGATCATAACACTTCTATTAAGATGCTTAAAGAAGTTATTTTTCCGAGGTTTGAGTCCCTAGATATTTAATGACTGATGGTGGTTCACATTTTATTCATGGCGCTTTTCGTAAAATGCTTGCTAAGTTTGATGTTAATCATAGAATTGCATCTCCTTATCACCCACAGTCTAGTGGTCAAGTAGAATTGAGCAATAGAGAGCTCAAATTAATTTTGCAAAAGACTGTTAATAGATCTAGAAAAAATTGGTCCAAGAAACTTGATGATGCATTATGGGCCTATAGAACTGCATATAAAAATCCTATGGGTATGTCTCCGTATAAAATGGTTTATGGAAAAGCATGTCACTTACCTCTCGAACTAGAATATAAGGCATATTGGGTTATTAAAGACCTCAACTATGATTTCAAACTTGCCGATGAGAAGAGGTTATTTCACATTAGCTCACTTGATGAATGGAGAACCCAAGCCTATGAGAATGCCAAATTGTTTAAAGAAAAAGTTAAAAGATGGCATGACAGAAGGATACAAAAGCGTGAGTTTAATGTAGGTGATTATGTGTTACTATTCAACTCTCGTTTAAGATTTTTTGCAGGAAAACTTGTCTCTAAATGGGAAGGTCCTTACGTTATCGAGGAGGTCTATCGTTCCGGTGCCATAAAAATCAACAACTTCGAAGGCACAAATCCGAAGGTGGTGAACAGTCAAAGAATCAAACATTATATCTCAGGTAATCCTATAAATGTTGAAACTAATATTATTGAAACTGTAACCCCGGAGGAATACATAAGGGACACTTTCCAGAATGTTTCAGACTCCGAAAAGGAATAGGTATGTGGTACGGTAAGTAAACCGACCCCAAAACAGTTCTAATGACAGTTTTTCTCCGTTTTGGAATATTTAAGAAAATAGGAAAATAAGAAGTAGTTCGGGAAGGACACGAGGCTTCCACGAGGGTGGAGGACGCGCCCTACCCCCCTGGGCGCTCCCCTTGCCTCATGGGCACCTCATGCGCTCTCCGGACTCCGTTTTCTTGCACAATACTTCTTTTGGTCGGTAAAAATTCATTATATAATCTCCCGAAGGTTTTGACCACCGTATCACGCAATTATCCTCTGTTTTTTGTTTCGAGCTGTTTCTGCCGCGGATTAGAGCAAGATGTCATCTCAGGATTCCGACGGAGAGAGCTATGTCTCACACCTCATTGCTGACCCAAAGACCTATGGGGATCTATCTCCTTGTGGTCGAACTACGGATGAGGAGGAGGATGCTCATTTGATGAGGATCAATGATTCATGTTCGGAGGAGGAGGATGTCCCTCTACCTCAACCTGGGGATATGCACGTGAAGTTCAAGAAATCTAGTCTCCCTAAGAGGGCTAAACTATCTAACAACTGTTCTTTTCCTTCTCGTTTTCGACAGAAAAGCAAAGGAGATTTATGTGACAAAATTTTGAAGCTGGAATCGGAGATCGATTATTTACAGGAGGACATTGCTCTTCTCAATATGAAAAAGCTGAAGGCACAATTACCATCATCACCACCATCTTCCTCACCTCCGAAGAAAGAGATATAATCACATGGGTATGGGCACTCCCCTTGGCAACTGCCAAGCTTGGGGGAGGTTCCCCGGTATCGTATCACCATCACACTCCTATCTTTACCATTTTTCCTAGTTCGGTCCTTTTGGTAATATCTTGATCTAGTAGAATAAAGTTTTAGTATGATCTAGTTGTGAGTTTTGCCTTATGATCCCTCTATGTAATCGAGTCCATGAGCTATAGATAATAAAGATTAGTGTTGAGTCAAGGGCTTGATTATTTTGCTATGATCTTGAGGGAATAAAAGAAAGAGAAAGAATAAGAAGAAATAAAGAGATCATATTGATCTTATGGAGAGTAACGACTTCACATATAGAGAGTATGATGATTAAAAGTTGTTGAGAGCTGACAAACATAGTTTTGGTCATCGTTGTAATTAATAGGAAGTAATAAAGAAAGAGAGGTTTCACATATAAATATACTATCTTGGACATCTTTTATGATTGTGAGCACTCATTAAAATATGACATGCTAAAGAGTTGATGTTGGACAAGGAAGACAACGTAATGGGTTATGTTTTCTTATATCCGAAATAAAGTATATTGTCATGGATCATCCAACATGCTGAGCTTGCCTTTCCCTCTCATGCTAGCCAAATTCTTTGCACCAAGTAGAGATACTACTTGTGCTTCCAATACCCTTAAACCCAGTTTTGCCATGAGAGTCCACCATACCTACCTATGGATTGAGTAAGATCCTTCAAGTAAGTTGTCATCATTGCATGCAATAAAAATTGCTCTCTAAATATGTATGACCTATTAGTGTGGAGAAAATAAGCTTTATACAATCTTGTGATGTGGAAGAAATAAAAGCGACGGACTGCATAATAAAGGTCCACATCACAAGTGGCAATATAAAGTGACGTTCTTTCGCATTAAGATTTTGTGTATCCAACCAAAAGCACATGACAACCTTTGCTTCCCTCTGCGAAGGGCCTATCTTTTACTTTTATCTTCTACCCTTGTGCAAGAGTCATGGTGATCTTCACCTTTCCTTTTTACATTTTATCTTTTGGCAAGCACATTCTGTTGGAAAGATCCTGATATATATATCTAATTGGATGTAAGTTAGCATGAGCTATTATTGTTGACATTACCCTTGAGGTAAAAGGTTGGGAGGCGAAACTATAAGCCCCTATCTTTCTCTGTGTCCGATTAAAACCCCATACCCATAAGTATTGGGTGAGTGTTAGCAATTGTGAAAGACTAAATAATAGTTGACAATGTGGACTTGCTGAAAAGCTCTTATATAGACTCTTTCCGATGTTATGATAAATTGCAATTGCTCCAGTGACTGAGATTATAGTTTGTTAGTTCTCAATGAAATTTCTAATTCATACTTGACGTTGTGAATAGATTATTACTTGAGCATAAGAAATCATATGACAATATTCAAATATGTTGCTGTTAAAAGAATGATCATGATGCCCTCATGTCTGTAACATCCCAAATTTTCAATTTGGAATGTTATACAATAGATCATCATTGCATATCATATTTTTATTTGCATCTTCGCTAGATCCTAGAAATTCTACGCAACTCAAGGACCCACGGAGAGAGTTGGGAATTTCGTTATTTTCATATTTGGGTTTTCTCAAATTTTGAAAATAGGATCATTTGATTTGATTTATTTTATCTTCAATTATTTCAATAATAAAAATAAGAGAGAGGGAATAAAATGAATTTCCCAAAATAAAGAAAAATTTAGGATTTAATAATAAAATCAAATAAGATTTTATTTTGGATTTTATCGCTATTTTATTTGAATTTAGGAAAAATATGCGTTTTTGAAAATTGCATTTTAGGCCCAAATAAATGTTCATCTTGTCCGGCTTGATTTTAGAGGACGGGGAAATTTTATTTTGGGAATTTTGGAGTCCGTTTAGTATTTCTTTTAATTGTTTTTCTGCGCGAAACTATTAAAGAAAAAAACGAACCGACCTAACCGGGTCGTGTCCGCCTGGGACACCGACCAGGCTGGGCCTTTAAAGCCCGAGATGCCCGAGCCACCCCAGCCTGAGCCGCACCAGCCCCGCCGAACCCTAACGCCACCGCCGGATCACGCCGCCGCCGCCGGATCCCGCCACCGCCGCCGACGCCGCGCCCCGCCGCCGCCCGTCCCAACCGCCGCCGCCTCGTCGACCGCCGCCACCGCCGCCTCGTCCCGCCTCGTTGACCGCCGCCGCCGCCGCCCCGCTCGCCGGAGCCCGACGCGGGACCTCGCCGGAGGTAGCCGCCCCGCCGCCGGCGGTTTTCTTCGGAAAAACCGCCCGGTTTTTTTATAAACCGCGGTTTTTTTATTAGATCGGTTTTATTTTTTTCCGGTTTAGTTTATTTAGCGAACGCCCGTTCATATGTTCTTTTTAATGAACGGTTTTCGTCGTTTAGCCGCAGACAGCGAACGTTCGTTCGTTAGCCTGTTCATTAGTTTTTCTTTTTCTCAGAATTTTTGCGATTATTTTCGATCGCGATTTCCGATCTGTTTTTCGTCTTAGTATAAATTTTCGCTCGTTTATCGAAATCAGGCGATTCAAGCACCTAGAGTTTCGTATCGAAACCCTCTTTCTGTTTAACCAACTTAAACAAGTTTTTTCTACTGTAAAATTTCACTTAGGTCCAGATTAGTAAACGGAGATTGTTTCTTTCGCCGTTTGAGTTTCGTTGCTTCGTTCGATTTGATTCTTTTTGCAAACCGGAGTTCTTAAGTTGAACTTTCTGGTTAGATCTCTTATTTTGAGTTTTATCCATTCACCCTTTCTTGATTGCTTATGTATGTATTGTTTGTTTGCGATAGAGTACCCGGAGTGCGAAGCGTGCTACTACGAGTCTCTAGGTTTCACGGATCATCAGCAAGGCAAGTAACACTTTGATCATACCTCTTTACCACCCAGTTTTATTGCATTAGATCAACCCTCAAACTATTGCATGGTTAGGAACTGTTTAATATGTTGGTTTTGGGAAGTAGATGAGGTAGTACCAATTGCCCTGTTTATTATCAAACCATTGGGAGTTACTTCTACGTTTGCTTATATTGCTATGCTATGCTCGTAGACGTGGATTGGGTTTGAGTGAATTTCCGTGACAGATGTGAGGATGTTAATTAATGGTTCAACTTAAGGTGGCAACTTAAATTCACATCAGGGTGGATTGAGGCACCCGGGTAACCCAGTGTTGCCTGTATTTTTGGATATCCCGGAGTACCCGTGAGATTATCCTATGGACCGCCACCCAGGCTCAAAGGGATCATGAGATTATTCATGCTAGAAACTTCCATGTGCATCCACAAGCTATTATAGGCCTTAGCATAGTTGAATAGGTTACATGACCTCTTGAAGAGGTGGGGTAGCAGATGTAGGGGAAAGTAGGTGTAACTGTCCACCCGGAGTAAAGAGTTATTGTTTCTAAAAGACTGTGTCTCGGTTATCCGTTTCTCAAACACCATGTAGTGCGAGAAATCAAACGGAGGAGATCGAGTCTTGTGGGGAAAAGTGCGCAAACCTCTGCAGAGTGTACAAACTAATCATGGTTAGCCGTGTCCCCGATTATGGACATCTTGAGTATCTAGTTCTTGAATTATCATGTGAATCTCATCATCATGTTACTTAATTTAATTTGATTGGGTTAATCACGTTCTTAATTGGGATTGAGTTGGAGGTACCTTCTCAATGTTTAACAACCACCATGGTAGTTAAATAAAATTTATTCCTTTGTTGTAGGGAAAAATTGGCTTTTCGCAAACTGTACCATAGAGCTTTCCACCAGCCATATGTGCATGTAGTGATAGCATTATTGTGTACATTACTCTCTATGTGTTACTTTGCCAGCATATTCCATGTGCTGACCCGTTTTCGGGCTGCAACGTTCATGTTGCAGACTTTTCAGACGACGAGTAAGGAGCCTTAGGTCGTGGTCTTATACTCAGTGATGCCGTTGGAGTTGATGGACTCACTTTATCTTCCAAGCCTTCCGCTGTTATCGTATTTAGATGGCCTTAAGCCATATTTATTGTAATAAGTTCTCTCTTGAGACTATTTGATGTAATAAGTGTGTGATTGCTACTCAGTTATAAATCCTTCAAGTACTGTGCGTGTCAGCATTACCGATCCAGGGATGACACTGATGCACAGAGACTAGAATGTTTGAGGTCGCTACAAAGATGGTATCAGAGCACACGCTGACTGTAGGACACGACCACAAAGCTAAAGCCCTAGATCACTACTCTCTTCTCATTTCTGACTCCTCTCCTTTCTTCCACTCTTTTAGGATGGCGGATGCAAGGAACAAGTTCGTGCAACCGGATGAGGATACACCTTTTAGACGACACTTGAAGGAAGTTACTAGGTACCTGAACATCGGAATACCAAGCTTCCCGGGACCTACAACGCCACACTACCAGAAGAGGAGCGTTGGATGATTCAAGTTCAAGTTCCAGGAAGGATGTTCATGCCAGTCACTGAGCCCATAGAGCTTTCTTTGATGCACAAACCTGGAGTCTAGGAAAGAGCATGGCAGCCCACATCACCATGGGATTCATTGGAGAAGTGTACCACAATGATCTCAAGGATACTATCTATCAGATTTGTGGGCGCCAAGACGAGCAATGGGAGATGATCAGCGCCAGGAAGGATAGATCTATTGCAGCTTTCATTCAGGAGTTAAACCAGCACATTCGTCGCCAGGAGAACCAGATGTGCGCAGGCATGATAGATTTGAAGAAGGCAATGACAAGGATCACGGAGCTGGAGGAAGAACTCAAGTCTACACGCGATGGATATGAGGAGGAAATCGCAACATTATTGGAGAAGAATGACGACCTGATAAAGAAGATCGGAGTATTCATGGGAGACCCAGCACCAGGAGGAGATGACGACAGTTCCACTTGCCCGGAGAACTATATCATCATCGACGACACTGACTCGGACCCTGACGATAGCGATGATGACTATGTTGATGAAGCTGGAGCAGATATCATGGAGTCTTCGACCGATCAATTTTTCTAATCGACCACCATATCAATAGTAGTATTCCACCATTTATATAGTATAGTCCAAGCACTTTGTAACAATAGTTAGATCGATTGTATGCCTTGTTTGAATTGATTGGAGTGATATGATTCTGTTTTGTGCATATGGGTAGTGTTTTCCCTCTAGATCTCATTCTATCCTATTTTCTCATCTTTTCTAAACCCATCAGATGCCTCCGAGACGCGACACCGGATTTGTTTTCCCACCGGAGATCACTCAGTTGATTCAGCAGCATAATGCCCTGATGCAAGTGCTAGTTCAGAACCAAGGCAGCAACAACAACAACCCACCACCACCACCTGTTGATCACTTAGCCCGTTTCTTGAGGCTGAATCCGCCGGTGTTTTCTAGTAGCACCGAGCCGATTGTTGCAGATGATTGGCTTCGCAAGATTGATAGGGAGTTGACCACTGCAGGATGCACATATGCGGAGAGAGTGTGTTTTGCCGCACATCAGCTTGATGGACCCGCAGCATCATGGTGGGAGAATTACACAGCCACTCACCCCATTGACACTGTCACATGGGACCAGTTTCAGCAAGCTTTCCGTACTACCCATGTTTCAGCAGGAGCTATGGCCATGAAGAAGCGTGAGTTTCGCAACTTATGCCAAGGAGGACGTACCGTTGGCCAATACGTGGAGGATTTCAGTAAGTTGGCACATTATGCCCCAGATGACGTTGCTACGGATGCAGCTAAGCAGGAGAAGTTTCTGGAAGGACTGAATGATGAGCTGAGCATGCAGTTGATGGTGGCAACTTTTAACAACTACCAGGAGTTGGTAGATAGAGATCTCATGATTGAAGGGAAGCAGCAGCAGATTGAGAGCCGTAAGAGGAAGTATGGACAAGGAAAGTACAGTACAGGAGCTCGTCAGAAGCCTCGTTTTACCCCGAACTCAGGAGGACACCTTCAGCATAACCACGTAGGTCACAATCACAATGGAGGGAGCTCGCACAATCATAGTGGCCCCAAGAATGGCAATGGGAACGGAGGAAGCAACGGACAGAACCGTACCAACCCATCAACCCCAGCCAAGAGGGATCTGAGCCACATTACTTGTTTCAAGTGCCAAAAGACTGGACATTATGCAACTGAATGTCCGGAAGCTAAGAATGGAAATGGCAATGGAAGCTCGGGGAAGAAGCCGAACCCTTTCAATAGGGGACAGGTGAACCACGTTAACGTGGAGGAGGTTGAAGCACAGCCTGATGCAGTAATAGGTAAGTTTTTGGTTAAGTCATTACTGCAATCGTTCTTTTTGATACTGGTGCATCACATTCATACATATCAAGGGGATTTGTGGATAAGTATAAGCTGCCCACCAAAGTTCTTAGAACACCTATGTTAGTAACCTCGCCAGGAGTAGAGTATATGGCAAGCCAAGGATGTTTTCAGATGCCATTGGCCATAGGTAGGCATGTTTTCCCCTCAGACCTAATAGTTTTGGAGTCGCAAGGTTTGGATTTGACTTTGGGAATGGATTGGCTATCGATGTATGGAGGAAACATCGATTGCGCCAGTAAGACGATCTTGCTTACTACCCCAGAAGGAAGAAGGATTAAGTATGTATCCCAGCATGTGCCGAAGAGGACTCAAGTGAATTCCTTATCAGGAGTTGTACAGGAGGAAGTACCAGTGGTGAAGGATTTCCCTGACGTATTTCCAGAGGAGTTGCTAGGCATGCCACCGGATAGAGACATTGAGTTTTTTGATTGAGATTTTGCCAGGCACAGGGCCGATATCTAAGAGACCGTACAGGATGCCCGCTAAGGATTTGGAAGAAATTAAGAAGCAGATTAAGGAGTTACTGGATAAAGGATATATTCGCCCAAGTTCGTCACCTTGGGGATCACCAGTACTTCTAGTGGAGAAGAAAGATGGCCCCTTTCAAAGCGTTGTACGGAAGGAGGTGCAGAACACCGTTGTTGTGGGACGAAGTTGGAGACCGACAGTTGTTTGGACCAGATTTGATTAGAGTCTGAACAGAAGGTGAAGTTGATTCGCGATAGGCTTAAGGTAGCCCAGTCCAGGCAGAAGAGCTATGCGGATTCTAAACGCAAGGAGACAGTTTACGAAGTCGGAGATAGAGTGTATCTTCGAGTATCACCACTTCGAGGAGTGAAGCGCTTTGGGGTTAAGGGAAAGTTAGCGCCACGTTTTGTAGGACCATACAAAGTTTTGGAGCGTATGGGAGAAGTTGCTTACAAGTTGGAATTGCCCGAAGGATTGTCGGGAGTTCACGATGTGTTCCACGTATCCCAGCTGAAGAAGTGTCACGCGGAGATGGCTGAGATACCACTGGGAGATACAGTGCCACTGGAAGCGATTCAGCTGGATAGTGATTTGACCTATGAGGAGAAACCAGTCAAGATTCTCGAATATGCCAGCCGAGTCACCCGCAGCAAGGTTATCAAGTTTTGCAAAGTTCAGTGGAGCCACCATACCGAGGATGAAGCCACCTGGGATCGAGAGGAAGATCTACAGAAGGACCACCCTCACCTATTTTCTAGCCAACCCGAATCTCGAGGGCGAGATTCATCTTAAGGGGGGTAGGTTTGTAACATCCCAAATTTCAATTTGGAATGTTATACAATAGATCATCATTGCATATCATATTTTTATTTGCATCTTCGCTAGATCCTAGAAATTCTACGCAACTCAAGGACCCACGGAGAGAGTTGGGAATTTCGTTATTTTCATATTTGGGTTTTCTCAAATTTTGAAAATAGAATCATTTGATTTTATTTATTTTATCTTCAATTATTTCAATAATAAAAATAATAGAGAGGGAATAAAATGACTTTCCCAAAATAAAGAAATATTGAGGATTTAATAATAAAATCAAATAAGATTTTATTTCGGATTTTATTGCTATTTTATTTGAATTTAGGAAAAATATGCGTTTTTTAAAATTGCATTTTGGGCCCAAATAAATGTTCATCTTGTCCGGCTTGATTTTAGAGGATGGGGAAAATTTATTTTGGGATTTTTGGAGTCCGTTTACTATTTCTTTTAATTGTTTTTCTGCGCGAAACTATTAAAAAAACGAACCGACCTAACCGGGTTGTGTCCGCCTGGGACACCGACCCGGCTGGGCCTTTAAAGCCCGAGGCGCCCGAGCCGCCCCAGCCCGAGCCGCCCCAGCCCCGCCTAACCCTAGCGCCGCCGTCGGATCCCGCCGACGCCCGTCCCGACCGCCGCCGCCGCCGCCCCGCTCGCCGTTGGTAGCCGCCCCGCCGCCGGCGGTTTTCTTCAGAAAAACCGCTCGGTTTTTTTAAACCGCGGTTGTTTTTTATTAGATCGGTTTTATTTTTTTCTGGTTTAGTTTATTTAGCGAACGCCCGTTCGTACGTTCGTTTTAACGAATGGTTTTCGTCGTTTAGCCGCAGACAGCGAACGTTCGTTCGTTAGCCTGTTCGTCAGTTTTTCTTTTTCTCAGAATTTTTGCGATTATTTTCGATCGAGATTTCCGATCTGTTTTTCGTCTTAGTATAACTTTTCACTCGTTTATCGGAATCAGGCGATTCAAGCACCTAGAGTTTTGTCTCGAACCCCTCTTTCCGTTTAACCAACTTAAACAAGTTTTTGCTACCATAAAATTTGACTTAGGTCCAGATTAGTAAATGGAGATTGTTTCTTTCGCCGTTTGAGTTTCGTTGCTTCGTTCGATTTGATTCTTTTTGCAAACCGGAGTTCTTAAGTTGAACTTTCTGGTTAGATCTCTTATTTTGAGTTTTACCCGTGCACCCTTGCTTGATTGCTTATGTATGTATTGTTTGTTTGCGATAGAGTACCCGGAGTGCGAAGCGTGCTACTACGAGTCTCTAGGTTTCACGGATCATCAGCAAGGCAAGTAACACTTTGATCATACCTCTTTACCACCCAGTTTTATTGCATTAGATCAACCCTCAAACTATTGCATGGTTAGGAACTGTTTAATATGTGGGTTTGGGGAAGTAGATGAGGTAGTACCTATTGCCCTGTTTATTATCAACCCGTTGGGAGTTACTTCTACGTTTGCTTATATTGCTATGCTATGCTCGTAGACGTGGATTGGGTTTGAGTGAATTTCCATGATAGATGTGAGGATGTTAATTAATGGTTCAACTTAAGGTGGCAACTTAAATTCACATATGGGTGGATTGATGCACGTGGGGAACCCAGTGTTGCCTGTATTTTTGGATATCCCGGAGTACCCGTGAGATTATCCTATGGACCGCCACCCAGGCTCAAAGGGATCATGAGATTATTCATGCTAGAAACTTCCGTGTGCAGCCACAAGCTATTATGGGCTCTAGCATAGTTGAGTAGGTTACATGACCTCTTGAAGAGGTGGGCTAGCAGATGTAGGGGAAAGTAGGTGTAACTGTCCACCCGGAGCAAAGAGTTATTGTTTCTGAAAGACCGTGTCTCGGTCATCCGTTTCTCAAACACCATGTAGTGCGAGAAATCAAACGGAGGAGATCGAGTCTTGTGGGGAAAAGTTCACAAACCTCTGCAGAGTGTACAAACTAATCATGGTTAGCCATGTCCCCGGTTATGGACATCTTGAGTATCTTGTTCTTGGATTATCATGTGAATCTCATCATCATGTTACTTAATTTAATTTGATTGGGTTAATCACGTTCTTAATTGGGATTGAGTTGGAGGTACCTTCTCAATGTTTAACAACCACCATGATAGTTAAATAAAATTTATTCCGTTGTTGTAGGGAAAAATTGGCTTTTCGCAAACTGTAACCATAGAGCTTTCCACCAGCCATATGTGCATGTAGTGATAGCATTATTCTGTACATTACTCTCTATGTGTTACTTTGCCAGCATATTCCATGTGCTGACCCGTTTTCGGGCTGCAACGTTCATGTTGCAGACTTTTCAGACGACGAGTAAGGAGCCTTAGGTCGTGGTCTTATACTCAGTGATGCCGTTGGAGTTGATGGACTCACTTTATCTTCCAAGCCTTCCGCTGTTATCGTATTTAGATGGCCTTAAGCCATATTTATTGTAATAAGTTCTCTCTTGAGACTATTCGATGTAATAAGTGTGTGATTGCTACTCAGTTATAAATCCTTCAAGTACTGTGCGTGTCAGCATTACCGATCCAGGGATGACACTGATGCACAGAGACTAGACTGTTTGAGGTCTGGTCGCTACAATGTCCGTATTTTATTTTATCGACACCTCTATCTCTAAACATGTGGACATATTTATCGTTATCGGCTTCCGCTTGAGGACAAGCGAGGTGTAAGCTTGGGGAAGTTGATACGTCCATTTTGCATCATGGTTTTATATCAATATTTATTGCATTATGGGCAGTTATTACACGTTATGTAACAATACTTATGCATATTCTCTCTTATTTTACAAGGTTTAAATGAAGAGGGAGAATGCCGGCAGCTGGGATTCTGGGCTGGAAAAGGAGCAAATATTAGAGACCTATTCTGCACAGCTCCAAAAGTCCTGAAACTTCACGGAAGTTTTTTGTGGAATTAATCTGAGCGAAGAAACTACCAGAGGGGGGCCACACCCTAGCCACGAGGGTGGGAGGCTCGCCCTACCCCCCTGGGCGCGCCGCCCTGCCTCGCGGGCCCCTTGGCAGACCTCCGATGCCCATCTTCTGCTATATGAAGTCTTTCGTCCGAGAAAAAATCATAAGCAAGCTTGTGGGAAGAAACTCCGCCGCCACGAGGCGGAACCTTGGCGGAACCAATCTAGGGCTCCGGCAGAGCTGTTCTGCCGGGGAAACTTCCCTCTGGGAGGGGGAAATCATAGCCATCGTCATCACCAATGATCCTCTCATCAGAGGAGGGTCAATCTCCATCAACATCTTCACCAGCACCATGTCCTCTCAAACCCTAGTTCGTCTCTTGTATCCAATCTTTGTCCCAAAGCCTCAGATTGGTACCTGTGGGTTGCTAGTAGTGTTGATTACTCCTTGTAGTTGATGCTAGTTGGTTTATTTGGTGGAAGATCATATGTTCAGATCCTATATGCATATTAATACCCCTATGATTATGAACATGAATAAGGTTTGTGAGTAGTTACGTTTGTTTCTGAGGACATGGGAGAAGTCTTGCTATTAGTAGTCATGTGAATTTGGTATTCGTTTGATATTTTGATGAGATGTATGTTGTCTCTCCTCTAGTGGTGTTATGTGAACATTGACTACATGACACTTTACCATTATTTGGGCCTAGAGGAAGGCATTGGGAAGTAATAAGTAGATGATGGGTTGCTAGAGTGACAGAAGCTTAAACCCTAGTTTATGCGTTGCTTTGTAAGGGGCTGATTTGGATTCATATGTTTCATGCTATGGTTAGGTTTACCTTAATACTTCTTTTGTAGTTGCGGATGCTTGCAATAGGAGTTAATCATAAGTGGGATGCTTGTCCAAGGACAGCACCCAAGCACCGGTCCACCCACATATCAAATTATCAAAGTACCGAATGTGAATCATATGAGCGTGATGAAAACTAGCTTGACGATAATTCCCATGTGTCCTCGGGAGCGCTTTTATCTATATAAGATTTTTTCCAGGCTTCTCCTTTGCTACAAAAAGGATTGGGCCATCTTGCTGCACTTTATTTACACTTGTTACTTGTTACCCGTTACAAATTACCATATCACAAAACTATCTATTACCGATAATTTCAGTGCTTGCAGAGAATACCTTGCTGAAAACCGCTTATCATTTCCTTCTGCTCCTCGTTGGGTTTGACACTCTTACTTATCGAAAGGACTACGATAGATCCCCTATACTTGTGGGTCATCATGGCCCCCTGTAACATCCCAAAATTCTAAATTTTGGAATGTTATATTAAATAAATATTTATGATTGTTTGTTTGATTGTTGTGTGACTGATTGTGCAAAATTGAGTGGAATTTGAAACTTTTTGAAAGTTGAATGAGAGGGAATGAAATGACTTTCCCAAACTTTTCACTTTGCATTCTGATCTCCATGAATTCAAATTCTTTTCAAATGCAAAATCCTAGAGTGAAGATGACATGACTTCTTCCAATTAAAAGGAAAAGAGTTTTGAAAATATTTGAATTTCATTTGCATAATTCAAACCAGAAACTTTATGCAACTCAATGATTTTCATGAGAGAAGATAAAATGACTTCTTCAAATTATGTGAAATATGAGTTGGAAGTTTAAAAGAATAAAATTGAAAGTTCTTTTGAAACTCAATTTTTTTTCAATTTCGAGTTATTTGGTTTTTCTTCAAATTATTTTTCTCCAAAAATAAAATATATGAAAAAGGGTAAAATGATTCCCTACCATAGAAAAAGTGGAGAAAAATGAGTTTGAGATCATTTTGGTATTTTAAATAATTTAATTATCATTTTTAATGCAACAGTAGCACTGTTTGCTTTATCTACATTTTTGTGTATTTTATTTGTACCCGAAAATATGTTCACATTTTAGGATTTCTTTTTATGAATATTTTGATATATTATATGCCTATATAATATATTTTGTGTGTGTTTGTATTATTGTCTGTGCTTTATTTAAAAAAAAGGAAACGGCCGAAGCCATCGAGGCCCATCTCTCTCTCCCCTCACCTGCGACCCACTGGCCCAGCTCGGCGCGCAAGCGCCGAATCCCTTTCTATCCGATCGCCCGCATCGTTTTCCCTCGCTCTCTCTCTGGCACTGGACCCCACCTTTCTTTCCTCTTCCTCACGTACAAAACAGAGTCCTACAGGTACACGTACACGTACACGACGCCGTTCCGCGTCCGATCTTCATGGAAACCCTACTCCGGGTCGACCCCATCCCCAAGCAATATGTCCTATAAATACCCGAGGCCGTCCTCGTCCGATTCCCCTTTAAAACCCTCGCCAAAACCATCTCTAAGTGACGTCGTCGCCGTTCCAATCTAGGCTAGCCGATAAGAGTTCACCGCTCGACTTCAACCGCCGGTGAGCTCTTCGAGGCCTCTCTTTCCAGAGGTTCCTACCTCTCGTCTTTACGCATCTTTTTGACATACTTTAGGCACCCAGGTTCAATCGGAGCCACCGCCTCAAGCTCGCAACGCCGCTGGAGTTCACGCAGAGCACGAGAGTTTGCGCCAACGCCCGCTCGACCCCGACGTCTCCTCGCCTCACCATCAACAAAAAATCGGACGCCCTCGCCGCACTGCATCGCCTGGACACTGCCACCGCCGCCCACGACCGCTGGGGCCGCCGCCCCACCGGATCCGAAGCCGACCCGACACGCATGATCTTCTCTGTAAGCGTATGCCTGTTCTTCGTTTCACTTAGAAAAAAAATGTTTTGGTTTTTTATATTGATTGGTTTTATTTAGATCGGTTTAGTAGATCGGTTTTCTTCGGTTAGATCGAACCGGTCCGCTGTTTTTTTATTAAGAGCGGACTAGAGTTTTAGTTATCTTACAGCCGAGTACCGTATAGATTCGGATCGCACACTTCCCTGGCCCAATAGCAGCCCGACTTGTAGCTAGTGCCCGATCTGTTTTTTTTTGTTTTTTTTGTTTCTGATTTAAAAAACAGAAAAGTTTCAATCTTAGATATTCAATATCTTTTATCTTTTAGATCCAAATTGAGTGATTCTTTTTGCATTAGATTGAAAATTTCATGAAGCTTCTGTTAGTGCAAGTGGATTTCAAATTTTAGTAGTTTAAAATTGAGTTTGCATGAATTTGTTCAAATCACTATTTTGGTCATATTTTGAGTTTTATAGAATATTTTTGATTGATTCTTTTTGCTACTGTTTTATTATGGTTTTGTCTATCCAGTAGCATATAGTTATTTATTTTTGGTTTACTTTAAATTAGGTTTTTAGCAAAACAGTACTGTTTTAGTTATAGTTTTGTTTTAGTCTTTTCTTTATTGTTTTTATTAGTTTTAAATTATTTCTTTTTGTCACCTTTGACAAATTTAGTTTTGTTTCTGTTAGTCAACCAAAGAAAATTTTATTTGTATTTTAAAATTTTATTTTATTTAGTTTTGTATGAAAACTTGTTTAGGTCATAGGTAGTGTTTCATAAAAGCTTTTTTATTTGTTTCATTTTGCAAATAAAATTTTATGAAAAATACTTTCTGTTAACTTAGTTGTTTTATATTTTCTTTTCTGTTAATTTATTAGTTTAGAGCTTTATTTTGTTGTTTAGTTTTATGTAGGAAAAAGAAAAACTATTTATATTGTTTGTAGTAATGCCTTAGACTTTTCCTTAGTTTTTCTCGTAGTTTTCCTTGAAGTCCTTTGGATTTTATTTGGATTTTATTATTTGATTTCCTTGTTGTTTATTGAGAATTATGATTGCTAGAAATTGCTTGCTAGAATGATTGCTTATGTGAATGCAATGTTTGACTAGATTTTCTTTGGAGAGTGACGAATAGTGCTATCAGGATTTCTCTGAGAGCGATATAATCTTCATCAAGTAATACCAGGCAAGTTCACTTTGACCATGTTTTTCATACCTATGTTTTATTGCATGTAGTGTCATCTTTGCAACAATCCCTCTAGTAGTGATATTGAATTCTTGTAGTTGAGTAGTATGCATGAGGTAGGAACCCATCACCCTGTTACCAAGCCCGGGACGTTATTTATTTTAATGCTACGCTATAGTAGACGGGGTTGGTATGAGTGCTTGGGAGTGGTGTGAGAATGGAGGACTCTACGTCAATGACGACAACTCCATGATGGCATCTACAAGGACTGCATCTTCAAGGCCTCAAGACTTCAAGACTCGAGACAAGAATTCAATACACATTACTGGGTGAAGGACGGTTGACGGGCACCCTGGAGAAACCAGTGGATGGCCGGGATGCATGGAGAAGCGCCATGACATCTTGCGGAAAGCTTCACCCAGGCTCAAAGAGACGGAAGAATAGTTCATGCCTGGAAGCTTACCTGTGCAACCGCAAGTCACTATGGGCTCTGGCTTGGTTGACCTTAATTGTGACTCTGGCTTAGCAGATGTAGAACTACGGTAGGATTGGATGAGCACCGGACAGTGGTCAGGGGAACTCTTCGGAAGACCATGTTTCGGTCATCTTGTTCTCAAACACCCTGAAGTGCGAGAACGTAAAGAGAGGGATCGAATCTTGCGGGTAAAGTGTACAAACCTCTGCAGAGGGTTTAAACCTAATCGATTAGCCGTGTCCCCGGTTACGGACAACTTGAGCCTCTGGACTTGGATCTATCTCGGAACTCTCAACACCGGACTGATAACATAATTGTGGGCAACTTATGATGATTTGGGCCATGAGACATCGATTGGCGGAACCATGTCATGCTAGGAAACTCTGTAGTATAGACTCCTGAATTTCTTTGATGTAGGGAAACTAAAACTGGCTTTTATGCAAAACAAAACTCAGACACAGAGCCACAAAGCCATATTGCATATAGTATAGTTTTATCATCTGTTTTCTCATGTTGTGATCTTACCGGTACATTCAATGTACTGACCTACACGGCTGCAACGTATCATGTTGCAGATATTTTTCTTCCGATGAGTAAGAGTACGGTACAGGGTTACGGTCTACACTCAACCTGCCGATGGCGTTGATGGGACTCCACACCCGATTACTTGTTTCTGCTGAGACTTATGAGGTATATATCAGTTTTACGTTATTTATACATGTGATTGCACTTTGATATATACATTGATGTACTGTGTGTGCCAGCATACTGATCCAGGGATGGCACAGATACACAGAGACTTGACCGTCTGAGGTCGGGTCGCTACAGATATGGTATCAGAGCACATGTTGACTGTAGGACGTGACCCTAGAAATTGGAAAGCCACTAGGACAGGAAATCTCTAAAATTTTACTTTTAAAAAGACCCCTACTTCTTATCTTTTCTGATTTTATCAAATAGTCCCTCTTACCTCAAATAGTTAGAACATACCATATCCCCTTTTGACCACTCGGAGGATCAACTGAAGCCACTCCATGAAGGACTAGATATGGGACAACTGATAACCACTTCAGAGTAAAGAGGATTTCATCATTTGAAGACTTCGAAGACTCGAAGAATTTGAAGACTAAATATTTATTTGACCTTTAGAAGACCAAACTCCTGTTATATACTTACGTTAGATGCGACGATTTGTGAGCTGTCATTTGTTTGATGTTTTTCCGACAGCCACAAAAATAAAACCGGTTTCTTCAAAACTATTGTTTGTATTGTGTGTATCCCACCCCACCTCTCTCATATCTCACCCCAAAACCCTTGGAACCAATAGATGAATGAAGATGGACTTGTGTTCTCTGGACCGATGACTCAGCCGGAGGCAGAGCTATGGACTCAGAACATGGAGAATCACTTCGGGAGCAATTTGGTTTCAAGGAAGAATGAAGTATCACACGCTCTTCAGTACTTTGAAGGAAGTGCTGCAACATGGTGGCAGATGCATCAAGCCATACAAGGATGGAATGGAGCAAAGACTTGCAAGAATTCAAGAAGACTCTGACAAGATCCCGTCTTATCCGGAAGCACCATGATAACCCGAAGAAGAAACCTTGTGCATGCAAGATTTGCAGAGAAATAGGACACACCCAGGAGGAACACAGGGATGGATGCCCTCATTGTGAGGAGAATCACCCAGCTGAAGAATGCCCGACTGGGCAGGTTACTTGTTTCCTGTGTGAAGGAGTTACTCATTTCCCGGCTTAGTGCCAAATTTACCCCAAGGTACAGGAAATTACCAAGCAGCAGAAAGAAGCCCTTAGGAAATGTTTAGAAGAATCCATGATGGAGGAAGTCATTGCTAATCATGTGGAGAAGAAGGACATTATTCCTAGTATTGCACGAAGGAAAGAGAAGAGTATCTCGGAGACTTCCCGACAACAGAAGTGAAGTTTGACCCTCAGGAAATAGAAGCTCTGATCATTACGGAGAAATCCAGGAAGAGAAAACGAAGGCATCCCCAGAACAACTCAATTTCTGCAGAGAAGGACCTGAGTCATATCACTTGTTACAGGTGCAAGGATTTAGGTCATTACGCTAGTAAATGTCCAGAAAAGAAGCTTAGAATCCAAGGAGCCTACATAATCACAAAGAAGCCCCGAGACATTTGTTTTCGCTGCAAGGAAGCAGGACATTTTTCTAGGGAAAGTTCAGATCAGAAGAAAGCTGGAGCTGAGTAGTTGAGATTTTGATATGGATAATAAGAGTAGTGGAAAGCAATTTTTTTCATAAGTTTGATGAGTTGAATTATGTAATTGAAGCCTCGGAGTTTGTAATGAATTCATGAATCAATAAAGTTAATGTGTTATGTTTTCAAATGTTGTATTATATGAGTTTTTACTATATGAACAAAGATTTTGGACCAGTTTCGAGGATATGAGAAATATGTTCTATGGATGGATTTGTGAATATCATTTAAAGGTGGTATTACCCTGTGAAGAACACTAGACCAATGGAAAGGGAAATGTGTCCCACAGATTGGAGTTTGGACAAAACAAGTTGGAGTTTTATCTTTGATATGATGGTATGAAGAAATGAAATACTATTGGATTTAAAGGTGGTGTAATGTTGGAATATGGAACAATTGTAACTCCAAGGATGAGTTGTACAAGTGTTGAAGTGAGCCCATAACCCACAAGACCAGGATTTGATAAGGAGTAGCACTACCGTATTGCAAAAAAAATCTGGAAGAAGCTGTGATTTCATCAGCACACGTTTCATAGAAGGATACGAAAACCTGAGAGTTGTGAAGTAACGATAGATGTTTCATTCAGCTTGTAGAATCAATGGAATTATTCAAACTCAGTTCGTCGACAAGAGAAATTCTGCAATGCTTGTGAGTATGCCCAAGTGTTAGAATACGTGATTCGATGTCTGCAAATGTGGTAGTGGTTCAAGTACGGGATGGATTGGCCCCCATACCGGAGACTTCTATCATGAACTATCATATGTTGATGGAAAATCGGAGAGCCTTTAAAACCTTAGAAGAGTGTCGACACGATAAGCCATAAAACCATAGAATGGTAGGACAATGGAACCCTTTACAGGAAACCGTTGCCAATCATAGGATATACAGTGAGATTCAACCCAGACCCATTTTTCTACATGAGAAACCTGTAATGGTTGACCACCATGAGATCTCGATAGTTGTTTAGTATTGGCGACAGACCTGTCTGCTAAGAAGACCCAGTCTCAAAAGAACCTCACCAGGATGAAAGGACACGAGTTTGAGGAAAAGGTTATGCCCTACTAGAAGAGCCTCAGTGTAGGAGTTACTCCGAAGATGTGAGAAGACCGATAGTGTCCACACTAAGGATGGAGTACATAAGATCTGTTGGAACCATAACCCTGTTTTTAAGTGTGGTAGCACAGTAGACCATTCCGATTGATGGATTTGCTAGAAGACCCCCAAACCCTAACCTTTCTTGCTAGCCTCTTCGAATCTCGAGGACGAGATTCATTTTAAGTGTGGTAGGTTTGTAACATCCCAAAATTCTAAATTTTGGAATGTTATATTAAATAAATATTTATGATTGTTTGTTTGATTGTTGTGTGACTGATTGTGCGAAATTGAGTGGAATTTGAAACTTTTTGAAAGTTGAATGAGAGGGAATGAAATGACTTTCCCAAACTTTTCACTTTGCATTCTGATCTCCATGAATTCAAATTCTTTTCAAATGCAAAATCCTAGAGTGAAGATGACATGACTTCTTCCCATTAAAAGGAAAAGAGTTTGGAAAATATTTCAATTTCATTTGCAATAATTCAAACCAGAAACTTTATGCAACTCAATGATTTTCATGAGAGAAGATAAAATGACTTCTTCAAATTATGTGAAATATGAGTTGGAAGTTTAAAAGAATAAAATTGAAAGTTCTGTTGAAACCCATTTTTTTCAATTTAGAGTTATTTGGTTTTTCTTCAAATTATTTTTCTCCAAAAATAAAATATATGAAAAAAGGGTAAAATGATTCCCTACCGTAGAAAAAATGGAGAAAATGAGTTTGAGATCATTTTGGTATTTTAAATAATTTAATTTGCATTTTTAATGCAACAGTAGCACTATTTGCTTTATCTACATTTTTATGTATTTTATTTGTACCCGAAAATATGTTCACATTTTAGGATTTCTTTTTATGAATATTTTGATATATTATATGCCTATATAATATATTTTGTGTGTGTTTGTTTTATTCTCTGTGCTTTATTTAAAAAAAAGGAAACGGCCGAAGCCACCGAGGCCCATCTCTCTCTCCCCTCACCTGCGACCCACTGGCCCAGCTCGGCGTGCAAGCGCCGAATCCCTTTCTATCCGATCGCCCGCACCGTTTTCCCTCGCTCTCTCTCTCGCGTTGGACCCCACCTTTCTTTCCTCTTCCTCACGTACAAAACAGAGTCCTACAGGTACACGTACACGACGCCGTTCCGCGTCCGATCTTTGTGGAAACCCTACTTCGGGTTGACCCCATCCCCAAGCAATATGTCCTATAAATACCCGAGGCCGTCCTCGTCCGATTCCCCTTTAAAACCCTCGCCAAAACCATCTCTAAGTGACGTCGTCGCCGTTCCAATCTAGGCCAGCCGATTAGAGTTCACCGCTCGACTTCAACCGCCGGTGAGCTCTTCGAGGCCTCTCTTTCCAGAGGTTCCTACCTCTCGTCTTTACGCATCTTTTTGACATACTTTAGGCACCCAGGTTCAACCGGAGCCACCGCCTCAAGCTCGCAACACCGCTGGAGTTCACGCAGAGCACGAGAGTTTGCGCCAACGCCCGCTCGACCCCGACGTCTCCTCGCCTCACCATCAACAAAAAATCGGACGCCCTCGCCGCACTGCATCGCCTGGACACTGCCACCGCCGCCCACGACCGCCGGGGCCGCTGCCCCACCGGATCCGAAGCCGACCCGACACGCATGATCTTCTCTGTAAGCGTATGCCTGTTCTTCGTTTCAGTTAGAAAAAAAATGTTTTGGTTTTTTTATATTGATCGGTTTAGTAGATCGGTTTTCTTCGGTTAGATCGAACCGGTCCGCTGTTTTTTTTATTAAGAGTGGACTAGAGTTTTAGTTATCTTACAGCCGAGTACCGTATAGATTTGGATCGCACACTTCCCTGGCCCAATAGCAGCCCGACTTGTAGCTAGTGCCCAATCTGTTTTTTTTGTTTCTGATTTAAAAACAGAAAAGTTTCAATCTTAGATATTCAATATCTTTTATCTTTTAGATCCAAATTGAGTGATTCTTTTTGCATTAGATTGAAAATTTCATGAAGCTTCTGTTTGCAATTGGATTTCAAATTTTAGTAGTTTAAAATTGAGTTTGCGTGAATTTGTTCAAATCACTATTTTGGTCATATTTTGAGTTTTATAGAATATTTTTGATTGATTCTTTTTGCTACTGTTTTATTATGGTTTTGTCTATCCAGTAGCATATAGTTATTTATTTTTAGTTTACTTTAAATTAGGTTTTTAGCAAAACAGTACTGTTTTAGTTATAGTTTTGTTTTAGTCTTTTCTTTATTGTTTTTATTAGTTTTAAATTATTTCTTTTTGTCACCTTTGACAAATTTAGTTTTGTTTCTGTTAGTTAACCAAAGAAAATTTTATTTGTATTTTAAAATTTTATTTTATTTAGTTTTGTATGAAAACTTGTTTAGGTCATAGTTAGTGTTTCATAAAAGCTTTTTTATTTGTTTCATTTTGCAAATAAAATTTTATGAAAAATACTTTCTGTTAACTTAGTTGTTTTATATTTTCTTTTCTGTTAATTTATTAGTTTAGAGCTTTATTTTGTTGTTTAGTTTTATGTAGGACAAAGAAAAACTATTTATATTGTTTAGAAATTGCTTGCTAGAATGATTGCTTATGTGAATGCAATGTTTGACTAGATTTTCTTTGGAGAGTGACGAATAGTGCTATCAGGCTTTTTCTGAGAGCGATATAATCTTCATCAAGTAATACCAGGCAAGTTCACTTTGACCATGTTTTTCATACCTATGTTTTATTGCATTTAGTGTCATCTTTGCAACAATCCCTCCAGTAGTGATATTGAATTCTTGTAGTTGAGTAGTATGCATGAGGTAGGAACCCATCACCCTGTTACCAAGCCCGGGACGTTATTTATTTTAATGCTACGCTATAGTAGACGGGGTTTGGTATGAGTGCACGAGAGTGGTGTGAAGAAGGAGGACTCTACGTCAATGACGACAACTCCATGATGGCATATGCGAGGACTGCATCTTCAAAGCCTCAAGACTTCAAGACTCGAGACAAGAATTCAATACACATTACTGGGTGAAGGACGGTTGACGGGCACCCTGGAGAAACCAGTGGATGGCCGGGATGCATGGAGAAGCGCCATGACATCTTGCGGAAAGCTTCACGCAGACTCAAAGAGACGGAAGAATACTTCATGCCTGGAAGCTTACCTGTGCAACCGCAAGTCACTATGGGCTCTGGCTTGGTTGACATTAGTTGTGACTCTGGCTGGGACGGTGCTAGCAGATGTAGAACGATGGTAGGATTGGATGAGCACCGGACAGTGGTCAGGGGAACCCTTTGGAAGACCATGTTTCGGTCGTCTTGTTCTCAAACACCCTGAAGTGCGAGAACATAAAAAGAGGGATCGAATCTTGCGGGTAAAGTGTACAAACCTCTGCAGAGGGTTAAAACCTAATCGATTAGCCGTGTCCCCGGTTATGGACAATTTGAGCCTCTGGACTTGGATCTATCTCGGAACTCTCAACACCGGACTGATAACATAATTGTGGGCAAGTTATGATGATTTTGGGCTAAGAGACATCGGTTGGCGGAACCATGTCATGATAGAAAACTCCGTAGTACAGACTCCTGATGTTCCTTTGTTATAGGAAAAATAAAACCAGATTTTACGCAAACAAAACTCAGATACAGAGCCACAAAGCCATATTGCATATAGTATAGTTTATCATCTGTTTTTATTACAGTGATCTTGCCGGTACATTCAATGTACTGACCTACACGGCTGCAACGTATCATGTTGCAGGATTATTTCTATGACGAGTGAGTTTCATTGATTGGGTTACGGTCTACACTCAACCTGCCAATGGCGTTGATGGGACTCCACACCCGAGTGTTTGTTTCCGCTGAGACTTATGAGGTATATATCAGTTTTACGTTATTTATACATGTGATTGCACTTTGATATATACATTGATGTACTGTGTGTGCCAGCATACTGATCCAGGGATGGTAGAGATACACAGAGACTTGACTGTCTGAGGTCAGGTCGCTACACCCCCGGGTCTATTTTCCATCATATTAATCTCCTGTCAACAAGCTATTTCTATCGCCGTTTATTTTGCTTTCTTTACTTTTAGTCTTAATCATAAAAATACCAAAAATATTATCTTATCATCTCTATCAGATCTCACTTTTGTAAGTGGCCGTGAAGGGATTGACAACCCCTTTATCGCGTTGGTTGCATGGTTCTTATTTGTTTGTGTAGGTACGAGGGACTTGCGTGTGGCCTCCTACTGGATTGATACCTTGGTTCTCAAAAACTGAGGGAAATACTTACGTTACTTTGCTGCATCACCCTTTCCTCTTCAAGAGAAAACCAATGCAATGCTCAAGAGGTAGCAAGAAGGATTTCTGGCGCCATTGTCGGGGAGTCTACGCACAAGTCAAGACATACCAAGTACCCATCACAAACTCTTATCCCTCGCATTACATTATTTGCCATTTGCCTCTCGTTTTCCTCTCTCCCACTTCACCCTTACCGTTTTATTCGCCCTCTGTTTCCGTTCGCCTCTTTTTCGCTTTCTTCTTGTGTGATCATTCTCTGTGCTGCCGTTATGTCTGAAACTGGGGAGGTTATCGTTGATAAGGATAGTAATATGGAAAACTTTGATGTTTTTGATGATCCTCTTGAAGATACTACTATTTACACACTAAAAAGTTTTGGATTGGTAGCGGTAATATTATTGGGAAAGGAGTTCTTCAAGATTTCTTTACTTGTGCCGGTACCCTACCCTCTATGGGTGGGTCTATTCTTCATAGAACTAGTAGTCTTGCGGATGCTATATCCTTGCTCGTAGTTGAACTTGAAAGACAATTTATTCATTTGCATCCTTGCATACAAAGATTTTTCTAGAGTTTTCCAATATCGAGCATTCTTCTGTTAAGCGAGCGGCTACTATCTTTTTGGCACATGAGTTCAGATTTATAATGAAAGAGGCCAATGAAATTTTTGCGCATTATAGGGTGGACGCTGGTCGTCCTCCCATAGAGGCTATCATTTTTAATCAAGAAGATTTAATGCGCTTATGATCCATAGATCATGTTGCTTACAATGAAAACCTTAGAAAAAAGGTTCCTTCCGATGTTCTAGTTGATAGAATTTCCGAACTTAATGATGAATTTGCTATTCAGAACAACGGGTTAGGTTTTTCTATTGAACAAAGGCTCATCACTTATTGCCAAAAGAATGCTTATAATGATGAATTGGTTGTGCAATATAAGGGGCCAAAGGAGGAACCCATACCTCCCGAGCTTGATCTTGGGGACTTTTGTCCTATTAAATTTAGCCCTTTTGATTACTTTTGCTTGCCACAAAGAAAACTTGCTGCTGAACGTAGGGAATATGAGATTTTCGTGATTTACCCTACTATCATTATGGCAATACCTAGATCTATCCTTGCCTTTATGTCTAGCTAGGGGCGTTAAACGATAGCGCTTGTTGGGAGGCAACCCAATTTTATTTTAGTTTTTTTGCTTTTTGGTTCTGTTTAGGAATAAATAATCCATCTAGCTTCTGCTTAGATGAGGTTTTGTGTTTTAATTAGTGTTTGTGCCAAGTAGAACCTTTGGGAAGACTTGGGGAAAGTCTTTGCGATCTTGCTGTAAAAAACAGAAACTTTAGCGCTCACGAGATTAGCTACAAATTTTTACTTGAGAGTGCTATTTAGTTGATTATTTTTGCAGATGATTAATATATAAATTCCTCACGTACAGAAAATTATTTTAGAATTTTTGGAGTTCCAGAAGTTTGTGCTAGTTACAGATTACTACAGACTGTTCTGTTTTTGACAGATTCTGTTTTTCGTGTGTTCTTTGCTTATTTTGATGAATCTATGGCTAGTATCGGAGCTTATGAACCATAGAAAAGTTGGAATACAGTAGGTTTAACACCAATATAAATAAATAATGATTTCATTACAGTACCTTGAAGTGGTGTTTTGTTTTCTTTCGCTAACGGAGCTCACGAGATTTTCTGTTAAGTTTTGTGTTGTGAAGTTTTCAAGTTTTGGGTAAAGATTTGATGGATTACGGAACAAGGAGTGGCAAGAGCCTAAGCTTGGGGATGCCCAAGGCACCCCAAGGTAAAATCCAAGGACACCAAAAAGCCTAAGCTCGGGGCATCCCCTCTTTTGTCTTCGTCCATCGGTAACTTTACTTGGAGTTATACTTTTATTCACCACATGATATGTGTTTTGCTTGGAGCGTCTTGTATGATTTGAGTCTTTGCTTTTTAATTCACCACAATCATCCTTGATGTACACACCTTTTGAGAGAGACACACATTAATCGGAATTTATAAGAATACTCTATGTGCTTCACTTATATCTTTTGAGTTAAACAATTTTGCTCTAGTGCTTCACTTATATCTTTTAGAGCACGGTGGTGGTTATATTTTATAGAAATTATTGATCTCTCATGCTTCACTTATATTATTTTGAGAGTCCTTTAGAACAGCATTGTAATTTGCTTTGGTTACAAAATTAGTCCTAATATGATAGGCATCCAAGATGGGTATAATAAAAACTTTCATATAAAGTGCATTGAATACTAAGAGAAGTTTGATACTTGATAATTGTTTCGACATATGAAGATGGTGATATTAGAGTCATGCTAGTTGATTAGTTGTGAATTTGAGAAATACTTGTTACAAAGTTTGTGATTCCCATAGCATGCACGTATGGTGAACCGTTATGTGATGAAGTCGGAGCATGATTTATTTATTGATTGTCTTCCTTATGAGTGGCGGTCGGGGACGAGCGATGGTCTTTTCCTACCAATCTATCCCCCTAGGAGCATGCGCGTAGTACTTTGTTTCGATAACTAATAGATTTTTGCAATAAGTATGTGAGTTCTTTATGACTAATGTTGAGTCCATGGATTATACGCACTCTCACCCTTCCACCATTGCTAGCCTCTCTAATACCGTGCACCTTTCGCCGGTATCATATACCCACCATATATCTTCCTCAAAACAGCCACCATACCTACCTATTATGGCATTTCCATAGCCATTGTGAGATATATTGCCATGCAACTTACCACTGTTCCATTTATTATGACACCCTTCATCATTGTCATATTGCTTTACATGATCATGTAGTTGACATCGCATTCGTGGCAAAACCACCTCCATAATTCTTTCATACATGTCACTCTTGATTCATTGCATATCCCGGTACACCGCCAGAGGCATTCACATAGTCATATTTTGTTCTAAGTATCGAGTTGTAATTCTTGAGTTGTAAGTAAATAAAAGTGTGATGATCATTATTAGAGCATTGTCCCATGTGAGGAAAGGATATGAAGAGAAGAGGCAAAAAAAGAGAAAAAGGCCCAAATAAAAAAATGAATGAGAGAAAAAGAGAGAAGGGACACTGTTACTATCCTTTTTGCCACACTTGTGCTTTAAAGTAGCACCATGATCTTCATGATAGAGAGTCTCCTATGTTGTCATTTTCATATACTAGTGGGAACTTTACATTATAGAACTTGGCTTGTATATTCCAATGATGGGCTTCCTCAAAATGCCCTAGGTCTTCGTGAGCAAGCAAGTTGGATGCACACCCACTTAGTTTCTTTTATTGAGCTTTCATACACTTATAGCTCTAGTGCATCTGTTGCATGGCAATCCCTACTCACTCACATTGATATCTATTGATGGGAATCTCCATAGCCCATTGATACGCCTAGTTGATGTGAGACTATCTTCTCCTTTTTTTGTCTTCCCCACAACAACCATTCTATTCCACATATAGTGCTATGTCCATGGCTCACGCTCATGTATTGCGTGAAGATTGAAAAAGTTTGAGAACATCAAAAGTATGAAACAATTGCTTGGCTTGTCATCGGGGTTGTGCATGATTTAAATACTTTGTGTGGTGAAGATAGAGCATAGCCAGACTATATGATTTTGTAGGGATAACTTTCTTTGGCCATGTTATTTCGAGAAGACATAATTGCTTGGTTCGTATGCTTGAAGTATTATTATTTTTATGTCAATATTAAACTTTTATCTTGAATCTTTCGGATCTGAACATTCATGCCACAATAAAGAAAATTACATTGAAGAATATGCTAAGTAGCATTCCACATCAAAAATTCTGTTTTTATCATTTACCTACTCGAGGACGAGCAGGAATTAAGCTTGGGGATGCTTGATACGTCTCCAACATATCTATAATTTTTTATTGCTCCATGCTATTATATATTCTGTTTTGGATGTTTAATGGGCTTATTTATACACTTTTATATTGGGACTAATTTATTAACCCAAGGCCCAGTGCAAATTGCTGTTTTTTTGCCTATTTCAGTGTTTCGCAGAAAAGGAATATCAAACGGAGTCCAAACGGAATGAAACCTTCGGGGGAGTTATTTTTGGAACAAACGTGATCCAGAGGACTTGGAGTGGACGTCAAGAAATCATCGAGGAGGCCACGAGGCAGGGAGGCGCGCCTGCCCCCTGGGTGCGCCCCCACCCTCGTGGGCCCCTCGTGGCTCCACCGACCTACTTCTTCCTCCTATATATACCTACGTACCCCGAAACCATCCAGGAGCACCACAAAAACCTAATTCCACCGCCGCAACCTTCTGTACCCGTGAGATCCCATCTTGGGGCCTTTTCCGGCGCTCTGCCGGAGGGGGCATCGATCATGGAGGGCTTCTACATCAACACCATAGCCTCTCCGATGATGTGTGGGTAGTTTACCACAGACCTTCTGGTCCATAGTTATTAGCCAGATGGCTTCTTTTCTCTCTTTGGATCTCAATACAACGTTCTCCTCGATCTTCTTGGAGATCTATTTGATGTAACTCTTTTTGCGGTGTGTTTGTCGAGATCCGATGAATTATGGGTTTATGATCAAGATTATCTATGAACAATATTCGAATCTTCTCTGAATTCTTTTATGTATGATTGGTTATCTTTGCAAGGCTCTTCGAATTATCAGTTTGGTTTGGCCTACTAGATTGATCTTTCTTGCAATGGGAGAAGTGCTTAGCTTTGGGTTCAATCATGTGGTGCTCAATCCCAGTGACAGTAGGGGAAACGACACGTATTGTATTGTTACCATCGAGGATAAAAAGATGGGGTTTATATCATATTGCATGAGTTTATCCCTCTACATCATGTCATCTTACCTAATGAGTTACTCTGTTCTTATGAACTTAATACTCTAGATGCATGCTGGATAGCGGTCGATGTGTGGAGTAATAGTAGTAGATGTAGGCAGGAGTCGGTCTACTTGTCGCGGACGTGATGCCTATATACATGATCATGCCTAGATATTCTCATAATTATGCACTTTTCTATCAATTGCTCGACAGTAATTTGTTCACCCACCGTAATACTTATGCTATCTTGAGAGAAGCCACTAGTGAAACCTATGGCCCCCGGGTCTATTATCCATCATATTAATCTCCTGTCAACAAGCTATTTCTATCACCGTTTATTTTGCTTTCTTTGCTTTTAGTCTTAATCATAAAAATACCAAAAATATTATCTTATCATCTCTATCAGATCTCACTTTTGCAAGTGGCCGTGAAGGGATTGACAACCCCTTTATCGCGTTGGTTGCAAGGTTCTTATTTGTTTGTGTAGGTACGAGGGACTTGCGTGTGACCTCCTACTGGATTGATACCTTGGTTCTCAAAAACTGAGGGAAATACTTACGCTACTTTGCTGCATCACCCTTTCCTCTTCAAGGGAAAACCAACGCAGTGCTCAAGAGGTAGCAGCACACAAGGTATTCCTCTGGTATTTGGGAGTTGCATAATCTCATAGTCAAAGGAATATGTATAAGTCATGAAGAAAGCAATAGCAACAAAACTTAACGATCATTATGCTAAGCTAACGGATGGGTCTTGTCCATCACATCATTCTCCTAATGATATGATCCCATTCATCAAATGACAACACATGTCTATGGTTAGGGAACTTAACCATCTTTGATTAACGATCTAGTCTAGTAGAGGCATACTAGGGACATTGAGTTTTGTCTATGTATTCACACATGTATCAAGTTTCCGGTTAATACAATTCTAGCATGAATAATAAACATTTATCATGATATAAGGAAATATAAATAACAACTTTATTATTGCCTCTAGGGCATATTTCCTTCAGCCTCCCACTTGCACTAGAGACAATAATCAATATTACATTGTAATGATTCTAACACCCAAGGAGTCTTGGTGCTGATCATGTTTTGCTCATGGAAGAGGATTAGTCAACGGGTCTGCCACATTCAGATCCGTATGTATTTTACAAATATCTATGTCTACCTCCTTGACTTGATCACGGATGGAGTTGAAGCGTCTCTTGATGTGTTTGGTTCTCTTGTGAAATCTGGATTCCTTCGCCAAGGCAATTGCTCTAGTATTGTCACAAAAGATTTTCATTGGACCTGATGCACTAGGTATTACACCTAGACCGGATATGAACTCCTTCATCCAGACTCCTTCATTCGCTGCTTACGAAGCAGCTATGTACTCCGCTTCACACGTAGATCCCGCCACGATGCTTTGCTTGGAACTGCACCAACTGACAACTCCACCATTCAATATAAATACGTATCCGGTTTGCGGCTTAGAGTCATCCGGATCAGTGTCAAAGCTAGCATCGACATAACCATTTACAAAGAGCTCTTTGTCATCCCCATAAACGAGAAACATATCCTTAGTCCTTTTTAGGTACTTCAGGATGTTCTTGACCGCTGTCCAATGATCCACTCCTGGATTACTTTGGTACCTCCCTGCTTAACTTATAACAAGGCACACATCAGGTCTGGTACATAGCATTTCATACATGATAGAACCTATGGCTGAGGCATAGGGAATGACTTTCATTTTCTCTCTATCTTCTCCAGTGGTCGGGCATTGAGTCTGACTCAACTTCACACCTTGTAACACACGCAAGAAACCTTTCTTTGACTGATCCATTTTGAACTTCTTCAAAACTTTATCAAGGTATGTGCTTTGTGAAAGTCCAATTAAGCATCTTGATCTATCTCTATAGATCTTGATGCCCAATATATAAGCAGCTTCACTGAGGTCTTTCATTGAAAAATTCTTATTCCAGTATCCTTTTATGCTATCCAGAAATTCTATATCATTTCCAATCAACAATATGTCATCAACATATAATGTTAGAAATGCTACAGAGCTCCCACTCACTTTCTTGTAAATACAGGCTTCTCCGAAAGTCTGTATAAAACCATATGCTTTGATCACACTATCAAAGCGTATATTCCAACTCCGAGATGCTTGCACCAGTCCATAAATGGATCGCTGGAGCTTGCACACTTTGTTAGCTGATATGTCTCCATCGTATCTATAATTTTTGATTGTTCCATGCCAATATTCTACAACTTTTACATACTTTTGGCAACTTTTTATACTATTTTTTAGACTAACATATTGATCCAGTGCCCAGTGCCAGTTCCTGTTTGTTGCATGTTTTTGTTTCGCAGAAAATCCATATCAAATGGAGTCCAAACGGGATAATAACTGACGGAGATTTTTTTGGAATATATGTGAATTTTGGGAAGTGGAATCAACGCGAGACGATGCCCGAGGGGCCCACGAGGGTGAGGGGCGCGCCCTAGGGGGTCAGGCACGCCCTGACCCTCGTGGCCACCCCATAAGGCGGTTGGTGTCTTCCTTTCGCCGCAAGAAATCCAATATCCGGGTAAAATCGTGTCCAAATTTCAGCCCAATCGGAGTTACGGATCTCCGGGAATATAAGAAACGGTGAATGGGCAGAATCTGGAACGCAGAAATAGAGAGAGATAGAGAGACAGATCCAATCTCGGAGGGGCTCTCGCTCCTCCCATGCCATGGAAGCCAAGGACCAGAGGGGAAACCCTCAAGGAAGAAGAAGAAGGAGGGGGGCTCTCTCCCCCTCTCTCCCGGTGGTGCCGGAACGCCGCCGGGGCCATCATCACAGCAACGATCTACACCAACACCTCTGTCATCTTCACCAACATCTTCATCACCTTCCCCCATCTATCTACAGCAGTCCACTCTCCCGCAACCTGCTGTACCCTCTACTTGAACATGGTGCTTTATGCTTCATATTATTATCCAAGTATGTGTTGCCATCCTATGATGTCTGAGTAGATTTTCGTTGTCCTATCGGTCTAGTAAAGTAGTCAATTTCTTAGGGACAATTTCGCAACTCCTACCACCACTTTTCCACACTCGCTATACCAACTTTATTGCTTCTTTACCTAAAACAGCCCCTAGTTTTTATTTACGTGCTCTTTATATTCTTGCAAACCTATCCCACAACACCTACAAAGTACTTCTTGTTTCATACTTGTTTTAGGTAAAGCGAACGTTAAGCATGCGTAGAGTTGTATCGGTGGTCGATAGAACTTGAGAGAATATTTGTTCTACCTTTAGCTCCTCATTGGGTTCGACACTCTTACTTATCGAAAGAGGATACAATTGATCCCCTATACTTGTGGGTTATCAAGACCTTTTTCTGGCGCCGTTGCCGGGGAGTAATAGCGTGGGGTGAATATTCTCAAAAAGGGAAACCCCTTATCTCAAAAGGGAAACTTTTACTGGATCAAATTCATCGTTTGCAATGCTATGCTTGGAATTTATGTGAAATATATGATGTTACTTGTTGTTTTGAAAACCCTAAGAAACACCTTCCCTACCAATGCGAGTTTAGTGATAATGGACTCGTATCTTCATATGCTAAGGATGTTTATAATTACTATGATGTTCAACAAATTGAAGAATTTGTTGCTTTTAAGGGTGCTTATGAAATTGCTTCTTTGATTGAAACGTATGATGCTACTCTTTACAAATCTGAAAATTTGGCCATACTTAAATATTTTTACGATAATTGTGCTTCTAATGCCTATGTTGAACCATATATTGAGGACTCCTCCGCTGTCCAAGAAGAGACTAATATTTTGCGGGAGTCTATGGAAGAAGAAATTGATGAAACTGTGAGCTCATTGGATGAAAAAGATGATGGGGAGAGCGAAGAACAAAAGGAGGAAGATCGGATTAGCTACCCGTGCCCACCTTCTAATGAGAGTAACTCTCCAACTCATGCATTATTTAATGTCCTTCGTTCTTACCGAATGATGAATGCCATGATAATTGCTATGATCACGTTGATTCATTTGAAATATCCCTTTTTGATGAACTTGATGCTTGCTATTCTTGTGGCCAAGATGCCAATATGAATTATGCTTATGGAGATGAACTTGCTATAGTTCCTTATGTTAAACATGAAATTGTTGCTATTGCACCCACGCATGATAGTCCTATTATCTTTTTGAATTCTCCCGACTACACTATATCGGAGAAGTTTGCCCTTATTAAGGATTATATTGATGGGTTGCATTTTACTACTACGCATGATGATTTTGATAGATATAATATGCATGTGCTTGCTGCTCCTACTTGCAATTATTATGAGAGAGGAACTACATCTCCGCCTCTCCATGTTTCCAATATGATAAAATTGCAAGAAACTGTTTATACTATGCATTGGCCTTTACTATGTGTGCATGAATTGTTCTTTTATGACATGCCGATGCATAGGAAGAGAGAGTTAGACTTCGTTGTTGCATGATATATGTTACTTTTTGCTCACTACTAAATCACAAATCATTTTTAATTAAAATTGGCTTTGATATACCTTGGGATCCGGGTGGATCCATTACTTGAGCACTATATGCCTAGCTTAATGGCTTTAAAGAAAGCGCTGCCAGGGAGACAACCCGGAAGTTTTAGAGAGTCATTTATTTCTGTTGTGTGCTTTTATAAAGTTTAAAAACAAAAATAATGTACCAAGATTTGCCTTTAGGATGTTTACATTGCTTGTTAGTTTGTGCGGTGCAAAATAGAAACTTTGGTTGTAGTGCGCGATTTTACATTTTTTACTGGAATGTCAAACGGTTCTGAAACTTTTTGCACTGTCTTCCTATACAAATTGTTTATTTTTCCTAATTGTTTCAGAACTTTTGGAGTACCAGAAGTATGGTGAATGTTCAGATAATTACAGACTGTCCTGTATAAGACAGATTCTATTTTTGATGCATAGTTTGCTTGTTTTGATGAAACTATCGATTTCTATTAGTGGATTAAGCCATGGAAAAGTTATATTACAGTAGCTACAATGCAAAAACAAAATATGAATTGGTTTGCAACAGTACTTAGAGTAGTGATTTGCTTTATTATACTAATGGATCTAACCGAGCTTTCTGTTGAGTTTTGTGTGGATGAAGTGTTCGAAGATCGAGGAGGTATCGATGTGAGAAGAAGAAGGAGAGGCAAGAGCTAAAGCTTGGGTATGCCCAAGGCACCCCAAGTAAGTATTTAAGGCGACTCAAGCGTCTAAGCTTGGGGATGAGGGAGTCCTGGATTAAGGGGTCCTCGGACGTTCGGCCTATTGGACGTGGGTCAGACTGATGGGCTGTGAAGATACAAGACCGAAGACTCTCACCCATGTCCGGATGGGAATATCCTTGGCGTGGATGGCAAGCTTGGTGTTCGGATATGATGATTCCTTTCTCTGTAACCGACTTTGTACAACCCTAGTCCCCTCCGGTGTCTATATAAACCGGAGGGTTTAGTCCCTAGAGATAATCATAATCATACAGGCTAGACTTCTAGGCTTTTATCCATTACGATCTCGTGGTAGATCAACTCTTGTAATACTCATTTTCATCAAGATAAATCAAGCAGGAAGTAGGGTATTACCTCCATAGAGAGGGCCCGAACCTGGGTAAACATCGTGTCCCCTCCTGTAACCATCGACCTTAGACGCACAGTTCGGGACCCTCTACCCGAGATCCGCCGGTTTTGACACCGACATTGGTGCTTTCATTGAGAGTTCCGCTGTGACATCGAAGACAGGATTGATGGCTTGCCTTGTTATCAAGGACAGTATCACCTCCGGAGGGGCTCTGGCCTCAGGCCAAACCCTCCGGCTGGGCGGCTTTACCATGACCGCCCGTACAGCCGTTAAGCCGACGATGACTTCTCGGGTGATCAAAAATCACCTTCGTGTTGACTCCGAATACTCCAAACGGATGGATCCAACGGAGTCGTCGTCTTTAAACGAACTCCTAGATCACATCGCCACTTTGGGGGTCGCTACAGACTACGATCGGATTGGGCTTAAACCCTATCAGAGAGAGATCAAATCTCCGCCGATCACCCATCAGATAGCGGTAGTAGAGGAGCAAAACGACAAATCTTCCTCTACATTGAGGATGAACTATGTTCGGATTTCCGAGCTCGAAGAGCCGGATACCTGTCCGCAGAACGACGCGCCCTGTCCTTCGAACCTAGAATCAGATGATGGGCCTAAAAAAACAGTTGATATCCCGGAGCGCGAACCATTAAGCTCGGAGATTTCTCAAACTCCGGATCCTAAATTGGGGCAGGGTTCGGATTTAAAGCCACCCACCCACCCAGATATACGCGATCTCATGTACATACGGCAACAGTCTTAGGAAACAGTCCATCACTCTGGGAACCCTCGCGGGGCACCCGAACCAATAGTAAAGAAATCTAAGCACATTACGGGGCGCGGAACCGTTCTAGAGGGATGGCTCGATAGGCCATGCAAAATACACACAACACCGGATACCATACCAACCCACAGCCTTAGAGCATGTTGGATACTCCGGCAAGTGGCCAAGAGCGGCGAGGATATCCTCACCAAAAATACCCCGGAGCAACACCCCCCGGAAGACGACAAGCTCAGCATATTGACGGTCTTCGAGACTTTTGCTTCAAACAATCGGCGCAAAAGGGCCCTTCGCAACCTCGCCGAAGTCTGCCAAGTCACGGCAACAAACCCTTGGAACGACACGGCCATAACTTTTAATGGCAGTGACGAACCAAAATTCCGGACAGTCCGGGCACCGGCCGCCTTGGTCCTCAATCCAATTGTGGATGGTTTTCGGCTCACCAAAGTGCTCATGGACGGAGGCAGTGGACTAAACCTCATCTACGAGGATACACTCAACAAAATGGAAGTAGATAGGAGCCGCATCGAGCAAAGCAGCACGACCTTCCGAGAAATCATTCCCAGTCGGGAGGTGCGGTGTGCAGGAAAAATCACACTTGACGTGGTATTCGGCACGCCGGAGAATTATTGGTCCGAAGAGATAACCTTCCAAGTGGCCCCTTTCAACAATGGATATCACGCCCTATTGGGGCGAGATGCATTTACACGCTTCCAAGCTATACCTCATTACGGGTACATGAAGCTCAAGATGCCTGGGCCCAATGGTATCATCACTCTTGCCAGTGGTCTGGACATAGCACTTCTCGCCGAAAACAAAACCACATCCCTGGCCCTCGAGGCACTGTCTGAAGCCCTCGCGGCCGAAGAGCTAACCGCGTTGTGCTCCACTGAGGATAGGGATGACGTAATCCTGGACAAGCGACCCAAATCCACCTCCTTTAAACCAGCAGATGAAATAGTCAAATTTCAAGTCCACCCGACGGATCCCAAGAAGACAGCATCCATCGGGGCACAGCTCGACCCAACGGTTGACACCGCGCTACGAGAGTTCCTGCGCGAGAATTGGGACATATTCGCCTGGCACCCTTCTGATATGCCAGGAATCCCACGTAGGTTGGCCGAACACAGCCTCAACATACTGAAGGGACATAAACCGGTCAAGCAAGCACCGCGGCGCTTTTCCGAACCCAAACGACAAGCCATGGGGGAGGAGCTAGCCAAGTTAATCAAGGCCGGATTCATCAGAGAAATAAAACATCCGGACTGGCTAGCAAACCTGGTAATGGTGCCAAAGAAGGATAAATCCTGGCGCCTATGCGTCGATTTCAAAGACCTCAACAAGGCCTGCCCTAAGGATCCCTTCCCCCTCCCTCGCATCGATCAGATTATTGATGCTACCGCAGGACACAACTCACTGTGTTTCCTCGACGCATACTCCGGATACCATCAAATAAAAATGAAGGAGTCCGACCAAGCCGCAACGGCATTCATTTCCCCATATGGGCCATTCTGCTTCAACACTATGCCCTTCAGGCTCAAAAATGCCGGGGCCACCTACCAGCGCATGATTCAAACATGCCTGGAGAAATAGAACGGCAAGACCGTGGAAGCATATGTGGATGACATCGTCATGAAAACTAGACATGTCGAGTCATTGATAGACGATCTGCGTCTCACATTCGACAACTTCCGTACATACGACATCAAGCTCAATCCGGAAAAGTGTGTTTTCGGCGTCCCCTCTGGAAAACTGCTGGGCTTCATCGTTTCCAGTAGAGGAATTGAAGCAAACCAGCCAAAATCCGAGCTTTCTCACAATTGGCTACGCCAACAGACCTTAAATAGGTCCAAAAACTAGCCGGATGTGTGGCAGCTTTAAGCCGCTTTATCTCCAGACTAGGAGAAAAAGCACTGCCACTCTATCGCCTTCTCCGACGCACCGACCACTTCGAGTGGACGGATGCGGCAATGGCCGGACTGGAAGAAATAAAGGCTCTTTTAGCGAGCAACCCAATCCTGGCCGCACCGAACATCGGCGAACCCATGCTATTATACATATCGGCAACGCACCAAGTGGTGAGCGCGGTGCTCGTCGTCGAGCGAGAGGAGGACGGACACAAATTACCGCTTCAGAAGCCGGTATACTACGTGTCCACTGTCCTCACACCATGCAAATCCCAGTACCCTCATTACCAAAAGATAGCATACGCGGTCTTCATGGCATCCCGGAAGCTGCGACACTACTTCCAAGAGTGCTCGATCACGGTGGCTTCCGAAGTACCACTGAATGACATAATAAACAACCGCGATGCAGGCCGGATTGCTATGTGGGCCATTGATCTCCTTCCATTCGACATAACATACAAACCGCGCCAGGCCATTAAATCCCAAGTACTGGCCGACTTCGTCGCCGAATGGACAGAGGCCGAACTCCCTAAAGAGTACGTCACATATTCCAACTGGGTCATGCACTTCGATGGCTCCAAAATGCTGGCGGGCTTAGGAGCGGGCGTTGTCTTAACATCCCCCACTGGAGACATAGTTCAGTACGTACTCCAAATATTATACACAGACTCCAACAACGCAGCCGAATATGAGGCCTTACTGCATGGTCTTCGGATGGCCGTCTCCATGGGTATACAACGCCTGGAGGTGCGCGGGGATTCAAACCTCGCAATATCCCAAATAAATGGAGATTTCGACGCCAAAGATCTGAAGATGGCGGCATATCGTAACACCGTTCTCAAAATGTCAGCTCGGTTCGAGGGGCTCAAGTTTCATCATGTGGCTCGAGAAAGTAATCAAGCAGCGGATGTCCTTGCTCGCATCGGCGCCAAGCGCGACCCCGTCCCGCCTAACATGTTCCTGGAAAGGCTCTTCAAGCCATCCGTGGTGTGGCAAGGGGAGAGCGGCAACACCACTCCAGACCCGATTATACCCCCAGATTCTGAACACAATACCGATATCATGGGGGGCTTAGCCACCGAAATAACACCATTGGCCGATCTTATCATGGCAGTCATTGCCCCATGGACCGAACCCTTCTTGGCCTACCTTAATAGGCAAGAGCTCCCTGAGGATCAGAATGAGGCTCGCTGCATTGTCGGCGCTCGAAAGCCTACAAGGTCCATAACGGAGAGCTCTACAAGAAAAGTGCTACCGGAGTACTTCAAAGATGTATCTCCAAAGAAGAGGGACGGTAGCTCTTGGCTAAAACTCATGCCGGTCTCGGTGATCACCACGCCGCGGCTCGGGCCCTTATAAGTAAGGCCTTCCGTACAGGTTTCTATTGGCCGACGGCCCAAGAAGATGCGCAGGACCTTGTCCAACGTTGCGTCGGATGCCAGCTTTTCGCCAACCAAAGCCATATGCCACCCACCGCTCTACAAACAATCCCCATCCACTACAAAAAAATACACTTCCGTGATGATACGTGTTTGTCACAGTAGGTCACATTTTTTGTCATGCATGTACATCCATGACAAATTTATGACAAAATCAAGATAGTCATACCTGTGCTGTCGTAGAAGTGTTCCATGACATTACCAAAATTATCATCACGGAAGTGTCCACTTCCATGACGATAAATCGCGCGTCACAGAAGTGCTTTCGTCAAGGGTGACCGACACGTGGCATCCACCGTAACGGAACGCCGTTAAGCTATCGGGTCCGGTTTTGGATGCGATAACCCGTTAACAGCCCCGACCAATGGGGATTTTCCACGTGTAAAATCATCATTGGCTGGAGGAAACACGTGTCGGCTCACCATTGGGACAGATGTCATCCACTCATTGGACCCAAAGCGCCTATGATACGCTGACACGTGGCATGGCCCAACAGAGGCCCATTCCTGTGAAAAGGCCGGCCCATTTGACTTGGTCAAAAGGTGGCGGGCCGGTCCATAGCAAGCCTGTTAACGGCCTGTTCGCATATAGCCCATTTACAGCCCGCTATCCCAGGGCCCGTTTACGGCCTATCCGAATTAGGCCCAGTAGCGTCATCTGGGCCGTCCAATATAATTCCAGCCCGTTTTAACTTCCGGCCCATGTATGGCCCATGACGTCTTTCGGCCCATATGAGGCCCTTAGTAACCCTCGGCCCCTTAACGGCCCGTGGTAAAACTGGCCCGTAATGAACAGTGTATCACTTTATACCCATTAACGGCCCATTATTCCGTTGGGCCGTTTCCATCCCATGATATCTTTCGGCCTTCTCAGGGCCCATATATTCTTGGGCTCATTTCCAGCATTCAGTTACTTACGGCCCGTTTCTGTCATTTTCTTCTTCTGGGCCAAATTCAGCCCGTGGTTACAGTCGGCCCGTTTGCGGCCCGTTAATACGTTGGGCCGTTTTCATGTCGAAAAAAACCCGTTGGGCTGTTTTCATAGAGTTATCAAATACGGCCAAGAAACGGCCCGTCCTTGTCCACGAATAGTACGGCCCATGATTGGCGAAATGATGATACGCCCCGTAGAAGGCCCATGGATCCTACGGACCGTAAAAGGCCTATGGATCGTACGGCCCGTAGAAGGCCCATCGATCCTACGGCCCGTATAGAAGGCCAATGGATCCTACAGCCCGTAGAAGGCCCATGGATCATACGACCCGCAGGAGGGCCCATGGTTACAACAGTCCATGTGTTGCCATGATTATTTTGGCCTAGTTTCCAAAAATAGGTTATTGTGGCCACTAGAAAAACAGAGAAAAAGAACTGTAGTGACTACAAGCAAATAACTAAACAAGACAATAAGGAAATAAATAAGCAAGCAATTAACGCTAGCCTATTACCGCTATTACACATATTACATCCACTGGGCATCAAAGTTCGCCACCAGTGCAAATATAGGGAACAAAGCAGCATATTACATACACTGGCCGTCAAAATTGGCCACCAGTGCAAATAAACGCGGCAGCAAAACAAGTTAAGCATAACTGAAACAACTTCATAAGAGCTCAAGAAACATGGTATCCACCATGCTGGCAATAAGCTTAGCAAGCTTATTAGCTTTGTCCTGTTTGGCGCTAAAGTCCTCCAACGCTTGCTGTTGCACCAGAAAGTATGCATCTGAATACTCCAGGGACTTCCGCAGTCCTTCCGCTTCTTGTCGCAGCACAGCTGATCGATGTCTTTCAGCTTGTAGTTGAGACTCAAGAAACCCAACTGATTCAGAAAGTGAGTTTGAATAGCTTGTGGAAGCGGTAGTGGCCAGTAACTCCAACACTAAACCAAGACAGGACTTTGGGGTTGTCTCACTGTCTTCGAGATAGTCTTCCTTAGCTGTTTTATCAGCTTTGTTGGAGACCAACAAGGATGTGTCACTATCCTGAACCTTATCTGCATTACTTCCTTTACCATTGCTTAATAAGGCACTCTTCCCCAATATTCTGTCAGCATTCTAAAAGAAGAAACAAGCAGACACATAACAGTTTAGCATGTACTAGTATATGAAACTCATTTTGGTGAACCAGTTCATTAGTAAGGTGGACAGGATTAAACTACCAAGTCTTCTATTGCCAAGTACTAGTACATAATAAAAGCATCAAACAAACATATATCTATGTCCTATGGTCACTGCATTGTCTTGCCAAATCAAAAGAGAGACACGGTTCAAATCATATCAGTTCAAGACAAAGCAGCAGTGAAAGAATACAAAGCGTGGGAAACTACACGGCACAACAAGATTTCAGATGGGTACCACGGGTCTACATGTACGACAACACTATTGGCTCTGTTGTGATGCTAGTAATGTGCATGATACGAGAAGTCAACTGTATACACAATTGAAATTGAAATCAACAGAGCTATTAATAAGAGCAAGCCTGTTAAAGAAACATGCGTGAACATACATGCTGTGCCATTGAAGTTTCGATTGGATCCTTCAATTTAAAAATAAGTTTGAATGAGTAAATACAGTGATACAAGAGCAAAGCAGTATGCACGATAGCAATCATAGTTAAAAAGACGCGCCTAAGCGAGCGCCTAAGCGCGCCTAGGCTCTAGGCGTTGGCGAAATGCATTGCGCATAACTACGCTTAATCTGTGCATAACTGCGCATAAGCATGCGCTTTGGTCAGTAAAGCGCAAGACGGTGGCAAAACACACAATTAACGCCTAGCGCTTTTTTGAACTATGATAGCAATGGAATCTTAAATTAGAACAGTTGTTCTTCAGGTTTAGGCACTTTTTCTACGTGAACAGAGTACAGTAAGACGCAAGAATATAGTACTTAAAAATAGAAAATGAGCTCATAGACCTTACCACATTCTTGGTTCGGGACCAGTACAGAACAAGGCGTTCCCAGTCATCGTCCAGTAAATGTGTCTCGGGAGAACGTAAGGGAATTTGATGAGTTTCATTGCCGGTGAAGTACGTTTTCTTCAGGTAATTCCGATACTGCCACCAAGCATTCTTGAAGATAGCAGAGGTATTAGCACAGGTTACCTCATCCTGAGTTTCCAAATCGGTCCTTCTCTATAGAGAAAAATGGGAAAATTTGTTGTATTATAACCATCATGGAGGTAGGATGTATGGGACAAAGCAAAGTAATTGCCATGAATAACATTACTTACACATAACTCCTAGACAAACACCTGCAACTGGCATTTTCCTTCATCTTCAGTATAATATTTCCAAGATGGGAAAATACGCACATACGATTTAACAACATCAAATGCGATAGATGCTAAACTACGACTAGCTGGTTGTGCTTCCTCCACAGGAATAGGCGTACTAACTGGTGGAGTTGGGGTTCGCCGTGGTAGTACTGGCCCTTTGGGCACTGGAGTTGCCTTACTAACTGCTCTTATTTGGGAGCTCTGTGGTGGAGATGGTGCTGTGTCAACAGGAACTGGGTTACTATCTGCTGGGGTTGGGGTTAGATTGGGTGAAGCTAGTTCTCTGTCCATCGCAGTAGGGGTACAATCTGCAAGAGTTTGGGTTATGTGTGGTAGGGTTGGTTCTCGTGCATGTACAACTGGGGTGCTATCTCCACCAAGAGGTAGCATTGTTTTATTTGAAGACCGTGTTTTTAGTCCGCTAGATGCTGGCATCACCCGCTCCAATTCGAATGGCTGATAAACAGGAAACATAGTTGAATGTACAGACATTGTATGAGAGACAGATGCAATAGATAGTGTGGAAAAAACAGGGCATGAACTAGTTGACATGTATATTGTTTAACTAAAACGGATAGCATGACATAATTTCACATATATGATGTCTATCTAAACTGGATAGCATAGCATAACATAATTCAAATATATGATGAATAACTAAACAGGATCGCATGACATAATTCACCTACATGTTATCTAAGTAATCAGGATCGCATCATTTAATTCACATATGTGATTTATATGCTAAACAGAGGGCATTAGATATGATGTCTGAACTAAGAACATGGTGTTGAATATTGTGTATATGATGTCTAATCTATGCAATGCAAGACACCATATGCATGATATGAGCAGTATAACCGTGCCAAGTTAGAGCACACACCTCGGTGGGGAATAGGACTGGTCATCTGTCTATGAATCCATCTCTGAGGAGCTATCGGGACCCAACAAGAGATCTGCTTCGAAAGGTAGCACTGTCTGCGCTGAAGGCCTTGTTTTCACTCCAGATTTTTCAATCTCCCACCCAAATGGCTGATTCACAGGAAGAGTAGTTTAATGTACAAACATTGTCGACAAATGGAAATGTAATGAAGAAAAGGATGGGCAAGATATCATTCAAATATATGATGCCTGGTTAAACAGGATGGCATTGCACATTTCACGTATATTATGGCTGGCTAAAAGACATGAGACTATACAATTCCCATATATGATATAGAAACTAAACAGGTGGCATTACAGAACATGTCTAAACTAAGCAGATGACATATATGATGTCAAAAGTAGGCACTGCAAGGCAATATATGCATGATATGACTAACATCATCATGTCAAGGTAGAGCAAACACCTTGGGGGGTAAATAGGAGTGGTCAGCGGCGTCTGAATCCGCCTCAGAACAGATATCTTCCTCTGGATTACAATCTGAAGAGGGGTGATGAGGATTTGCCATTGAAACCACCATGGAGTGATGTCTGCATGACATTGTATTGCCACGCAAACCTCTTCTCTTTTTCTCTACATGTTTAGCATGACTGTGTACAATATCTGACATGCATACGGAAAAAATATGGTGAGATTATGTAAGGAGAGCATGCAGAAATTTAGAGTGATGGTAACAACCAGTGGATGGATCCAAAAATAATGATAGAAGGCTGATGATTGCTTTAATTTAATAAAAATACAGATGATGATTGCTTTACTATTTGTTTCCCACCCAAGATGAACAACATAGGCATACCCTAGGTGAACCAGATATTAGACAGAGATACTATTCACTGCTTCCTCGATATGTGCCCCACAACTAATTTAGAACTCAAGTTTGAAAATTAATTTGGACCTGACTTTGAGTCCAAGAGGTGAACAGGACGATAAAGTAGCAGGTAATTTTAAGCAATGCATAACATAAGCAGAAACAAAAGAGTGCGACCTCTCTTGTGGACCCGTGTACTCCTCAGGTTCATCTGCTGAGTCGATGATGGTGATGCCGTTGCGGTGGGTGCCGGCAGCAGGGAAGGAGATCTGAGGCGATGAAAGACGGTCAGGAGTCGTGATGTCTGGTTTGGTGGATGTTTCTGTCGATGGAGCAGCTCAGTTGAGGTGGACGACGTCGCGGCAGGAGCAGGACAAACCACACAAAGTTCCCTTCGACACCTACGTGTAACTGAAGTAATTCTGTAAGGGCTCATTTGGCTTGCATGGTTCTAAAAACGCAGGGATAGGAAAAACACCGGAATAGGATAGGAATGCACATGGTAAACAAAGCATTTGTAAACACAGGATTTCTGTCAACTTGAGTGTTTGGTTTACAGGAATTGGAAGAGTAGAGGAATACAAAGAAACATGGCCAAAATAAAGTGAAACCATATGAAAGCGTGTACAGTTAGAATGTTATTCTGCCACTAATGCACTTGGTCTTGTTTTCATGCATAGGATTTTGAAAAGTAGGTCTAGGTGGATGTTTTGCTTCATTCCTTTCATCAAAATGCATGAATAATTGAATAGTAGAGTGCCATTGGAAAATTCCCTATTGCTATGTTTTTCCGTTGAACCAAAATAGCCCTAATGGATCGACATGAATGTATAGTAATAAGTGATGCAACAAGTGTACAACCTCTTTGCCGTAGCCGTGTTGACCTCAGCATCATTGGGTTGGTCGCTGAAGCAGTTGAGGCAGAGGTGGCTGTCGGAGGTGTGGAGGAAGATCTGAGGAATCTGTAGACGGCGTCCAGGGCACTGCTCTGTTCTGATGGATCGTTCTATCATTGGAGCAGCCCCGGTGAGCCGTAAGACGTCAAGGCTGAAGCAGCACAAGACAGACATCGTCAATCTCAAGTGGGATTCTAATAGCATCTCCAATAGATGATGTAAAATAGATGTAAAATTTACATCACCAAAAACCACCTGACTACAACAGATGAGGTAAAAAATGTTGACTCTGAACTTAACTGTCGAAACTGAAACTTACTGTGGAATCTGAATGTTACTGTCGAAACTGAACGCAATGGTAGCAGAGAGGCACTTGACATGTAGTTTAGGGAGGGCCTGCAGTTCATCTTCAACCTGCACCCCCCTGAGCCGCCAGCCACCACCGGCCGAACCGCCGGCCCCAGCGCCGCCTCACCGCCTCGAAACAACTCCCCACCGTCGGTCCGCCGCCGTCCCGGCCAGCCCTATAGGCCCCCCGCCCCCCACCTGAACCCTAAGATAGATAGTGGGGTACCTCTCCGGTGAGCCCCCGTCCCCGCTGTGGGTGGTTCTTCCTTAACTCCGGCAAGCCCCCCACCCCCTGAAAATTGACTGACCCAAAAGTCGATTCAGTCAACTGAAGTGTAGCTAAATCAGAGCAGAGCAGCAGCATGAGCGGGGGGGGAGAGCAGCAGCAGCGCGAGCGATCGAGCGAGAGCCGGAGCAGCAGCAGCAGCGCGAGCGAGCGAGCGAGAGCCGGAGCAGCAGCAGCTGGGCGAGCGAGCGATCGAGCGAGAGCCGGAGCAGCAGCAGCAGCGCGAGCGAGCGAGAGCCGGAGCAGCAGCAGCAGATCCGGCTGGTATGGACGCCACGCCGAAGGGGCCTCGCACTGGGGGAGAGCCGCCGTGGAGATGTCGCCCGCGGCGCCGACTTCAAGGTAGCCGCTCCATGGGGGTGCGGGATGGAGCACCGTCGCCGCCGGGAGGTCGAACTAAGGATAAGGTGCGATGCGATGAGTGTACAACCTCTTTGGTGGCGCCGAGTAGGCCTCAGCTTCATCCAAGGAGTCGATGAGGATGCTGCAGTTCCGGTGGAGCAGGTTAAGGCGGCGCTGTGGGATGGAGCAGCCACGATAGACGAGGCGATCGTCGGAGCAGCTCCTTGGAGGTGGAGGACGGGGTGGCTGAACCGGCGGGACGACAAGATGGATGACGGATCCTCATCCGGGGAGGTTGACGAGGGACGTCGAGCTGTTGCGGTGGACGACGTCGTCGGGGAAGAGGCTCCGGCTGGGCAGCGGTGAGGTAGCGGACGGAGGAGGGTGGGGTTTCGCGGCTGGAGCGGGGAGGTTATGGCAGCCTGGGATTTCGAATGGCAAAAAGGAGGCGATGGGAGGGGGTGAACCATGACTTAGGGACGCGCTTGTCCAAAATGTAGGGTCTGTTACAAAAGTACCCCGCGCCGATTTGAACTAGCGGCCCTTTCGGCTCAGGGTTAGAAGGGGATTTCGTGTGTCGGGATTTGGCAGCTGGAGGGAGTTTTCGCGCGCGTTGTAATTTCAGGATAGCAAGGCGCGGGTTGTGAAGGCGCCAGTTTTGGGAGCACGATATCTGAATTTTCGGGATATAACAAGGCGCGGGTTGAATTTTAGGGACAAGCCTAACGTGTAATATTGTACTTGTACGTACCAAATCAATTCGCACTTCCCTCAACCAAAAAGAAAACGAAAAAAATAAAACTATTCACACCACACAAAGAGAGAGTCTTGCCCCGTTTTACTATAAAAATGCTATTTAAAGCTACTCATACCAACAATTTAGTGCAATTAAATGTTATTCGGTAGTATGAATCCATGTTATGTCCAATTAATTTTTTTCGCTTGCTGTATGATGCATGTAACCTACTCATACCAACATTTTAGTGCATTCCAAATGTCTATACTACCGCTGCAATTCAAACTGAATTTGAATTCGTTTCTCTATTTCAATAACAAATCTACAATCATGGTTGTTGCCAACTTCAACCATCATTCGTGTATTACCTTAATAACACACCACATGATTACTATAGAGATAGATATGAACTATGTGTACTACATGAACTCGAATTCTATTTTTTGAATACACTTGATGTTGATTCCAAATAATAGTACATTTGATGTACTAACTATATATTAATAATCTAAACCATGTTCCATACGTGTACACTGTGTTTATCACACATAGTATAGTGCCCCGCCCCCTACATTATGACAAGTATTTAGACCTGAGCTGCAAAACCCACACATTAGCCCAAATTATGATCAATGTTCTATATGTTATACGTAGTACTAGCAAGATGCCCATGCGTTCCAGAGAACATCAACATGATCAAGGGGAGGCCTAATTTGCAAATATGGAGAGGGGTGTGGGTATCTTTTTTCAAAATTGCCATAGTTTCCTTCCTATCCGTCAGATATAAATCGGACGACCTATATTGCAGGATGGCACCATCATCAACAACTCCGTTTTTTATAAGAGTAGAGATAAAATATATTATATGTAGTATGACATGTTCATAACCACACCATGTGTATCACCGTTATATATATTCACACATGCGTCGGTTTAAAACACTATGATAAATTCTTCAAATATCCGAATTCGCTCTTTATAATGAAGTATGATCTCTATTCGTCTTTTACACCCACACAATCCTCTTATCTTTGTAGCTAGCTAGCGCTAACTTTCTCTCGTGCATGCAGACGCTCGCATACCTCTAACCCTCCCTCAGCATTCTCTAGCTCCATTGCGCAAATTCGTCTTTTCACTTTAGGTCGTTCACCCACGGTGTGTGTAGGCCCTCCAGCTCCTTCTTTACGGCATGCATCGATTGATATGCCTCTCTAGCCAGGTGTGCCTAGCACAAAACACAAGCTTCCCCTCTTCTCTTATCACCGTCCATGCCTCACTCCCGCCACTCTTTTCATCGATCTCGTACTCGCACACTTCTCCCCCCTCAATATAGTACGACTCTCGCACCACCTCCTAGATGCATCCCTCTCTCTCTATCCTTCTCCACGTGCCTCATTTGCTTCTAACACACATATGCATGTATACCGATCGATCTCCCAACATATACCTAGGTCAACTTTAACTACTCCCCCCCATCGATCGACGTACCTCACAAGTTATGTTTCTCCCTTCTCTGACAAAGGACGATTGATCTTCCTATGTAGTTATGTCTGCTTACCACATCCATATCGCCCCCCCCCCCTCATCATTCGTGCATGCCTCCTGACCCGTCTCTCACACGCATGTGCACAGACAGGCAGCCATCCCCTCTCTTATTGATATTGCAGGCATGCCCTCCGGTTGTCTAGCAAGCCTATCCCACCATTTTTTAGAAGCAACTCCACTACCACCCCCTCCAACACTCTAGCTCTGTCTCTCTCCCAACCTTATTCCTCTCCTACACATATGCATGGATGACGATTGATCTCCCTTAATACATGAGGTAGATCGATCTCCCTTAATACATGAGGTAGGCCTCTCTCCTCCTCCACACATATACTAGCCATTGTACCTCTATAGTTAATTAGGCCTCCCCCCCACCACACACCGATAGTCGAGCGTTGTAGGTAGGTATCCATGCCACAGAGACAAACTGCACCTGTCCCCTCTCACGTTCCAGTAGGCCAGCCACTCTATATCTTTGACGTGGGCACACACAAATTCGATGGCACTCTTTATCGATCGCGCGCGCACACACATACATCATCCCTCTTTTCGATTCTATGGCCACCTCCACTCTCTTCTCGTGGATCGCCCCCTCTATATATATGATATATCCAGGACTCTATTTCACACACATTGCATATGTTACATTTTTTGATTGACCCCACCCTCCCCTCCCCCCCAAAAAAAACTCTCACGAACCCACACACTATATCTCTCTACGTTTGTATCTCTCTCACACAACCTCACGTAGGTGGTGTATGTATACAAGAAGAGAATAGGTGCACCGTGCACGTACTCACGCTTCGTGCCCAGCCCACACCCGCGCGGGTACATGGTGGAGCTCATTTCTGTATGAAATGGCAGCCCACGTGCAAATTTGAACGCGTGTAGCGGTTGTTTACCTACAGAGGTCGTGTACCACGCGTGCACGAAACAAAGTTCGACTTGATGTGTTGGCACGTACACAGAATATAAAACGATTTTTATGGAGAAAAAGGTAGTCCGCTCCACTATATACAATGGAGCCTGCCTGCCTGGTTTGTCTCTCTTCAGAGTATCTCACACAAGGCTGTGGTGGCCTCTCTCTCTCTCTCTCATCGTTGGTCACTGATCCAGCCGCATCCCGCCCGCCGGCGGAAAGGGAGGACGTGCATCGTTTCTCCGTTCGACGGCGCCGAGGCAGCACGTCCCGATCTGCGGTACATGTCGTTCTCTCTGACCAAGCTCCGGCGTGGTAGGGCCTACGCCACCTACTCGCTGCCGCAGTATGGGCAGCTTCCGCCCGCCGCTGCTCACCTAGTTACATCCCGATGACCTAGAGGTATCCCCTACGGCCTTGCTCCACTACTCGTCTTCCCACGTCGCTACATGTGGATCTTCCATAGTTCTTTGCCCAAAACGTAGCTCGTCCGGCGTACTTTACATATTGCAATCTCGTCCTCACACCGTTTTAGACAAACACAACCGTGTTGTTATCTTCCCTTAGGACAAGGAATATGCTTCTTTTTTGTCGTCGCATGTGTCATCAACTGTTACTGGCCAGTAATTGTGTCCTTTCTACCTCTTTTTTGCAAACAGGGCTATCCATTTCACCTCGTTGCTATTGCGACCTTTTGGTGAACTGCACAAATCACTTTTTTCTTAAGAGTGTTTTGTGCAGTTCTGCCAAAATGTCACACGGGCAATGTCTCTACATTTCATTGCGACTGCACAAAGGGAGATTGGTTTTGCTCTATCCTCCTCATCCAACTCCGAGCCTAATCTTCTCCAACTAGTTAGTCTTAAGAGAGACTGCAAAGGTGACCGGCTTCTATTTGTGTGTTTATTGTTTCATCAGCAGTCCTCTATTATTGTAATCACACTTAATATCTTTGGAACAGGGACGCTCAGCTCTATTTTAGTGGAACTGCACAAAATGATCGGAATGTTGCATGCTCCAGACAGCTACTTTTTTCCCAACATGCCTTGTTGATTTAGACAGAGCTGGGGGGCGTTGCTGCCAATGAAAGCATGGATCAATTTTAATTTAACACCTTCTCACAACTTTGTCTTCAGTTGTGATGTAAATATTAGCTCTGATTACCAAGGAAGTTAGTTTTTTATTGTTTCCGAAAGAGCATCGATGGCAAGACACACGAAACAAAAGCTGAAAGCTCACACCATTGTACAATTTCATGTCGCTGGAAAATTATTTGCATAGTACGTCAATTATGTAAACAAATGCTGGAAGCTTGATAGCATTGCCAGAAGCCTCTTCGACATCTGGGTCCATGTGCCATGCACAAAATTATACTCCTTCGTTCCTAAATATTTGTCTTTTTACAAATTTCAAATGGACATATTTTAGAGTGTAGATTCACTCATTTTGCTTCGTATGTGTACTCCCTCTATTCCTAAATATTTGTCTTTCTAGAGATTTCAACAAGTGACTACATACGGAGCAAAATGAGTGAATCTACACTCTAAAATATGTCTATATACATCTGTATGTAGTAGTCCATTTGAATCTCTAAAAAGACAAATATTTGAGTAGTCACTCGTTGAAATCTCTAGAAAGACAAATACTCCGGAGTATATTTAAGAACCGAGGGGGTAGTGCACAGCCGCATGGGAGACTCAGACCGGTCGTTGCGCTGCATTAATAGTGAGTAATGAGCAGTCAAATCATAAGCCCCACCTTCCCACTGTAAGTTGCTCGATAGAAGCAACCATCAATACGCTCTTCTTTGAATCCGCTCATACTACTCCATACGTCACTGTTTATAGAGCGCGCTTCAGAAAAAAAGAAAATCTCTAGGACCAAGGCGACTAGTGGCCGGCCTGAAAAATAGCATTGGTAGTTATAGCACGGCGTCTATTACTAGAGGAAATAATGCGTACACACATCCATGCAGTGCTTCCACCCCGGGTAGACACATGCATGCACGTACTCCACTCCGTAGTACTACATCGAGAGAAAATTGCGGTTACCACGCCCTAATTAATTGAGCATTAAACCAAACGCGTCTAAAGTCTCTCTGGTGGTGGAAATGCATTGAGAGAAATGCATCATAATGAAGCGCGCCCTGTAAACTGTGACGGAGGGAGGAGTAGTATGAAGGTGCAAAACCAAGTACGCGTATGGCCAGTCGGTCAACACACATCGTCTTGGCATATCACTGACATGTGGGACCGGAGTGTGAGCAAACCAATCTCAATTGACGGCAAAATGGCCAACCCGCCGTTCCTTGAGAGAGACGAGGAGCGAGAACACACAGACGGGCTCGCACGGAGGCCAAGATATATTCGAGCATGGTTGATCGATATCATCATTACATGTTGGGCTGTCGTTTTCCGCCCTTCTCCGGAATAAATGTGTACTTTATCAAAGATTAAGAAAAATAAGAGTACAGAGGCTCCACCATGCGGTTCTAGTAGTAGTAGTACTCATACTACTAAACCTTGTGCTTGGCTCTTCGCCTCTTCGTGAAGTCGAACAATGATGGTACTCTGCATGTTCGGTACTACAGTGTATGCCTCTGGCAATCTGACACCGAATGAACTGATGCATGTCCACCGCCTGGGCGAGGTACGTTGCATTAGTCAAAAGGCGTAAGCAAGCTTCACCTTGTCCTGCAAGCTTCTCCTCGTTCTGCGAGTTAACGGGACACACCAGCAAGTAGTGCTAGTCCATACTCCCTCCTTTTCGGTTAATATGGCTTAATCTTTTTTGCGGGTAAATGAGAGAGCTTTATTCATATATAAGCATTCTTAGGACGATCAGCCAAGACATTGGTCACTAGGAAGCGAGGTACCCCGCAAAAAAAGAAGTAGGAAGCAAGGTGTTTCATCAAGCCAGCTCTCGGCCGCATTCAAAGTGCAGCAAGCACGGTTCGCACAAAGATGCGCCGCAAGGTTTGCTGACCTATTTACATGCTGAATAACAAAAAAGAGAGGAAATATTACCGAGCGCTCCTATTTGTAACAGGATATGAGCCAGAATTAAGCGAGAATTGTGGCGAGTGTTCCATGCAATCAACTTCCATTATCACATGCGAGAACCCTCAAAGAGAACCAAATGTGTTGAAGATTGCTTTATCACATTTTAAAAATATAATAAGAGTGTAGACGCTCCTCCATCCGGTTCCTAGTACTAGTATAGTACCTCTATAGACTATAGTACTAGTACTAGTAAACTTTGCGCTTGGCAGTTCGCCTCTTCGGGAAGTGCAACAATAATGGTACTAGTATAGTGTATGCTTCTGGCAATCTGACACCGAATTAACTGTTGCACGTCCACCGCCTGAGCGAAGGACAGCTTGCATTAGTCAAAAGTTTCTCCTTGTCCGGCGAGCCATCGCGCGCAAGCTTCTCCCGTCCTGCAAGCTTCACCTCGTTCGGCAAGTTGACGGGACACAACAAAGTAATGCTAGTCCATACTACCTCCTCTCCGGTTAATATGGCTTAATTTCAAACGAGATAAATACACTGTCTGTCACTGTATATTTGTAAAAATGCGGTCAGTGGACTTCATAATACGCTCATTGCGCTCAATATATACATTTTCCGGTGTTTATACGGTCACTAGCTCACCCTGGCTGAGTATGTGTGTGCATGCACGTGTAGGTTGAGCACTTGAGCGTGACCGTGTGTGTTCCGTCGTGTGCTCGGACATGCATGCATTAGGGCGTCGCGCGCGTTTTTACGTCCATGTGTACGTGTGACTGTTGCATACACGTAGGGGGAGTACGTGTAGGGGCCACTAAAGGAGCAGTCAAATCATAGTAAGTTAGTCGGAAGAAGCAACCATCATGTCACTCTTCAAGGACACGTACGCAATATAAAATGGTTGATATGGAGAGAAAAAGAAAACCACTATATGTACACTAGCAGGAGCCTAAGCTACAAGCCTGCTTGCTTGGGTTGCTCTCTTCACAAGCATCGAACGACGGTGGCCACACCGCTGGTCACATATCCGGCCTGATCCCGTAGTTGGGGGAAGGGAACAATGTTCTGCGTAGACGCGGTCGACATCGGCGAGGGAGAAAATCCACAGTCGGTGCGTCCCAATCGGGGGTCACTGCGGTATGGGCCGATGCCTCGTCCCAACCGCCCTTCTAGCTACAGCCCGACGTCCCAGGTAGTCCATCTTCCTTTTGGAGCCGGCTTGCTCCACTGCCGCAGCTCCCCATGTAGCTCCATCTCCATGCGATCTTTCCCTACTTCTACCGGCTTCTACTTGTGATGAGTTTATGTCTCATGAACTAGTGCCAGTACTATTATTCTAATCACAATTCTTCAATATCTTTGCCATCAGGGATGGTCAGCTCGATTTTAGTGGAACTGCACAAAAGCATCATATGATCCGAGGGTGCCACTCGTCTTTCCTTCGACAGGTTCTACCTGGCCAGGAAATTAAATCCTGTTTAGGGTTTAGGGTTTGAGCCGTAGTCACCCCATCAGTAGTTTTTCTTTCGTACACGCTCTCACAAATTTTGTCTTTAGTTGTGAAGTAAATATTGGCTATGATCTGTGAATCATTGAGATGCATCAGCATGCGTGTTTGTTTTCCTTTGTATTTGATAGAATGTTGTAACGGGGCAACCTTGGAGTAGGAATGAAAATGGAGTGGAAAGTTTCCGTTTTTCCGGAAAAAAAAGGAAACGGAGAGAAACCAACGTTTCGTTTCATTCGATCGCGCCATCGAGCAAAACCAACGTTTAAATCACATCTATCGCGTTCGTGTCTCACCCTCCTCCACGGCTCGACCCCACACGGTCGCTCGGCATGCCACTCATCGCGAACCGAGTATACGAAAACTTCCCCGCCTGCTTGTCGATGGATCGCGCCATGGAGTACTAGTACTACTGGAAGAGATTGACGAGTTGGGGAGGACAGCTAGCTGTAGCATGGACTCCCAAGAACTTTTTACATGCATGTTGTGGCCGGCTATTGCGACCTTTGAACGCGGAGCAGTCACGTGCACTAGGAAGCAGCGCGGGCGACGCTCTCTCGGCCGGCGCGTCGCTTCAATGCCGGCGCCAGTGAGAGGTCGTGTCCGCTCTGGCCGGGCATGAATGCGGCACTGACTGTTTCGGGCGGGAAGCACGCGCGGGTGACGAAGAGGGTTCGGGTTGGTCAGGAGCGGCCGTGGCAGCGGTCCGGACACCCGCAAACAAGAGATGTTGTACGTTAATATTGCCGCGTATATAATTAACAACGTAAATAATGTGCTAGTTGGACAAATATGATTGGAGATGGAGATGGAAATGGAATTTTACGTAAACACGGATATGCATGTCTATGTCTATGTGTGTGTGTGTGCGACGACTCTCGCGAACTGGAAGCGGGGGCGTGTTTTTGATCGAGTTTTCTTTCTTGGTACGTTAAAAAATTGTCCGCCAGTTTTCGTTCCTTTTTCCGGGAACGCGCGTATTCTATTTAAAACCACTGCTATGGAGAGATTGTTATACTCCGTTATAGCCTCTTGTTTGATAGAGTTTCTCGCGTCTCGCTCTCTCACCCTCTCCATATCAAAACAAGATGACAGTGTCCATGTTGGAAATATGCCCTAGAGGCAATAATAAATTGGTTATTATTATATTTCCTTGTTCATGATAATCGTTTATTATCCATGCTAGAATTGTATTGATAGGAAACTCAGATACATGTGTGGATACATAGACAACACCATGTCCCTAGTAAGCCTCTAGTTGACTAGCTCGTTGATCAATAGATGGTTACGGTTTCCTGACCATGGACATTGGATGTCGTTGATAACGGGATCACATCATTAGGAGAATGATGTGATGGACAAGACCCAATCCTAAGCCTAGCACAAGATCGTGTAGTTCGTTTGCTCAGAGCTTTTCTAATGTCAAGTATCATTTCCTTAGACCATGAGATTGTGCAACTCCCGGATACCGTAGGAATGCTTTGGGTGTACCAAATGTCACAACGTAACTGGGTGGCTATAAAGGTGCACTACAGGTATCTCCGAAAGTGTCTGTTGGGTTGGCACGAATCGAGACTGGGATTTGTCACTCCGTGTAAACGGAGAGGTATCTCTGGGCCCACTCGGTAGGACATCATCATAATGTGCACAATGTGACCAAGGAGTTGATCACGGGATGATGTGAGTTACGGAACAAGTAAAGAGACTTGCCGGTAACGAGATTGAACAAGGTATCGGGATACCGACGATCGAATCTCGGGCAAGTAGCATACCGATAGACAAAGGGAATTGTATACTGGATTGATTGAATCCCCGACATCGTGGTTCATCCGATGAGATCATCATGGAACATGTGGGAGCCAACATGGGTATCCAGATCCCGCTGTTGGTTATTGACCGAAGAACGTCTCGGTCATGTCTGCATGGTTCCCGAACCCATAGGGTCTACACACTTAAGGTTCGATGACGCTAGGGTTATAGGTAATAGATATACGTTGTTACCGAATGTTGTTCGGAGTCCCGGATGAGATCCCGGACGTCACGAGGAGTTCTGGAATGGTCCGTAGGTAAAGATTTATATATAGGAAGTATGGTTTTGGCCACTGGAAGTGTTCCGGGAATCACCGGTAGTGTACCCGGACCACCGGAGGGGTCCGGGGGTCCACCGGGAGGGGCCACGGGCCCCGGAGGCATACATGGGCCAAGTGTGAGAAGGGACCAGCCCCTAGGTGGGCTGGGGCGCCTCCCCACCAAGGCCCATGCGCCTAGAGAGAAGAGGGGGGCAAACCCTAGGGCAGATGGGCCCTAAAGGCCCATGCCTGGTGCGCCTCCCTCTCCCCCCACTTGGCCGCCACCCCAGATGGGGATTGGGGCTGCCGCCACCCCTAGGGAGGGAACCCTAGGTGGGGGCGCAGCCCTCCCTCTCCCCCTATATATAGTGGAGGCAAAGGGGCAGCCCAACACACGAAGTTCTTCTTCTCTTGGCGCAGCCCTTCCCCTCTTCCATGTCCTCCTCCTCTCCCGCAGTGCTTGGCGAAGCCCTGCAGGATTGCCACACTCCTCCACCACCACCACACCGTCGTGCTGCTGCTGGATGGAGTCTTCCCCAACCTCTCCCTCTCTCCTTGCTGGATCAAGGCGTGGGAGACGTCACCGGGCTGCACGTGTGTTGAACGCGGAGGCGCCGTGGTTCGGCGCTTAGATCGGAATCAACCGCGATCTGAATCGCTACGAGTATGACTCCTTCATCCACGTTCTTGCAACGCTTCCGCATCGCGATCTACAAGGGTATGTAGATGCACTCCCCTTCCCCTCGTTGCTAGATTACTCCATAGATTGATCTTGGTGATGTGTAGAAAATTTTGAATTTCCGCTACGTTCCCTAACAGTGGCATCATGAGCTAGGTCTATGCGTAGTTTCTATGCACGAGTAGAACACAAAGCAGTTGTGGGCGTAGATGTTGCCAATTCTTCTTGCCGCTACTAGTCTTATCTTGTTTCGGCGGCATTGTGGGATGAAGCGGCCCGGACCGACCGTACACGTACGCTTACGTGAGACAGGTTCCACCGACTGACATGCACTAGTTGCATAAGGTGGCTAGCGGGTGTCTGTCTCCCCCACTTTAGTCGGAACGGATTCGATGTAAAGGATCCTTATGAAGGGTAAATAGAAATTGGCATATCACGTTGTGGTTTTACGTAGGTAAGAAACGTTCTTGCTAGAAACCTATACAAGCCACGTAAAAAAACTTGCAACAACAATTAGAGGACGTCTAACTTGTTTTTGCAGCATGTGCTATGTGATGTGATATGGCCAGAAGATGTGATGAATGATATATGTGATGTATGAGATTGATCATATTCTTGTAATAGGAATCACGACTTGCATGTCGATGAGTATGACAACTGGCAGGAGCCATAGGAGTTGTCTTTATTTTTGTATGACCTGCATGTCATTGAATAACGCCATGTAAATTACTTTACTTTATTGCTAAGCGCGTTAGCCATAGAAGTAGAAGTAATCGTTGGCGTGACAACTTCATGAAGACACAATGATGGAGATCATGGTGTCATGCCGGTGACAAAGATGATCATAGTGCCCCGAAGATGGAGATCAAAGGAGCAAAATGATATTGGCCATATCATGTCACTATTTGATTGAATGTGATGTTTATCATGTTATGCATCTTATTTGCTTAGAACGACGGTAGTAAGTAAGATGATCCCTTATACTAATTTCAAGAAAGTGTTCCCCCTAACTGTGCACCGTTGCGAAGGTTCGTTGTTTCGAAGCACCACGTGATGATCGGGTGTGATAGATTCTAACGTTCGAATACAACGGGTGTTGACGAGCCTAGCATGTACAGACATGGCCTCGGAACACATGCAAAACACTTAGGTTGACTTGACGAGCCTAGCATGTACAGACATGGCCTCGGAACACAAGAGACCGAAAGGTCGAGCATGAGTCGTATAGAAGATACGATCAACATGGAGATGTTCACCAATGATGACTAGTCCATCTCACGTGATGATCGGACACGGCCTAGTTTGACTCGGATCATGTATCACTTAGATGACTAGAGGGATGTCTATCTGAGTGGGAGTTCATTAATCAGATGAACTCAATTACCATGAACATAGTCAAAAGGTCTTTGCAAATTATGTCATACGCTTTAGTTCTACTGTTTAAGATATGTTCCTAGAGAAAATTTAGTTGAAAGTTGGTAGTAGCAATTATGCGGATTGGGTCCGTAAACTGAGGATTGTCCTCATTGCTGCACAGAAGGCTTATGTCCTTAATGCACCGCTCGGTGTGCTGAACCTCAACGTCGTCTGTAGATGTTGTGAAACATCTGACATACACATTTTGATGACTACGTGATAGTTCAGTGCGTAATGCTAACGGTTTAGAATTGTGGCACCAGAGACGTTTTTGAAACGTCGCAGAACATATGAGATGTTTCGAAGACTGAAATTGGGATTTCAGACTAGTGCCCACGTCAAGAGGTATGAGACCTCTGACAAGTTTCTTAAGCCTGCAGACTAAGGGAGAAAAGCTCAATCGTTGAGCATGTGCTCAGATTGTCTGAGTACTACAATCACTTGAATCGAGTGGGAGTTAATCTTCCAGATGAGATAGTGATGGTTCTCCATAATCACTGCCACCAAGCTATTAGAGCTTCGTGATGAACTATAAATATCAAGGATAGATGATGATCCTTGAGCAACTCGCGATGTTTGACACCGCGAAAGTAGAGATCAAGAAGGAGCATCAATTGTTGATGGTTAGTAAAACCACTAGTTTCTAGAAGGGCAAGGGCAAAAGGGATACTTCATGAAACAGCAAATCATTTGCTGCTCTAGTGAAGAATCCCAAGGTTGAACCCAAACCCGAGACTAAGTGCTTCTGTAATGAGGGGAACGGTCACTGAAGCAGTACTACCCTAGATACTTGGTAGATGAGAAGGCAGGCAAGGTCGACAGAAGTATATTGGATATACGAATGTGTACTTTACTAGTACTCCTAGCAGCACCAGGGTATTAGATACCGGTTCGGTTGCTAAGTGTTAGTAACACGAAATAAAAGCTGCGGAATAAATGGAGACTAGCTAAAGGTGAGATGACGATGTGTGTTGAAAGTGTTTCCAAGGTTGATGTGATCAAGCATCGCATGCTCCCTCTACCATCGAGATTTGGTGTTTGCGTTGAGCATGATTGGATTATGTTTATCGCAATACGGTTATTCATTTAAGGAGAATAATGGTTACTCTGTTTATTTGAATAATACCTTCAATGGTCTTGCACCTAAAATGAATCTCGATCGTAGTGATACACATGTTCGTACCAAAAGATATAAAATAGTAATGATAGTTCCACATACTTGTGGCACTGCCGTTTGAGTCATATTGGTATAGAACTCATGAAGAAGCTCCATGTAGATGGATCTTTGGACTCACTCGTTTTTGAAAAGATTGAAACATGCGAACCATGTCTATTGGTATATATGCATGAAGAAACTCCATGCAGATGGATCGTTTGGACTCACTTGATTTTGAATCACTTGAGACATGCAAATCATACCACATGGGCAAGATGACTGAAAAGCCTCGTTTTCAGTAAGATGGAACAAGAGAGCAACTTGTTGGATGTAATACATTTTGATGTGTGTAGTCCAATGAGTGCTGAGGCATGCAGTGGATATCGTTATGTTCTTACTTCACAGATGATTTGAGTAGATGCTGAGTGTATTTACTTGATGAAACACAAGTCTGGATCACTGAAAGGTTCAAGTAATTTCAGAGTGAAGTTGAAGATCGTCGTGACAAGAGGATAAAATGTCTGTGATATGATCATAGAGATGAGTATCTGAGTTACGAGTTTGGCACACAATTAAGACATTGTGGAAAGTTTTTCACAATTAATACTGCCTGGAACACCACAGTGTGATGGTGTGTCTGAACATCATAACTGCACCCTATTGGATATGGTGCATACCATGATGTCTCTTATCGAATTACCACTATCGTTTATGGGTTAGGCATTAGAGACAACCGCATTCACTTTTATAGGGCACCATGCAATTCCGTTGAGACGACACCGTTTAGAGAAACCTAAGTTGTCATTTCTTAAAAGTTTGGGGCTGCGATGCTTATGTGAAAAAGTTTCAGGCTGATAAGCTCGAACCCAAAGCGGATAAATGCGTCTTCATAGAATACCCAAAAACAGTTGGGTATACCTCCTATTTCAGATCTGGAAGCAAAAGTAATTGCTTCTAGTAATAGGGTCCTTTCTCGAGGAAAAGTTTCTCTCGAAAGAATTGAGTGGGAGGATGGTGGAGACTTGATAAGGTTATTGAACCGTCATTCAACTAGTGTGTAGCAGGGCACAGGAAGTTGTTCCTGTGGCACCTACACCAATTGAAGTGGAAGCTTATGATAGTGATCATGAAACTTCGGATCAAGTCACTACCAAACCTCGTAGGACGACGAGGATGTGTGCTACTTCAGAGTGGTGCGTGATCCTGTCTGAGATATCATGTTGTTGGACAATACTGAACCTACGAGCTATGGAGAAGCGATGGTGGGCCTATATTCCGACAAATGGTTAGAAGCCATGAAATCCGAGATAAATGGATCTTTGAGAAGAAGACGGACGTGGACGGTAATGTTACCGTCTATGAAGCTCGACTTGTGGCAAAGAGTATTTCCACAAGTTCAAGGAATTGACTACGATGAGATTTTCTCATCCGTAGCGATGCTTAAGTCCGTCGGAATCATGTTAGCATTAGCTGCATTTATGAAATCTGGCAGATGGATGTCAAAACAAGTTTCCTTACCAGTTTTCGTAAGGAAAGGTTGTATGTGATACAATCAGAAAGGTTTTGTCGATCCTAAGGATGCTAAAAGGTATGCTAGCTCCAGCGATCCTTCCATGGACTAGAGCAAGCATCTCGGAGTCAGAATATACGCTTTGATGGAGTGATCAAAGTTTTTGGGTTTATACAAAGTTTGTTAGAAACTTGTATTTACAATAAAGTGAGTGGGAGCGCTACAACATTTCTGATAAGTATATGTGAATGACATATTTGTTGATCAGAAATGATGTAAAATTTCTGGAAAGCATAAAGGGTTGTTTGAAAGGAGTTTTTCAAAGGAAGACCTGGATAAAAGCTGCTCACATATTGGGCATCAAGATCTATAGAGATAGATCAAGACGCCTGATGATACTTTCAAAGAACGCACACCTTGAGATGATTTCGAAAGAGTTCAAAATAGATCAGCAAAGAAGGAGTTCTTGGCTGTGTTACAAGGTGTGAGTATTGAGTAAGACTCAAGACCTGACCACAGCAGAAGAGAGAGAAAGGACGAAGGTCGTCCCCTATGCTTCAGACGTAGGCTCTACAGTATGCTATGCTACGTACCGCACATGTAGTGTGCCTTGCCATGAGTTGGTCAAGAGGGTACAATAATGATCCGGGAATGGATCACATGACAGCAGTCGAACTTATCCTTAGTATCTAGTGGACTAAGGAATTTTCTCGATTATGGAGGTGAAAAGGAGTTCGTCGTAAAGGGTTACGTCGATGCGAACTTTGACACTAATCCGGATGACTCTGAGTAGTAAACCGGATTCGTATAGTAGAGCAATTATTTGAAATGGCTCCAAATAGCGCGTGGTAGCATCCACAAGATGACATAGATATTCGTAAAGCACACACGGATCTGAAAGGTTCAGACCCGTTGACTAATAACCTCTCTCACAAGCATAACATGATCAAACCAGAACTCATTGAGTGTTAATCACATAGTGATGTGAACTAGATTGTTGACTCTAATAAACTCTTTGGATGTTGGTCACATGGTGATGTGACCTATGAGTGTTAATCACATGGTGATGTGAACTAGATTATTGACTCTAGTCCAAGTGGGAGACTGTTGGAAATATGCCCTAGAGGCAATAATAAATTGGTTATTATTATATTTCCTTGTTCATGATAATCGTTTATTATCCATGCTAGAATTGTATTGATAGGAAACTCAGATACATGTGTGGATACATAGACAACACCATGTCCCTAGTAAGCCTCTAGTTGACTAGCTCGTTGATCAATAGATGGTTACGGTTTCCTGACCATGGACATTGGATGTCGTTGATAACGGGATCACATCATTAGGAGAATGATGTGATGGACAAGACCCAATCCTAAGCCTAGCACAAGATCGTGTAGTTCGTTTGCTCAGAGCTTTTCTAATGTCAAGTATCATTTCCTTAGACCATGAGATTGTGCAACTCCCGGATACCGTAGGAATGCTTTGGGTGTACCAAACGTCACAACGTAACTGGGTGGCTATAAAGGTGCACTACAGGTATCTCCGAAAGTGTCTGTTGGGTTGGCACGAATCGAGACTGGGATTTGTCACTCCGTGTAAACGGAGAGGTATCTCTGGGCCCACTCGGTAGGACATCATCATAATGTGCACAATGTGACCAAGGAGTTGATCACGGGATGATGTGAGTTACGGAACGAGTAAAGAGACTTGCCGGTAACGAGATTGAACAAGGTATCGGGATACCGACAATCGAATCTCGGGCAAGTAGCATACCGATAGACAAAGGGAATTGTATACGGGATTGATTGAATCCCCGACATCGTGGTTCATCCGATGAGATCATCGTGGAACATGTGGGAGCCAACATGGGTATCCAGATCCCGCTGTTGGTTATTGACCGAAGAACGTCTCGGTCATGTCTGCATGGTTCCCGAACCCATAGGGTCTAACACTTAAGGTTTGATGACGCTAGGGTTATAGGTAATAGATATACGTGGTTACCAAATGTTGTTCGGAGTCCCGGATGAGATCCCGGACGTCACGAGGAGTTCCGGAATGGTCCGGAGGTAAAGATTTATATATAGGAAGTATGGTTTTGGCCACCGGAAGTGTTCCGGGCATCACCGGTAGTGTACCGGGACCACCGGAGGGGTCCGGGGGTCCACCGGGAGGGGCCACGGGCCCCGGAGGCATACATGGGCCAAGTGTGAGAAGGGACCAGCCCCTAGGTGGGCTGGGGCGCCTCCCCACCAAGGCCCATGCGCCTAGAGAGAAGAGGGGGGCATACCCTAGGGCAAATGGGCCCTAAAGGCCCATGCCTGGTGCGCCTCCCTCTCCCTCCCCACTTGGCCGCCACCCCAGATGGGGATTGGGGCTGCCGCCACCCCTAGGGAGGGAACCCTAGGTGGGGGCGCAGCCCTCCCTCTCCCCCTATATATAGTGGAGGCAAAGGGGCAGCCCAACACACGAAGTTCTTCTTCTCTTGGCGCAGCCCTTCCCCTCTTCCATGTCCTCCTCCTCTCCCGCAGTGCTTGGCGAAGCCCTGCAGGATTGCCACACTCCTCCACCACCACCACGCCGTCGTGCTGCTGCTGGATGGAGTCTTCCCCAACCTCTCCCTCTCTCCTTGCTGGATCAAGGCGTGGGAGACGTCACCGGGCTGCACGTGTGTTGAACGCGGAGGCGCCATGGTTCGACGCTTAGATCGGAATCAACCGCGATCTGAATTGCTACGAGTACGACTCCTTCATCCGCGTTCTTGCAACACTTCCGCATCGCGATCTACAAGGGTATGTAGATGCACTCCCCTTCCCCTCGTTGCTAGATTACTCCATAGATTGATCTTGGTGATGCGTAGAAAATTTTGAATTTCCGCTACGTTCCCTAACAGTCCACACTATCTCTCTCCTCACCGGTGGTCACAGATCCTGCAGAATCCCGTCCGCTGCATAGAGGTGAGGAGGTGCAGCGTTGACGTTGTCGCTGTCGGCGATGGAGGAAGCCGATGCGCACCATCCTCTCGGAGCCGGCGCTGGCGCGGACGAAGTTCCTCCGCGCCCTTGTTCGCTGCCGTCGTGTGGGCAGATCCCGCCCGCCCGCCTTAGCGACATCTCGCCCACCTGAGGTATAACTTCTTGTACTAGTCCAGCTCCCCAGGTCGCTGCTTGCGGGTTTTCTTCTATGCGACTACTCCCCAGCTCCCCATGTATAGTAGCTAGGGTTCGTCGGCTGGTCCAACATCACCTACTATTATAGAGGAAATGCCACTCGAAAAGTTGTCCTGATTTATGCCTCGGTGGAGGTATACATTTTGTTTCGACAAAAAGTACATGGTGGTTGTGCGGTCATTGTCCATATGCTCCTATTGCTGCTGCTAATCTAATACTATCACTGGTTAAATGAAGAAATGTTTTTTTCTCGGGTATCCTGGTTTAGTTCCCATCAAGATAATCATGATGCTTCTATTTGTTGGTGTACTTTTCATAATTCTTATTGACAATTGAGATGTCATTGTTAATCTTGCAAAACAAAGTAACAACACTATATCCCTTTTTTATATTTTTGGAAACAGCGATGCGTATCTCCATACTCGGGCATGTCTTCCTTAATTTTAGTGGAACTGCACAAAATTGGATGGCCATTGTTGTTCTGCCTCACTGTCCTCTGCCACGTGGTTCTTCCTTCCTCGAGCTTGACTACTGAGAAGAAACAGACCATAGTGAGGATTTGTCGAACTTCATAGGTGCCTCACCCAAACTTGATGCCAAATGGATGATGCATCACCACGATGACCTATCGATGCTCATGGTTGCGCCTCATGGTTGCGTCGGCTGGTGAAGCTGATCAATTTTCAATGAAAAACAAGTTGTCTTCCATCAGTGCTCTTTGCTTGTTACCCACAAAGATGATATCCTTCGTCGGTTCACCTTGGTTGCGTTGGAGACGCAGTCGTCTTTCACGTTGGTGCAATTTTATCACACAATTGGCTATGAACCAAATGTTTCCTCGAAGAAGGATCGACGTTGGTACTAAGAGCATAAGTTTTGTATTGATTTGTAAGCCTTCTCACAACTTTGTCTCCAGCTCCCCTGTAATTTTATTTGTCCAGCTATTAAGTTTGATTAAAAAAATGGTGTGGACTAAAAACCCGGATGGCCGTAGTAGCCCTCCATTTTTATTTACTCCGCATAGATTTGACTGAAGTCAAACTTTGTAAAGTTTGACCAAGTTTAGGCCGAACACAACAAACCATAATTATTAGAGAGGGCAAATTGTACATACTCTCAAACCTTTCTGATAATTGTAATTAAAATTCTTTATTTGTACACACTCTCACACGTTTCCGATAATTTGGCGCATGTGTGGTTGTTCACTTAAGGGAGGGTAGTGTGCCGCATGTGAAGGACAGGAAGTGCGACCAGGACGCGTGGATCGTTAGTTCATCGGAAGTACTCCCTCTGTTCCTAAATATTGGTTTGCAATGGACTACCACATACGGATGTATATAGACATTTTTTACAGCGTAGATTCACTCATTCTGCTCCGTATGTAGTCATTTGTTGAAATCTCTAGAAAGACAAATATTTAGGAACAGAGGGAGTAGTAGTTTACTTCACTGGTACGTTAAATAAAGAGTTTCGTTTCGTACTTACACAATTTAAAACGATTGTTATGGAGAGAATAAGAAAACCACTCCACTATATATTAGTCGTATACACGAGTACTATATGGACACAGCTTCATTGACTTTAGTGCACCTGCCTTTGGGTTTATGACAGGTGGGCCCAAAATGTGGTTGGCCCACCTGTCATATAGCCAAAAGCAGGTGCAGTTAAGGCACCGGAGCTCAGTCCGTACTACAGTATATAGGCTGGAGCCTCAGTGCTTGTTCGCTAGGGTTTTCACTATCCACACTCTCGCCGCACTACATATACATATACACGCTGGAGGCTCAGCGCTCCTTTGCTAGGGTTTGCTATATTCACTGTCTCTCACCCTCTTCACCAGATCTAAACAAGACTGCGTTGTGGCCTCTGTCTCTCTCACACCCCCTCACAGACAGCTGGCGAAGGAGGCGTCCGGATCCCGTCGCACTGGGAAGGGGAGGAGGTGTAGCGTTCACTCTATCGCCTTCGGCGAGGGAGGCAATCCACTGTCGGCTGCGCTTTTCTCTTTCACCCAGTGCCTGTGTGGGAGGGCCACCGACCCCTTCTTCCTTGCTGTCGTACGTAGTGTGAGCAGATCCGACCTCCCGTCGCACGCCTTGCCACATCCCGATGACCCTAAGGTATAAGTTTCTTTGAAACCGTCATTGGTCTAGCTGCATGCTGATCTTTTTTGATTCTGTAGTCGAATCTAGGTCTTGGTTCAAAGACGAAAGAAGGGTGCGGTGGGGTGGAGCATGAATCTAGGACGTGGTTCAATGAGGAAAGGAGGGAGGGAGAGTAGTATAGACTAGCTATCCAGCTGCTTTGTTGGTCGAAAAGGGCAAAAGGGGGTAACCCAGTACACACATCTGTAAGGAACTCAACTCTTTGTTGAAAAGGGAAAGAAACTGGGGGGTCGGGTAGTTTGTGCAGGACTAGATTTGATGCCCTCATATCGGAAAAAATTTCAAAGAGAATAAATATGGGACCAACGCTGATATCCTGCTTGGCTACATACTCTGCATCACCCATTTATACGTGTGGACGCACATGGTGGTGGCATGTCCCATGTCCCATCCACATGATCGTGCAGTGTGTTTTGAGATGTTGTGCTACTTGTATTGGTACTGTTTTAAATAAATGTTGAATTGAAGCTATTGTATTTTAAGTAATGCCACTCTCAGAATTAACTACTGAACTATTTTAAGAGAATTTCTCTGTTAATATGAATCAGTGCAACCGTTTTAGAAATGCTACAGTCCTATACTTTGTTTTCCATCAAGATAAGGTAGATGCTTCTTTTTGTGGCCGCATGTTTCATCCTCCTTTATTGGCAGTAATTGTTTCCTTTTTTGCCTCTGTTAAATCAGGGATATCTATTCAACTTGTTGCTATAGCAAACTTAAATGTCTCACCGGTGACTTTACTTGATTTCAGAGTAACTGCACAAAACGAGATTGGATTTCCTATTCGTGTTGGCAGATTCGTACGTGATCTTGTGTGCGTCATGACAGGTTGGTACTTGCCTTCATCCGCATGATCGTGCAGTGTGTTTTGAGATGTTGTGCTACTTGTATTGGTACTGTTTTAAATAAATGTTGAATTTAAGCTATTGTATTGCTGTCTTTTCCCATTAAGTAGTGAACAAAAATGGGACCAACCCAGACATTATGCTTGTTGCTTTGATACAACAAACTCGGCATCACCCCCTTTATAAGTAGATGGAAGCGCATGTTGTTGTTGCGCCCACTCTCCCCTGGAACTGTTTATGCTTTTTGTTAATCTAATGCCGCTGGTAAAATTAAGCAATGCCACTCTCAGAATTAACTACTGAATCTTATTTCAAAACTGCAACACTTGTTAGGGATTGGCGGGATTACCATTTTTGTGGCCGCATGTTTCATCCTCCTTTATTGGCCAGTAATTGATTCCTTTTTTGGCTCTGTTAAAACAGGGATATCTATTCAACTTATTGCTATTGCGACATTTTGCTTCGCTTAATTTTGGTGGAACTGCACAAAATAAGACCGGATTTCCATATATGTGTTGAGATCTCTTTTAGATCCACCTCAGGCGTTGTTTCAAATCTTGGTCTTGAAAGGTCAGTACCTACTTTCCTCAGAATTAACTACTGAATCTTAGTTCAAAACTGCAACACTTGTTAGGGATCGGCGGGAGTACCATTTCTATTAGGGATCGGCCGGAGTACATGTTTAAGAAATGTATTGTTCAGATAATGTCTCTGTTATTATATATCAGTTACAGTGTTTTACAAATGGTACCATCCTGCTTTGTAGTTCTTTCTACATATTTAACCAAGGTATTGTTAAGATAATGTGTCGCATTGTTTTAGGAATGATACTTTTCTGCTTTGTCATTCTTTATACATGTTGAAACAAGGCATTGTTAAGATAATGTCTCAGTTACTATGAATGAATCACACTAATTGAAAATTGCTACTCTCCTGCTTTGTTTCCCATTAAGATAAGGTAGATCAGTAGATGTTTTTCTCTTGGGAGTACAAGTCATCAACCGTTATTTCTCATTAAATGTTTCCCTTATACCTTTTGTTGCTTACAGGGATATCAAAATTAAAGCTCGGTTTTATTCTGACTTTGATTTTAGTTGAACTGCACAAAAGGAGCCAATGTGTCTAAGGCAAACTGCTGCATTAGTGGGTCCAGTTGGTCTTACCACTTTGCAGAAAGAAGCAGTCACTGTTTGCGCTACATTACACAAGGAATGATCGAGAAGCTTTACAGAGTATTAGTAGACGCTGGTGACATGACTAGTCTGCAGAGATGGCGCTTTACTTGTGGTTCGGAGGAACACTGGGCAAACAAGTGCCCAAACAAGTACCAAGAAGCCAGGATAGGACTCCAAGTCTGTCAATGTCACTCTAAGAAACAATGATGGGGCATCTGGGTATGGTAATCTGTTTACCGTACTTTCAGTTTGTTAGTCCACCGATTAGTGGGTTGACACTAGGGCCAATATTCATGTGTGTGCTGATGTGTCTTTGTTTTCTGGCAGCATATAAATATGAAATCCACAGGGATGCTCAGCTTGATTTTAGTGGAACTGCACAAAATATTCAGATGGTTCGTGTCCTCCATAATAATACTTCATCATGCACAATACATCGAATGGTTCTCTAATCATTCGTCGTCACCTTGAGCCACCGGACTATCAGATGACAAACTGATGACAAACCCTGCCCGTTCCACAATCATAGGCATTACATATTTTGAATGGGAAAAGCTTGTCAAAGTTGACATTAGTTTAATATATTGAATTTTGGAAAACCTTGTCAATTTTGGCTGATTGATGTTAGCCAGAAGACATGCATTTGATATTTTTGAGTGGGACGCCCTTCGCTGTGAGCAACGTCGATCGTTTTTTCCTAGTCCTGTCTTCAGTTCAGAAGTAAATATTTACTCTGCTGAGATGCATAGTCACATGAATGTTGACTTATGTAAGATATTTTAAGAGTTTGTTCTGAATATTGTCTATGTAATGCTAGGCCTTGTGTTTGATTGCAAAGCTGAGCTTGGAATGTTGTGGCACGCGGCATCATGAGCTGTTCACCGTGCCTCCTGAGAATAATGCTTCGTATTGTTTTGCATGTCTATCTAATGCCAGTGATTTGCTTGTTAGGAAGATCATCCTCTTCTGTTGTTTCCGTGCTTAAGAAGTTCATCGTCTTATGTTTCATTCATAGCCTACACGACAAGTCGGGTAGGTTAGACGTGAAACCATATGATCTTCCGACCAACTCATCATCTTAGGCCGTGATTGGATCGTCGTTTTCCAACCAAAACCGCTTGTAAAACTGACGCTTGTAAATAAAAGCAGATGGTCTCGAGCGAAGTGCTTGGTTGGTCGATTTCGACTAGTAAAATATACACCGGTCTCTCAAATTACACGCGTAACCCGCCGGTTTACTTACAGACCTCGGGCCCTCGGTTTCATTACGCCTATATTTTACGCGTTGTTTCCGATGACGAGTAAATTACACTTGTATCTTAATACAGTTGTGAAATAAACCAGAGCTCCCAAGCGCGGCCTTACTGTTTCATGCCGTCTCAGTCTCTCGAAGGTGCTCATAGGTGTCCGATGATCCTGGCTTCCTGAATGAGCAGCGGGCGCTATATCAGACCATCCGTAGGGCCCGCGAGGCCCTCTCCGTCGTCCTTCAAGTTGTTGCGCTCGCCGTGGCGCCGAGCATTGTTAACATGGTCAATGAACATGAGGATTCAGGATATGACTTTATTTTGACTGGTTGACAGTAGGGACCCACTAGGGCCATAGCCGTACGTACGCAAGTGCCTCCTTATTATGTACAACTATTTTTTTTTTGCTTCCACCTGGTTTCCTGACATCACGGTCCCACGCCATTGTCAACCTATGTAGTTAATAAACGAGAGAATTGCACAAGGTGCGGCCGACAGCTGGGACCAAGCAGCTCGAGCAGTATTTGTGTTTTTGAGGCGTGAGCACTGCAGAGTTTTTCTTGGCGATGTTTTTGTTGTTGTTCAGAGGAGAGCAGGGTATTAACTGGGCGGGCTGTGGCCCGTCTAGCCCAGGACAGATATCTAGCCCAGATATTAATTTTTTTCAAGATGAAAATGGCTAGCCCAGCTATACATTTTTTTGAGGAATACCCAGGCAAGGTCAACTTGTTACTCTCCGCCCCGCTGGGCTGCAAATCTTTCCTAGGAAGGATGCATTAGGCTTAACAGGAAAATGGGCTTTAAAAAATAATAAATGGGATGTAATTGTAAAAACTAGGCAGTAACTATAAAAAATGCACCAAACACGGAATTAGTTTATAAAATATTATTTATGGATTTTGAATATCTTAATTTTTAATTGTTGCGCGCGCAATGTTTTGTTAGATTTTTACGTAATACAAACTTATATTTAATCTGACTAGAAATTTCGGGATAAAAATATTTCGGATCCCATCAAAATGTGGGAAATTTTATTGAATTCTGTGTTGAACGGTTGGTTGAAATTATTAATCGTTGTCCTAGCTAGAAAATGGGTTGTACTTTTAACAAACAGTAAATGGGCTGTAGTAAATTCCATTAGAATTCAAAAATGGGTTGTACATTCTTACAAATCGCAAATGGGCTATAAGTTCTGTCCCACACACTTGTGGGCCAACTAAGTTGATGAAGGAAATATGCCCTAGAGGCTATAATAAAGTTATTATTTATTTCCTTATATCATGATAAATGTTTATTATTCATGCTAGAATTGTATTAACCGGAAACATAATACATGTGTGAATACATAGACAAACAGAGTGTCACTAGTATGCCTCTACTTGACTAGCTCGTTGATCAAAGATGGTTAAGTTTCCTAGCCATTGACATGGGTTGTCATTTGATTAACGAGATCACATCATTAGGAGAATGATGTGATTGACTTGACCCATTCCGTTAGCTTAGCACTCGATCGTTTAGTATGTTGCTATTGCTTTCTTCATGACTTATACATGTTCCTATGACTATGAGATTATGCAACTCCCATTTACCGGAGGAACACTTTGTGTGCTACCAAACGTCACAACGTAACTGGGTGATTATAAAGGTGCTCTACAGGTGTCTCCAAAGGTACTTGTTGGGTTGGCGTATTTCGAGATTAGGATTTGTCACTCCGATTGTCGGAGAGGTATCTCTGGGCCCACTCGGTAATGCACATCACTATAAGCCTTGCAAGCATTGTAACTAATGAGTTAGTTGCGGGATGATGTATTACGTAATGAGTAAAGAGACTTGCCGGTAACGAGATTGAACTAGGTATTGAGATACCGACGATCGAATCTCGGGCAAGTAACATACCGATGACAAAGGGAACAACGTATGTTGTTATGCGGTTTGACCGATAAAGATCTTCGTAGAATATGTGGGAGCCAATATGAGCATCCAGGTTCCGCTATTGGTTATTGACCGGAGAGGTGTCTCGGTCATGTCTACATAGTTCTCGAACCAGTAGGGTCCGCACGCTTAACGTTACGATGACAGTTATATTATGAGTCTATATGTTTTGATGTACCGAAGGAGTTCGGAGTCCCGGATGAGATCAGGGACTTGACGAGGAGTCTCGAAATGGTCGAGACGTAAATATCGATATATTGGACGACTATATTCGGACATCGGAAAGGTTCCGAGTGATTCGGGTATTTTTCGGAGTATCGGAGAGTTACGGGAATTCGTATTGGGCCTTAATGGGCCATACGGGAAAGGAGAGAAAGGCCCCAAAGGTTGGCCGCACCCCTCCCCATGGACTAGTCCGAATTGGACTAGGGAGGGGGGGCGCCCCCTTCCTTCTTTCTCCTTCTCCCTTCCCTTTTCCTACTCCAACAAGGAAAGGAGGAGTCCTACTCCCGATGGGAGTAGGACTCCCCCCTTGGCGTGCCCTCCTCCTAGGCCGGCGGCCTCCCCCCTTGCTCCTTTATATACGGGGGCAGGGGGCACCCCATAGACACACAATTGATCAACGATCTTTTAGCCGTGTGCGGTGCCCCCCTCCACCATATTACACCTCGATAATATCGTAGCAGTGCTTAGGTGAAGCCCTGCGTCGGTAGAACATCATCATCGTCACCACGCCGTCGTGCTGACGAAACTCTCCATCAACACTCGGCTGGATCGGAGTTCGAGGGACGTCATCGAGCTGAACGTGTGCTGAACTCGGAGGTGCCGTGCGTTCGGTACTTGATCGGTCGGATCGTGAAGACGTACGACTACATCAACCACGTTGTGTTAACGCTTCCGCTTTCGGTCTACGAGGGTACGTGGACAACACTCTCCCCTCTCGTTGCTATGCATCACCATGATCTTGCGTGTGCGTAGAATTTTTTTGAAATTACTACGTTCCCCAACAGTGGCATCCGAGCCTGGTTTTATGCGTTGATGTTATATGCACGAGTAGAACACAAGTGAGTTGTGGGCGATATAAGTCATACTGCTTACCAGCATGTCGTATTTTGGTTCAGCGGTATTGTGAGATGAAGTGGCCCGGACCGACATTACGCGTACGCTTACGCGAGACTGGTTTCACCGTTGCGAGCACTCGTTGCTTAAAGGTGACTGGCGGGTGTCTGTCTCTCTCACTTTTGTTGAACCGAGTGTGGCTACGCCCGGTCCTTGCGAAGGTTAAAACAGCACCAACTTGACAAACTATCGTTGTGGTTTTGATGCGTAGGTAAGAACGGTTCTTGCTAAGCCCGTAGCAGCCACGTAAAACTTGCAACAACAAAGTAGAGGACGTCTAACTTGTTTTTGCAGGGCATGTTGTGATGTGATATGGTCAAGACATGATGCTATATTTTATTGTATGAGATGATCATGTTTTGTAACCGAGTTATCGGCAACTGGCAAGAGCCATATGGTTGTCGCTTTATTGTATGCAATGCAATCGCCATGTAATTGTTTTACTTTATCACTAAGCGGTAGCGATTGTCGTAAAAGCAATAGTTGGCGAGACGACAATGATACTACGATGGAGATCAAGGTGTCGCGCCGGTGACGATGGTGATCATGACGGTGCTTCGGAGATGGAGATCACAAGCACAGGATGATGATGGCCATATCACATCACTTATATTGATTGCATGTGATGTTTATCTTTTATGCATCTTATCTTGCTTTGATTGACGGTAGCATTATAAGATGATCACTCACTAAAATTTCAAGATAAAAGTGTTCTCCCTAAGTATGCACCGTTGCGAAAGTTCTTCGTGCTGAGACACCACATGATGATCGGGTGTGATAGGCTCTACGTTCAAATACAACGGGTGCAAAACAGTTGCACACGCAGAATACTCAGGTTAAACTTGACGAGCCTAGCATATGCAGATATGGCCTCGGAACACTGAAAGGTCGAGCGTGAATCATATAGTAGATATGATCAACATAGTGATGTTCACCATTGAAAGCTACTCCATTTCACGTGATGATCGGTTATGGTTTAGTTGATATGGATCACGTGATCACTTAGAGGATTAGAGGGATGTCTATCTAAGTGGGAGTTCTTAAGTAATATGATTAATTGAACTTAAATTTATCATGAACGTAGTCCTGATAGTATTTTGCAAATTATGTTGTAGATCAATAGCTCGCGTTGTTGCTTCCCTGTGTTTATTTTTGATATGTTCCTAGAGAAAAATTATGTTGAAAGATGTTAGTAGCAAAGATGCGGATTGGATCCGTGATCTCAGGATTATCCTCATTGCTGCACAGAAGAATTATGTCCTTGATGCACCGCTAGGTGACAGACCTATTACAGGAGCAGATGCAGACGTTATGAATGTTTGGCTAGCTCAGTATGATGACTACTTCATAGTTTAGTGCACCATGCTTAACGGCTCAGAATCGGGACTTCAAAGACGTTTTGAACGTCATGGACCATATGAGATGTTCCAGGAGTTGAAGTTAATATTTCAAGCAAATACCCAAGTTGAGAGATATGAAGTCTCCAACAAGTTCTATAGCTAAAAGATGGAGGAGAATAGCTCAAGCAGTAAGCATGTGCTCAGATTGTCTGGGTACTTGTCAGGACCCCGATTCTAAGTCACACCGATCTAGCCTGTAACACCTCATATCACTTTGCGGCCTCACGCACGGTATTCCCACGGGTGTCGCCTTACCATGGCCCGGGACCGTTTGCGCCTTTTGGCTCACGTATATGATAGTGTCGCTAGCATCCATATGACAGGGAACCCGGGCCGACATGACTAGTCGTGAACCCAAAGTGGCACTAACTTACGGGGACAGGCATACATGAATCAACATCGAGCATGTCGGTCAGCAGCGTGTGAATCCGGGCTGTAGCACTGGGCTAACAGGACTCCGGGAACCCGGGCTGTAGCAGGCTAGGCAGGACTCCGGATGTCACCGCGTGACATTTCCCCGAAGGGACAGACACAGGAATGAAGTGAATCACATGCCGGCCAGTCAAGTGTTCCGGAGCAGTAGTGCTGGGCTAGCAGGACTCCGGTGAACCGGGCTGTAGCGGACTACTATGGCTCATGGAAGCACAAGACTACATTTCCCCATAAGAGAGGCTACCAAGGATAAACAACTAGGTTGTCGGATCCCACACATACCAAGCATTTCAATCATACACACAATATGCTCGATATGTGTAAATACAACATGGCATCACAACACAACTCTACGACTCCAAGTATTTATTCATTAGGCTCCGAAGAGCCAGATATTACAAACATGGGTCTCATGACCCAACATTCAGAGCATACAAGTCAAAGCACATGCGGAAGCTTAACATGTCTGAGTACAGACATCTACAAATGAAAAAGGCGGCGAAGCCTGACTATCTACCCGATCCTGCCGAGGGCACAAGATCGTAGCTGAGGTATCAAGCTAAACGTCGGAGTCCACACGGAACTACTAGCGAGACTGGCGTCTCTCTGCAAACATAAAATGGGCAAACGTGAGTACAATTGTACCCAGCAAGACTTACATCAGAACTATCTACATATGCATCAGTATCAAAAGGGGGTGGTGGAGTTTAACTGCAGCAAGCCAGCTTTGACTCGGTGGCTATCCTAAACTACAATTGCAAGTAACTCTTTTGAGGTGGCGCACACGAGTCCACATATTCACCATATCAATACACCACTATGGATCCGCTCCCGTCTCCCTACGAGAACGCCATCCATAGCACTCACGCTTATCTTGCGCATTTTAGAGTATCCACTTTCACTTGTCTATGAACTGTTATAGGTAACCCAGAAGTCCTTTACCGCGGACACGGCTATTCGAATAGATCATATTAACCCTGCAGGGGTGTACTTCGTCACACACGCTCTCGCCACTTACCACCATGTACACGTCGTGTACCTCGGCAACCTTCAGGCGGAAGCCTGGCGAGGGAGTCGGCCACGACCTGACTAACCACACAAGTCTCTCGTCCAGGTTTATCGCCTATTCGGGTTCCATCCGCAAGGAGATCCGGCCGGGGTGTCGCTCACGGCCCCAAACGATGTGTGCAGGGTTCCCGAGCCCACCATCCGGGTGCCACTCGGTACACCAGGCCACGTGTGCCTAGTCTGTCCCAAGCCCACCTGTACTGGGTGCCACTTGGTAGACTACTAACACAACCTACAAACACCAGAAACTAGTTGCAACTCCTGGACAGAGATCAGGTTGATTAATAAGTCGAGAGAGCTTGGAGCGCCCGGAGCCCAATGTGTGGTAGTAACTGTTCATGGATCACAAACACAGAACTCAGTTCCTGAGGACGGCTGCAATGAGACAACCCACCATGTACTCCTACATGGCCTCTCACCGCTACCTTTACCAAATCGTGTTCACACACTTAGCTCTCAACAGTAAGACATGTTCACCACATTCCAATTCATCCCCGATGAATCAGACCTGACACAACTCTAAGCAATAGCAGGCATGACAAATAGGCATGAATGAATAGGCACATCAGGGCTCAAACAACTCCTACTCATGCTAGTGGGTTTCATCTATTTACTGTGGCAATGACAGGTCATGCAGAGGAAAGGGGTTCAACTACCGCAGCATGTAACAGTTGAATCGTTGTTGTCCTAATGCAGTAAAAGAGAGCAGAAGCGAGAGAGTGGGTTTGTATCGGAATGAACAAGGGGGTTTTGCTTGCCTGGCACTTCTGAAGATATTATAGTTCTTCATCGGTGTCATCGATCACGTCGTCGGAATCACGTCTATCGGGAGGGGACAATTACCGGCAACAGAGAGAAAACACAATCAATGCAATGCAACAATATGATGCATGAATAATACATGGCAAGATGAGTGTGTTGGGCTAATGCATCTACAACCAGGGTGGTTTGAGCTCATTTGAACCAAAGATTCAAATACAAACTCAAGTTATGGGTTTATAAAGTGCATTAACATGTTTGACCTAAACAGCAAGGTTAAGTTGCTCTAACATGCATGAAACCAGTGCTGATGGATAGATTGGATTTTTCTGATCATTTTTCATATATAATTTGTTTCATTTGGAGCTACGGTTGAATTTCTATGAATTTTAGAAGTTTAGGGCATTTTCTGGAATTTCCTGTATAAGAATAACTCCAGTAATTAAATTACTGCGTCAGCACTACGTCAGGATGACATCAGCAAGTCAACGGGTCGTCCAGGTCAAACTTGACGTGTGGGGTCCACATGTCAGTGACTAACTAACTAACCTAAATTAATTAGTGTTAAACTAATACTAACTAGAAGCGTCAGGGGGGTGGCCCACGCGTCAGTGACACGGGGGAGGTCAAACCCCCTGGTCAGCGGGGTCAAACCCGCCGGACTTGGTCCACGGCTCGTCGCCGGTGAAGCCCGAGACGGCGGAGGGGCTCGGGATTTGCCCACGGTCGACCAAATCGGCCGCGGTTTGGTCCTACGCGTAGCTGGGGCTCGCGCGCATCTGGTAGGGCAAGCGGGAGGAGCTGGGGTGGAGCGAGCTCGCCGGAGTCGAGCTCGTGGCGGCGGCTGGAGTTCGGACGGGGCTGGGTTCGGCGCTACGGTGCACGGGAGGAGGAGCTGGTGGTGTCTACGGGCTCCTGGTGCTGCGTTGAGCACAGCGGTGAGCTTGGCTTCGAGCCACTGTGGCTCTAGCCACGTCGGCGACGAGGCACGGCAGCGGCGAGCTTCGGCCGTGGTGGTTAGTGGGGCTAGAGGAGGAAATCGACGGCGGGGAGAGAGGGGTTGGTGTGAGGGGCTCACGGCGGTTGCAGCGGTGGCCTCTTCGAGCTCGGGGAAGGCCGGACGGCGACGAGTCGACGATGGGGATCCGCGGCGGCCGACGATGAAGAAGAGGTCGGGGACGGCGTTTTGAGGCGTCTGGCGTCGAGTGGGTCGACGGGGAGGATGAGGGCGTCGAGGCGGAGGCCATGGACATGTCGGCGAGGCGAGGGAGGGCCTGTGGCCATGGCTACGGCGACAGCGAGCTCGCGGCTGTCTCGGCCATGGTGGAGAGGGCGAGAGGGAGGCGAGGGGGAGAATGGCGGGGCGGTCAGAGCGATCCAGACGGCTCTGGCGGATCTGTCCGCGGCGCCACGCGAGCTAGCAGGCAGGAGGTGGCACGGGCGCGTGTGTGCGCACGGCGAGCACGCGCTCGGCGTCCTTCTGGCGCGGTGGAGACGACGACTGCGTCGGCCAGCTGGTTTGGGCCGTGCTGGGCCAGGCCAGGTAAGCGCCAGGTGAGTTTGCTCTCTCTCTCTCTTTTATTTCTGTTTCTGTTTTTCTATTTTTGCTATTATGTTTTGATTTAGTTCAAAGACCAAACCATTTTCAAAATTCATGAAAATAATTGTGTGAACTAAATGGACTTATCCAAAGCTACACAACAATTTCCAGAATTATTGAACATATATTTATTATATAATAAATATATATCCAATTCAAATATTTATTGGATTAATTCAAAGGCCCAAAATAATTATGTTAAACCTTCCAAAAATATTGGTTTGAATTTTATTCTTGCCAATATTTTTCAAGGTTTAACAGGAACATTTTCTTGGGCTTCTTTGAGAAGATTTTAATGTTGATCATTTTTAAAAGATTTCTGAGGCTTTGGAAATTCCTCAACTCAAATTTCATTTGAATTTAAACATGATGCATGGATGCAAGAAAAATCAAGCAAGGGCTGATCTGGGGCTGTGACAGCTCACCCCCACTAAACAAGAATCTCGTCCCGAGATTCAAGACGTGAGGTAAGAAGACAGAGGGGGCACAAGCTAACATGATCTTCACGATCCAAGTTGCACTTCATAAGAACGTTGATTCGATCACCATCTTTGTCTCGATGTCTTGCTCTGAGAACTCAAACCAACAAGACAACAAGAGGAAAGGAAAAACTGTAGAAGGATCGATCTTCTCGAATATCGAACAACTCAGGATCAACTCATGGAGGGAGGCATTGAAACATCTCTCGAGCTAAGAGGCAAAACATGCACTAGGAGGGACGGAAGAAACAATTTGACGAGGGTTTCAAAGTAGCAAGGAAAATTGCCATGATTCCATAACGAGGCACCTCAAAGTAGGTGGCCCGTTGAATTATTCCCTTAAGTGGCAAAAGAATTACTTTTGATCCATAGACCATTGGAACTCTTCATACCAGCCTAAGGCAATCACAAACGATCGCGTGAAGGAGCTTGAAGAAATGGCATACTCATACTAGAATGGATGATGTGGACTACCACGTTGAAGACAACGCAATGGATGATTTCTTCTTATCATCGAGAAAGGATAGGGCCCAGGGTAAGCCCACTTTTGAGGATGATCCTGAATAAAAATTACTGAGAAGGCAGACCATAGTAAAATGGCACAATGGCGGGTGCAAACTCGGAACAAAATGCAAATGCTGGGAATGATTCTAGTAACCGGGGAAAAACTCAAAGTGATTCCACTGTTTGAGTAGTTATAGCATAATCAAAGAAACTATGAGCACAAGAATCCCCAAGGAGCAACTTCTAGAATAAGTCACATGAAATCTTCATGGAGAAGATGGTCAAATAGCTCAATCAAGATACTACCATGATAGATCTTCCGACTAGGTGTGTCGGCCAGAACATCAACCTTGTCGGGATCTACATCATAGATCTTGGAAAAGTTCCAACCATCATATCTGCCTGAGATTCAGATCTGGTTGGTAACAGGATTTTTCAGACAACATGTCTAGAAAAGAAAGGTTGCAACACAAGTCGACGAGATGACATTGTGAGATTCTCGGGAGATGAACTTTGGTAGCAAGCTCCAAAACATGAGCTGGTTCTGCTACAAACATGTGAACACGTTGTCCTAGACAAGCATGCCCACATGGTAGTCTTACAATGAAACACTACCGAGTTCTAGTTGGGAACCATCAACGAGGATATCGAAGTTCTTTCATAAGTCCGGATTAGCTCTTATGAAGGAACTCCTTCTCCTTGAACAAGTCAGTTAGTGGCTTGGTGTGCTAGGGATACATATAGAATGAAGGTTGCAAGTCTCCAAACCACGGTATACTTCGCACATATGCATGACTGACTTGGGATGATTCCAGAGGAAGCAAAACAAACTTTCTTGAATTCACGGCGGCAACTTGCATCTAATGCACATGAATTAGAGTAAGTCACTTCTTTCATCCAACATATGCTTCATGAACGGAACACGAAGATAATGCTTATAAAGTTTCCAATACTAGCTGGATGTTCAACACGAGTCATGGAGAAGGTAGCAGTGTTGCTGATGGGCTCAACAACAATTCATCCAGGTTTCCATGGAGATGGAATTCCATAATTATGTGAACAAGTGATAGCATTGGTCAGACCCAAAAGATATAATGGTGTATGCTCGAGGGATCAACCACGAGTAAGACAACATTATGAACATCATTGGTTCTGATTTGATTTGATGATAGCCCAGACTCAAATCAAAGTCTTGCTACGACAATAGGTCCAACAACTGATCACAGGGACCAATCGATGAAGATATCATCTATCTTCAACACACGCAAATATATCCCTTGAAATGAACTAAGCTGGCAAGCTTTTATCTTCCAACTCTCCAAGTTGTTGTTTAGCTTGACCAACTAGCTCAGGGGTATCCAACACGGATTCTCGGAGAAGGGGTGGTTTACAGGAAACCAACTTGATCACGAATTCAACATAGCGGTCAGGTGACAACCTGGTGATACTTCCGAGAAGATATTCGGAAAATCACGTACCACCGATATGTTGCTAAGCTCGAGAACAATCTTGCTTTTCAGGGCAAGACGATATGACCGAATAAGCAAGGACTAACACTATCCTAACTCATTGATCGAAAAGTGCACCGGAAATAAGGACTGGGTAGCACGATCAACCTTAGGATGTGATTCAGTAACCAACACGCTAAGAATGAGAGTATTGCCATTAACTACCAAGCAACGAGTTGCTCAGAGTATTGATTTCACACATCACGGTTCACTTGTCGGTATTCCGGTTGTGACAACACGGGACCGAGGAATGAATAATGATGGCGAGAAGTATCACTGCGTCAAGAATTCATAAGAGGTGGTGCAATTCTCATCACACTCTTGACATAAAGATGGTAACACTCCAAGGTAGAGCAGAACAAAAACTGGATTGGCATTTTGATCTGTGGAATACAACTACTTTAACCCAATCCTAGATATGGACGAGGTACCGGAGTTTGTTTCTCCTAGTCATTCCGGAATAGAATGGCTTGACGGACCACAAGAATAATAGGCATCGATAACACGGGTGCACAACTAGTCCTGACTATCAATTGATAGACGAGGGCCAGAAAATAACTAAAGAGAGACAACCCAAAGGAACATATGTTTTTCTGAGTTGTGGATGCATGGATTAGTATGTCGAACAAATTCAACATATTTCTTCCGGATAACCCATGCAGAGGAGGAAGGACTGGCAGAGTCACAATATGAATGGAGTATCCCTCAAGAGCGCCCTGGTTGTGATCTTTTGGTTAAAAGAACTTCTGCCATAATGGTTCATGGTATTTGGAAGAAGGAAATACCACGGACCTCGAGGACTGTTGCAAGGTTACTAATAACCTAAAGGAAGGGGCAAACACTATCAACAGGAGGTAAGTGGAGTGAATCTTGGGCTCAAGAACCCAGAAATAGAATGCCTACTAACTAAGTGGCATCACAGAATGCTTTCAAGAATAATGGCCAGAATCATCACACCGGGAACACAAAACATGGCTAGATTATTAGGTGATCCTCTAAGACACCTAGGGTCGTAATAATAACTCCAACATATATACCGAGGCAATAGAGTGCCTCAACGCACCGGTAGTGTGCTTAATCTAGCCCAAAGGGACGCAAAAACAGAGGGAAAGGATTTTGCAAATGCATCAGATTGTTTAGAAACCTGGGATGACTCGGACAACATAACGGCTGTAAATGCTCAAAATGATTTGAGACATCCTGCAAAATGGTGGCGTAACCACTCAACAACATCATAATATCAAGGTTCTGGTTCAACTGACAACATACTAAAAGTAGTAGAAACTGAACTGAGGCCTGGAACCAACAATCTTACGAGTCTACGGATTAGTAACACGTGATCCTGATAGAAAGATGAGAAGCCTAGTTCTTAATCCCCGTAGAAGAGAAGAGGGTGACTCAGATCAGAAGGGCATAAGGTAAAGGAGTAAAAAGAGCCTTACGTTCCCTTCCATAATCAATTCCCTTATATAACTAAAGCATTTCTAGACTCAACTTCGACCAGTTTGGCTTGGTAATCCTACAGGCAGTCAGGCTCTGATACCAAAGCTGTCAGGACCCCGATTCTAAGTCACACCGATCTAGCCTGTAACACCTCATATCACTTTGCGGCCTCACGCACGGTATTCCCACGGGTGTCGCCTTACCATGGCCCGGGACTGTTTGCGCCTTTTGGCTCACGTATATGATAGTGTCGCTAGCATCCATATGACAGGGAACCCGGGCCGACATGACTAGTCGTGAACCCAAAGTGGCACTAACTTACGGGGACAGGCATACATGAATCAACATCGAGCATGTCGGTCAGCAGCGTGTGAATCCGGGCTGTAGCACTGGGCTAACAGGACTCCGAGAACCCGGGCTGTAGCAGGCTAGGCAGGACTCCGGATGTCACCGCGTGACATTTCCCCGAAGGGACAGACACAGGAACGAAGTGAATCACATGCCGGCCAGTCAAGTGTTCCGGAGCAGTAGTGCTGGGCTAGCAGGACTCCGGTGAACCGGGCTGTAGCGGACTACTATGGCTCATGGAAGCACAAGACTACATTTCCCCATAAGAGAGGCTACCAAGGATAAACAACTAGGTTGTCGGATCCCACACATACCAAGCATTTCAATCATACACACAATATGCTCGATATGTGTAAATACAACATGGCATCACAACACAACTCTACGACTCCAAGTATTTATTCATTAGGCTCCGAAGAGCCAGATATTACAAACATGGGTCTCATGACCCAACATTCAGAGCATACAAGTCAAAGCACATGCGGAAGCTTAACATGTCTGAGTACAGACATCTACAAATGAAAAAGGCGGCGAAGCCTGACTATCTACCCGATCCTGCCGAGGGCACAAGATCGTAGCTGAGGTATCAAGCTAAACGTCGGAGTCCACACGGAACTACTAGCGAGACTGGCGTCTCTCTGCAAACATAAAATGGGAAAACGTGAGTACAATTGTACCCAGCAAGACTTACATCAGAACTATCTACATATGCATCAGTATCAAAAGGGGGTGGTGGAGTTTAACTGCAGCAAGCCAGCTTTGACTCGGTGGCTATCCTAAACTACAATTGCAAGTAACTCTTTTGAGGTGGCGCACACGAGTCCACATATTCACCATATCAATACACCACTATGGATCCGCTCCCGTCTCCCTACGAGAACGCCATCCATAGCACTCACGCTTATCTTGCGCATTTTAGAGTATCCACTTTCACTTGTCTATGAACTGTTATAGGTAACCCAGAAGTCCTTTACCGCGGACACGGCTATTCGAATAGATCATATTAACCCTGCAGGGGTGTACTTCGTCACACACGCTCTCGCCACTTACCACCATGTACACGTCGTGTACCTCGGCAACCTTCAGGCGGAAGCCTGGCGAGGGAGTCGGCCACGACCTGACTAACCACACAAGTCTCTCGTCCAGGTTTATCGCCTATTCGGGTTCCATCCGCAAGGAGATCCGGCCGGGGTGTCGCTCATGGCCCCAAACGATGTGTGCAGGGTTCCCGAGCCCACCATCCGGGTGCCACTCGGTACACCAGGCCACGTGTGCCTAGTCTGTCCCAAGCCCACCTGTACTGGGTGCCACTTGGTAGACTACTAACACAACCTACAAACACCAGAAACTAGTTGCAACTCCTGGACAGAGATCAGGTTGATTAATAAGTCGAGAGAGCTTGGAGCGCCCGGAGCCCAATGTGTGGTAGTAACTGTTCATGGATCACAAACACAGAACTCAGTTCCTGAGGACGGCTGCAATGAGACAACCCACCATGTACTCCTACATGGCCTCTCACCGCTACCTTTACCAAATCGTGTTCACACACTTAGCTCTCAACAGTAAGACATGTTCACCACATTCCAATTCATCCCCGATGAATCAGACCTGACACAACTCTAAGCAATAGCAGGCATGACAAATAGGCATGAATGAATAGGCACATCAGGGCTCAAACAACTCCTACTCATGCTAGTGGGTTTCATCTATTTACTGTGGCAATGACAGGTCATGCAGAGGAAAGGGGTTCAACTACCGCAGCATGTAACAGTTGAATCGTTGTTGTCCTAATGCAGTAAAAGAGAGCAGAAGCGAGAGAGTGGGTTTGTATCGGAATGAACAAGGGGGTTTTGCTTGCCTGGCACTTCTGAAGATATTATAGTTCTTCATCGGTGTCATCGATCACGTCGTCGGAATCACGTCTATCGGGAGGGGACAATTACCGGCAACAGAGAGAAAACACAATCAATGCAATGCAACAATATGATGCATGAATAATACATGGCAAGATGAGTGTGTTGGGCTAATGCATCTACAACCAGGGTGGTTTGAGCTCATTTGAACCAAAGATTCAAATACAAACTCAAGTTATGGGTTTATAAAGTGCATTAACATGTTTGACCTAAACAGCAAGGTTAAGTTGCTCTAACATGCATGAAACCAGTGCGGATGGATAGATTGGATTTTTCTGATCATTTTTCATATATAATTTGTTTCATTTGGAGCTACGGTTGAATTTCTATGAATTTTAGAAGTTTAGGGCATTTTCTGGAATTTCCTGTATAAGAATAACTCCAGTAATTAAATTACTGCGTCAGCACTACGTCAGGATGACATCAGCAAGTCAACGGGTCGTCCAGGTCAAACTTGACGTGTGGGGTCCACATGTCAGTGACTAACTAACTAACCTAAATTAATTAGTGTTAAACTAATACTAACTAGAAGCGTCAGGGGGGTGGCCCACGCGTCAGTGACACGGGGGAGGTCAAACCCCCTGGTCAGCGGGGTCAAACCCGCCGGACTTGGTCCACGGCTCGTCGCCGGTGAAGCCCGAGACGGCGGAGGGGCTCGGGATTTGCCCACGGTCGACCAAATCGGCCGCGGTTTGGTCCTACGCGTAGCTGGGGCTCGCGCGCATCTGGTAGGGCAAGCGGGAGGAGCTGGGGTGGAGCGAGCTCGCCGGAGTCGAGCTCGTGGCGGCGGCTGGAGTTCGGACGGGGCTGGGTTCGGCGCTACGGTGCACGGGAGGAGGAGCTGGTGGTGTCTACGGGCTCCTGGTGCTGCGTTGAGCACAGCGGTGAGCTTGGCTTCGAGCCACTGTGGCTCTAGCCACGTCGGCGACGAGGCACGGCAGCGGCGAGCTTCGGCCGTGGTGGTTAGTGGGGCTAGAGGAGGAAATCGACGGCGGGGAGAGAGGGGTTGGTGTGAGGGGCTCACGGCGGTTGCAGCGGTGGCCTCTTCGAGCTCGGGGAAGGCCGGACGGCGACGAGTCGACGATGGGGATCCGCGGCGGCCGACGATGAAGAAGAGGTCGGGGACGGCGTTTTGAGGCGTCTGGCGTCGAGTGGGTCGACGGGGAGGATGAGGGCGTCGAGGCGGAGGCCATGGACATGTCGGCGAGGCGAGGGAGGGCCTGTGGCCATGGCTACGGCGACAGCGAGCTCGCGGCTGTCTCGGCCATGGTGGAGAGGGCGAGAGGGAGGCGAGGGGGAGAATGGCGGGGCGGTCAGAGCGATCCAGACGGCTCTGGCGGATCTGTCCGCGGCGCCACGCGAGCTAGCAGGCAGGAGGTGGCACGGGCGCGTGTGTGCGCACGGCGAGCACGCGCTCGGCGTCCTTCTGGCGCGGTGGAGACGACGACTGGCGTCGGCCAGCTGGTTTGGGCCGTGCTGGGCCAGGCCAGGTAAGCGCCAGGTGAGTTTGCTCTCTCTCTCTCTTTTATTTCTGTTTCTGTTTTTCTATTTTTGCTATTATGTTTTGATTTAGTTCAAAGACCAAACCATTTTCAAAATTCATGAAAATAATTGTGTGAACTAAATGGACTTATCCAAAGCTACACAACAATTTCCAGAATTATTGAACATATATTTATTATATAATAAATATATATCCAATTCAAATATTTATTGGATTAATTCAAAGGCCCAAAATAATTATGTTAAACCTTCCAAAAATATTGGTTTGAATTTTATTCTTGCCAATATTTTTCAAGGTTTAACAGGAACATTTTCTTGGGCTTCTTTGAGAAGATTTTAATGTTGATCATTTTTAAAAGATTTCTGAGGCTTTGGAAATTCCTCAACTCAAATTTCATTTGAATTTAAACATGATGCATGGATGCAAGAAAAATCAAGCAAGGGCTGATCTGGGGCTGTGACAGTACTAAAATCGCTTGAATCAAGTGGGAGTTAATCTTCCAGATAAAATAGTGATTGACAGAATTCTCTAGTCACCATCACCAAGTTAGTAGAACTTCGTGATGAACTATAGTATGCAAGGGATGACGAAAATAATTCCCGAGCTCTTCGTGATGCTGAAATCGGTGAAGGTAGAAATCAAGAAAAACATCAAGTGTTGATGGTTGACGAGACCACTAGTTTCAAGAAAAGGGCAAAGGGAAGAAGGGGAACTTCAAGAAGAATGGCAAGCAAGTTGCTGCTCAAGTGAAGAAGCCTAAGTCTGGTCCTAAGCCTGAGACTAAGTGCTTCTACTGCAAAGGGACTGGTCACTAGAAGCGGAACTACCCCAACTATTTGGTGGATAAGAAGGATGGCAAAGTGAACAAAGGTATATTGGATATACATGTTATTGATGTGTACTTTACTAGTGTTTATAGAAACCCCTCGGTATTTGATACTGGTTTAGTTGCTAAGAGTAGTAACTCGAAACAGGAGTTGCAGAATAAACAGAGACTAGTAAAAGGCGAGGTGACAATGTGTGTTGGAAGTAGTTCCAAGATTGATATGATCATCATCGCACACTCCCTATACTTTCGGGATTAGTGTTGAAACTAAATAAGTGTTATTTAGTGTTTGCGTTGAGCATGAATATGATTTGATCATGTTTGTTGCAATACGGTTATTCTTTTAAATAAGAGAATAATTGTGGTTCTGTTTACATGAATAAAACCTTCTATGGTCATACACCCAATAAAATGGTTTGTTGGATCTCGATCGTAGTGATACACATATTCATAATAATGAAGCCAAAAGATGCAAAGTTAATACTGATAGTGCAACTTATTTGTGGCACTGCCGTTTAGGTCATATTGGTGTAAAGCGCATGAAGAAACTCCATACTGATGGGATTTTGGAATCACTTGATGCTTGCGAACCGTGCCTCATGGGCAAGATGACTAAAACGCCATTCTCCGGAACTATGGAGAGAGCAACAGATTTGTTGGAAATCATACATACAGATGTATGTGGTCCGATGAATATTGAGGCTCGTAGCAGGTATCATTATTTTTTGACCTTCACATATGATTTGAGCAGATATGGGTATATCTACTTAATGAAACAGAAGTCTGAAACATTTGAAAAGTTCATATAATTTCAGAGTGAAGTAGAAAATCATCGTAACAAGAAAATAAAGTTTCTACGATCTGATCGTAGAGAAGAGTATTTGAGTTACGAGTTTGGCCTTCAGTTAAAACAATGTGAAATAGTTTCACTACTCACGCCACCTGGAACACCACGGTGTAATGGTGTGTCCGAACATCGTAACCGTACTTTATTAGATATGGTGCGATATATGATGTCTCTTACCGATCTACCACTATCGTTTTGGGGTTATGCATTAGAGACAGCTGCATTCACGTAAAATAGGGTACCATCTAAATCCGTTGAGACGACATCTTATGAACTGTGGTTTGGCAAGAAACCAAAGTTGTCGTTTCTTAAAGTTTGGGGTTGCGATGCTTATGTGAAAAAGGTTTCATCCTGATAAGCTCAAATCCAAATCAGAGAAATGTGTCTTCATAGGATACCCAAAGGAGACAGTTGGGTACACCTTCTATCACAGATCCGAAGGCAAGACATTCGTTGCTAAGAATGGATCCTTTCTAGAGAAGGAGTTTCTCTTGAAAGAAGTGAGTGGGAGAAAGTAGAACTTGATGAGGTAACTGTACCTGCTCCCTTATTGGAAAGTAGTTCATCACAGAAATTTGTTCCCTACACCAATTAGTGAGGAAGTTAATGATGATGATCATGTAACTTCAGATCAAGTTACTACCAAACCTCGTAGGTAAACCAGAGTGAGATCCACACCAGAGTGGTACGGTAATCTGTTCTGGAGGTCATGTTATTTGACCATGACGAACCTACGAACTATGAGGAAGCGATGATGAGCCCAGATTCCGCGAAATGGCTTGAGGCCATGAAATCTGAGATAAGATCCATATATGAGAAACAAAGTATGGACTTTGATTGACTTGCCCAATGATCGGCGAGCCATTGAGATTAAATCGATCTTCAAGAGGAAGACAGACAGTGATAGTAGTGTTACTGTCTACAAAGCTAGAATTGTCGCAAAAAGGTTTTCGACAAGTTCAAGGTGTTGACTACGATGAGAGTTTCTCACTCGTATCTATGCTTAAGTCTGTCTGAATCATGTTAGCAATTGCGCATTTTAAATATGGCAAATGGATAAACAAAACTGCATTCCTTAATGGATTTATTAAAGAAGAGTTGTATATGATGCAACCAGGAGGTTTTGTCAATCCTAAAAGTGCTAACAAAATATGCAAACTCCAACGATCCATCTATGGACTGGTGCAAGCATCTCGGAGTTGGAATATACGCTTTGATAAGTTGATCAAAGGATATAGTTTTATACAGACTTGCGGTGAAGCCTGTATTTACAAGAAAGTGAGTGGGAGCACTACAGCATTTCTGATAAGTATATGTGAATGACATATTGTTGATCGGAAATAATGTAGAATTATTCTGCAAAGCATAAAGGAGTGTTTGAAAGGAGTTTTCAAAGAAAGACCTCGGTGAAGCTGCTTACATATTGACCATCAAGATCTATAGAGATAGATCAAGACGCTTGATAAGTTTTTTCAATGAGTACATACCTTAACAAGATTTTGAAGTAGTTCAAAATAGAACAGTCAAAGAAAGAGTTCTTGCATGTGTTACAAGGTGTGAAATTGAGTAAGACTCAAAGCCCGACCACGGCAGAAGATAGAAAGAGAATGAAAGTCATTCCCTATGCCTTGGCCATAGGTTCTATAAAGTATGCCATGCTGTGTACCAGATCTATTGTATACCCTACACTGATTTTGGTAAGGGAGTACAATAGTGATCTAGGAGTAGATCACTGGACAGCGGTCAAAATTATCCTTAGTGGAATAAGGATATGTTTCTCGATTATGGAAGTGACAAAAGGTTCGTCATAAAGGGTTACGTCAATGCAAGATTTGACACTAATCTAGATGACTCTAAGTCTCGGTCTAGATACATATTGAAAGTGGGAGCAATTAGCTAGAGTAGCTCCGTACAGAGCATTGTAGACATAGAAATTTGCAAAATACTTACGGATCTGAATGTGACAGACCCGTTGACTAAAATTATCTCACAATCAAAACATGATCACACCATAGTACTCTTTGGGTGTTAATCACATAGCGATGTGAACTAGATTATTGACTCTAGTAAACCCTTTGGGTGTTGGTCACATGACAATGTGAACTATGGGTGTTAATCACATGGTGATGTGAATTATTGATGTTAAATCACATGGCGATGTGAACTAGATTATTGACTCTAGTGCAAGTGGGGGACTGAAGGAAATATGCCCTAGAGGCAATAATAAAGTTATTATTTATTTCCTTATATCATGATAAATGTTAATTATTCATGCTAGAATTGTATTAACCGGAAACATAATACATGTGTGAATACATAGACAAACAGAGTGTCACTAGTATGCCTCTACTTGACTAGCTCGTTGATCAAAGATGGTTAAGTTTCCTAGCCATTGACATGGGTTGTCATTTGATTAACGAGATCACATCATTAGGAGAATGATGTGATTGACTTGACCCATTCCGTTAGCTTAGCACTCGATCGTTTAGTATGTTGCTATTGCTTTCTTCATGACTTATACATGTTCCTATGACTATGAGATTATGCAACTCCCGTTTACCGGAGGAACACTTTGTGTGCTACCAAACGTCACAACGTAACTGGGTGATTATAAAGGTGCTCTACAGGTGTCTCCAAAGGTACTTGTTGGGTTGGCGTATTTCGAGATTAGGATTTGTCACTCCGATTGTTGGAGAGGTATCTCTGGGCCCACTCGGTAATGCACATCACTATAAGCCTTGCAAGCATTGTAACTAATGAGTTAGATGCGGGATGATGTATTACGGAACGAGTAAAGAGACTTGCCGGTAACGAGATTGAACTAGGTATTGAGATACCGATGATCGAATCTCGCGCAAGTAACATACCGATGACAAAGGGAACAACGTATGTTGTTATGCGGTTTGACCGATAAAGATCTTCATAGAATATGTGGGAGCCAATATGAGCATCCAGGTTCCGCTATTGGTTATTGACCGGAGAGGTGTCTCGGTCATGTCTACATAGTTCTCAAACCCGTAGGGTCCGCACGCTTAACGTTACGATGACAGTTATATTATGAGTTTATATGTTTTGATGTACCGAAGGAGTTCGGAGTCCCGGATGAGATCAGGGACTTGACGAGGAGTCTCGAAATGGTCGAGACGTAAATATCGATATATTGGACGACTATATTCGGACATCGGAAAGGTTCTGAGTGATTCGTGTATTTTTCGGAGTACCGGAGAGTTACGGGAATTCGTATTGGGCCTTAATGGGCCATACGGGAAAGGAGAGAAAGGCCCCAAAGGGTGGCCGCACCCCTCCCCATGGACTAGTCCGAATTGGACTAGGGAGGGGGGGCGCCCCCTTCCTTCTTTCTCCTTCTCCCTTCCCTTTTCCTACTCCAACAAGGAAAGGAGGAGTCCTACTCCCGGTGGGAGTAGGACTCCCCCCTTGGCGCGCCCTCCTCCTAGGCCGGCGGCCTCCCCCCTTGCTCCTTTATATACGGGGGCAGGGGGCACCCCATAGACACACAATTGATCAACGATCTTTTAGCCGTGTGCGGTGCCCCCCTCCACCATATTACACCTCGATAATATCGTAGCGGTGCTTAGGCGAAGCCCTGCGTCGGTAGAACATCATCATCGTCACCACGCCGTCGTGCTGACGAAACTCTCCCTCAACACTCGGCTGGATCGGAGTTCGAGGGACGTCATCAAGCTGAATGTGTGCTGAACTCGGAGGTGCCGTGCGTTCGGTACTTGATCGGTCGGATCGTGAAGACGTACGACTACATCAACCGCGTTGTGCTAACGCTTCCGCTTTCGGTCTACGAGGGTACATGGACAACACTCTCCCCTCTCGTTGCTATGCATCACCATGATCTTGCGTGTGCGTAGAATTTTTTTGAAATTACTACGTTCCCCAACAGTTGACGCGTCCCCTAAAAAAAGAAGCTGACGCGTATGCAAGGCTTTATCAACTTATTATAGTCAACACACGGTTCTAGCAGCAGTGGCCGTTGGATGTCCATCCAACGGATGCCATGCTTCTTCTTCAATCTCGGATATTCTAGCTTCACCCGCCCAAAAAATGATTCCTCCCCCTGACATCTGGGGTGCACCGTTTCGGAAGCTGACCTGTGGGCCTACTAAGTTGACGCGTACCAAGGGCTTTGTCAACTTAATCAATATGAACGATCCTAGCTGCAGTGACCGTACGATGTCCATCCAACGGCCGTAGTGCTTCTTCAACCTCTAGTCTTCTTGCTCCAGCCGCCCAAAGGAGCGCTGGTCGTGCCGTGTGCTCCTGCCTCCCGTGGCCGGCTGTGATGCCGCGGAGGCCTCACCGCCCCCTGCTACTCCCACCGCTGGCCAAGCCGTCCCTCTACTCACCCACACCCCCTGTTATTCCGCGGCGACGGAAGCCTCACACCGCAGCCGAACCAGTGAACCCTCGTACTCCTCTCCGCGCAGGCTTCCACTGCCGCGTCTTCCCCGGCTCCACGTCGTCCCCTTCCTAGGCCTCGCTGTCGTCCACCGCCCTGGTGCTCTCGGCGCGGCGTGGTCAACGTGGTCAAGGAACGGCTTCCATCGGACGTGGACTGTACGTGGAGAGGCTGACAGCTGGGTCCACGACGGCAGCAAGGAAGTGCCTCCTTATTACGCGGAAAATAATGATTCCTCCACCTGACAACAGGGACCCACCGGACGGGCCACCGTATTTCGCGAAAAAACGTTTGCCCCCTGACTGCTGGGACCCACCGTACGGGCCACCGTATTGTGCGAAAAAAACGTTCCCCCCGCTGTCAGCTCGGACCCACCGGAAGTGCGTCCTTATTACGCACAAAAAAATGAATACTCCCCCTGCTGGTTGGGACCCACCTTGGTGGGAGGCTGACTTGTGGGCCTACTAAGTTGACGGGGACGGAGTACTTTGTCAACTTAGTCAATATGAACGATTCTAGCTCCAGTGACCGTACGATGTCCATCCAACGGTCGTAGTGCTTCTTCAACCTCTGGTATTGTTGCTCCAGCCGCCCAAAGCAGCGCCGGTTGTGCCGCATGCTCCTGCCTCCCGTGGCCGGCTGTGCTGCCGCGGAGGCCTCACCGCCCCCTACTATTCCCACCGCTGGCCAGGCCCTGCGGCGACGGCAGCCTCACACCGCAGCCGAACCAGTGAACCCTCGTACTCCTCTTCCCGCGGGCTTCCACTGCTGCGTCTTCCCCGGCTCCGCGTCATCCCCTTCCTAGGCCTCGCCGTCGTCCACCACCCTGGTGCTCTCGGCGCGGCGTGGTCAACGTGGTCAAGGAACGGCTTCCATCGGACATGGACTGTACGTGGAGAGGCTGACAGCTGGGTCCACGACCGCAGCAAGGAAGTGCCTCCTTATTACGCGCAAAATAATTATTCCTCCACCTGACAGCGGGGACCCACCGGACGGGCCACCGTATTTCGGGAAAAAATGTTTCCCCCTGACTGCTGGGACCCACCAGCTACATCTTCGCACGCAAGGAAGTGCGTCCGGGCAAAAAACAAAAAAACGATTCGCCCCCCTGACTGCTGGGACCCACCAGCTACATCTTTGCAGGCAAGGAAGTGCCTGACAGACTGGACCCACCTGGTCAAAGCGTACGTAGCATTGTCATTCTGGTCGCGAATGTGTACGTACATACTGGTCGATGTAGAGGCGCACACGTAGCATGTACACGTATACAGCGGCCAGGGTGCAAGAAAGTAAATACGGCCACGTACGTACATACGGGCGGGGTCTCGAACGCCTACTCGCGTGTACGTACGGCCAGGGCTCATGTACATGGCTGGGTCGGAACGGAGAAACAGCGTCATCGTCGTGTTCATGGGGAGCCAACGGAATGCGTCATGTTCACCGGGAGGAAATGGAACGCGTGGGTGCCAACCGGCTTGGACGAAACAGCCGATGGAAACGAGGCCTGGCGTACCGCAGAACGGAGGAAACGGCCTTGTGTTCGACCGGCCACGTTCGAAACGGGATCCTGTTCATCGAGAGGGGTCTGGCGTACCGCAAAACGGAGGAAACGGACCTCCTACGGTCGAAACGGGGGTCCTGTTGATCGGGAGGGGTGTGGCGTACCGCAAAACGGAGGAAACGAACTTGTGTTGGAGCGCTACGGTCGAAACGGGGGTCCTGTTCATCGGGAGGGGTGTGGCGTACCGCAAAACGGGACTCCACGGGATACTGTTCATCTCCACCGTAGGCCCCCTCCTGCCTCCACGGGCTACTGTTCATCCACCGTCGACCTCCTCCAGCCTCCACCTGCGACTGTTCATCCACGGGCTCCTGTTCATCCAGCCTCCACCGCGCGCTACTCCACCGGCTACTGTTCAACCAGCCCTCTCCACGAGCTCCTGTTCAACCACCCCTCCACGGGCTACTGTTCATCCTGCCCTCCACCGTCTACTATTCATCCTGCCCTACACGGGGTGGTCCTGTTCATCCTGCCCTCCACGGGGTCCTGTTCATCCAGCCCCAACCGGCTCGAACGATCGGGGTCCTGTTCATCCACCCCCACCGGGAACTGTTCATCCAAACCCCCCAGCAACGCTCACTGTTCATCCAGAGGCAGCATCGATCGGCTTCAGTTAGCAGCAGTAATGAAGGAATCACTCGATCGGGTTCAGTTAACAGCCACCGATCGATCGCTCGGGTTCAGTAACGCGTAGCCTGCAGTGCAATCGCTCGGGTTCAGTTAGAGCCCAACGCCTCGCTCGGGTTCAGTTAGATCCCAACGCCTCGCACCCACACGCGTTCGTGTATGAGAGAAATGCACATCGCTCGGCCCCGACCACCCACCATAACCGGGAACACCCCGATATTTTCCTCGCCCTCGCTTCTACCACGGTTTTTTCCGTCATGGACAGCCCAAAGAATGTCATGCAGCTGCGTCTTCGGCCCGTCCAGGACGAAAAGCCCATTTTCTGTCATGGTTTTTTGTCATAGAAGTAGGACCACACCACATCTATGATGATACCGTGTTTTGTCATAATTATTGTCATAGAAGTGTCATAAGTATGACAGAAAAAAATTCGTTCGGCCCAAAATGTCACGGATGTGTCTTTTTTTTGTAGTGATCACTTGGCCTTTTGCGGTCTGGGGGCTTGATATGGTCGGACCCCTTAAAGGAGGAAGCCATAAGAAAAAATATCTGCTGGTCATGGTAAATAAGTTCACTAAGTGGATAGAGGCCAAACCAGTTAAAACGGCCGAAGCCGGACCAGTGATAGACTTCATATCTGGTGTCGTGCACCGTTATGGTGTCCCACACAACATCATCACCGATTACGGCTCCAATTTCACAGCCGATGAGGTGAAAACCTGGTGCGCTAATCTGGGCATTAAGCTCGATTACGCCTCCGTCTATCACCCACAAACAAATGGTCAAGTCGAACGAGCCAATGGTCTTATTATGAGCGGCATCAAGCCTAGAGTAGTGCGGTCTTTGAAAGAATCAGACAAGCACTGGGTTGAGGAGCTCGACTCCGTACTCTGGGGGCTGCAGACCACGCCCAATCACACTACCGGATATACACCCTTCTTCATGGTGTACGGCGCAGAGGCTGTGTTACCCTGCGACATTATTCATGGCTCACCTCGAGTGCGCATGTATGAAGAGAGAGAGGCCGAGCTTGATCGGCAGGAAAGCTTAGATGCCCTGGAGGAGGAGCGCGACGTCGCAAAAGCCCGTTCCGGATTTTATCAACAGCAGGCTCGCAGATATCAAAGTAGAGATGTGCGGGCCAAGACTTATAATGTTGGCGAACTAGTTCTACGCTTGCCAGAGAAGAAAAAGGACAAACTCAAGCCCAAGTGGGAGGGTCCCTTCATCATTGACGAAGTTCTCACCGGAGGAGCGTACCGCCTGCGTGATGCATCAGACAATCGCCTAGAGCCGAACCCATGGAACGCGGCCAGACTCCGAAGATTCTACGCCTAGCGCCGAACTCTTTGTTCGTCTTCTTCTCCCTTTTGTTTCCATTACTTTTTCCTCTCTTTTCACTTTTTTAGCTTTAAAGCTTTCGTGCGGCTAAACCGGGCACCTACGACGTACACATCCTTAAATATGTACGCCCATAATACCTGGGGGCTTCTTGTACAGAAGCTTATTATTATTTTCCGGGCATCAAGCTCACCACATATGTGTTTTTTCCTCATATGTTCCTTTTCTTCGCCATTATATGCATCGTTATGACTTAAGTTTTGGCCAAGCTGGGTGGCCTGGCTCCTGTGCTTATGCCCTACGTTCCCGTTTGTTCGGCTAGGGCATAAAGGGAGCACCTCTGCGATTGTTACTGCCGGGTCATCCAGATGTGTACCTCAGACTGGGTGAAGCCGAAAGCTAGTGTTCTTAAGGGAATATTCGGTCGGCGGACTAAAGATGTTTTCACGCTCATTACACTATGAATCCCCAGATGTTGCTCATACTGCGATTTTCTCAATCACAGTTCGGGCATGCACATTTACGCATGTTCACCTTGGGAAAGCAACCCTTAACGGAACTATTCTCTCTGGAAGATGTTTCTTACAATTACAATGTTATATAACATATCTAGCCGGATACAACTTGTCTGTTCAAGCAACTATGACCCCTACGCCTAGTTTCCACGCATACCCCAGTCTATCTTGCCGCTCAGGTATTCGAAAACACTCCACACCTTTGGGTACAGAGGTCGAAGCGAAAAGGTGTGCCATGACGATCGTTTTACAATCTGGCTAGGGACAAATATGTCAAGGAAAGTACATAGTCACTCGGACTCAAAAATTTCCTCCTCTATGCCATCTAACAGGCTGTCTAACTTACAATCCTGTTGGGAATATTTTGCGGCTACTTTTACCTGGTCATATACCAAACTAACGGGAATTTCTTTTCCGTCCGACCCTAAGGGTCCAACCCGGGCTATATGATTTGGATCAAGCTTGGTGTATTGTGTCTTCACCATGGCCCAGGCCTCTCGCGCACCTTCTCGGCAGGCTGATATCTTCAATAATTGAATACGCCGCCGGGCTCCTTTGAATAGCTCCACGAGCTCTGCCATACTTCCTGGAGGAGAGGCGGATGGCCATAAAGCCTTGGCAACACTCCGCATTGCTTGCCGAACTCGCTCGTGCCTTTGGGAAAGCTCTTGTAGCAGGTCGCCTTGAGATCCGGACATTTCCTCTTCGGGACGGCTAGTCAGCATACCTGCAGACATAAATCTGTCAGTTCCTGCCCTTGCCGAATTATAGGGAAACAAGTTTGAAAAGCATATTGAATATGCCGCCTCGTAGCTTTTTATTCTCCTTCACGGAGTCGGTTAGCTGAGCTCGCACATCTTTTAGTTCTTCGCCCAGCAGAGTGTTGGAATCCTGTAGCTTATTCTTCTCATCCCTGACCCGTGTCAGCACACAATCGCCAGCGGCCAGTTGCCTTTTGGCTTCTTGCGCGACTTGCAGGGCCTCCTTCAGTTGATCTGACGATCCTGCCATGGGAGATACAAAAAGTATTAATATTGCTGGTACATGATTATATTTTCTCGATGGAGGGGAACATTACCATGCGATGCCTCCTTGGATTTCTCCAGTTCAGCGGTAGCAGTAGCCAGCTGGGTCCGACATTTTTCCAGCTCTTGAGACAACAAGTTGTTCTTCTCTGTGAGCACCTGATTATACAATGATCCTTAAAACAGTTGTATCAACTGCTTCAAGTCTCGGGGGCTACTGGTATATAATTATCAGATTTGTACAAATGTGTACTTACCCGCATATCTTTCAAATGCTGGTCAGTGGCTCTGATAAGCCCTTCTCGAGCAGCTCGAATATACGCATCAGCCGAGCTAAAGGCGTTGAATACCTCTTTTGTAAGCCGGGGTCGCGAAGAGCGGCCCGCCGGCGCCGATGATTCATGGCGCTTTCCGCATCAGAGTTTGTGACGGATACATCATCCGACTCCTCTGCCGAAGGACAATCCGGTGTCACTCCCGTATCAGCCCTTGCCTTTAAAGCAGGGTCGGGAACCTGACTTGTGGAGGCGCGGTCGATAAGATCCCCGGACATAGTCCGGCGAACGCTTTTCCTGATAAGACACAGCGGATAATGTCACAGTTTGATGTGACTGCCAGGGGCATGATCAAAAACTATAACTCTTTGTTGAAGGCTCTGCCGTGTTATCATTCTCTTTCCTCTTTGAAGATTTGCTTGGTGCGGGCACTGCTCTCTTAGGAGATGCCTCTGGCGCACGTCGAGGCGTCGGGCGCCTCCCCTTTGGAGCACGAAATAGTGCAGTGGGTGAGGCGTAATGAGGAAGCTGTTTCGAAGGAGGTGACTCTTGATCACTTACATGCGAGGCAGGGAGGAGACCGGGATAGTCGGCGGTGATGGCCACTTCTGTGCCGTCATAGCTCGCCTGGTAGAACACTCCATCCTCAAGCTCCACAAATATTTCGGATCCTCTTCGAATCCGAGATCAAAGTCCTGGTTGTGATTCTCTGGCTGCGGTGCGGGGCTATGGATCCCCTCGGTAACCTTCCGCCATTCCTGTTATAAATGGATGGGTTAATTAAAAGTGACTCAGGGAGAGGATTGAGTAAAGTGGTGGGATTAGAACTCACCCAGCTAGGAGGATTGTACATGGAAAATCCATCTCGACATTTAATACGAGTGAACTCCTCTTTCTCTCCTTTGTATAGTTCGGCCAATATTTTGGCCAAAGCGGCGGGGGTGTCCGGACCCTTTCGACCACAGCATGAGGCGTCATCTTCCCCATTATAGTGCCACATGGGAAGCCCTCTATATTGGAGTGGTTGGAGCCCCCGCACTATAGAAGTCACCATTACCTCGATTATTGATATTTCGGACTGGGCGAGCATCTTTATCTTCCCATCAATTGACGGACTTCCGCACTATCTTCCTCCTCGAGGCTCCGAGGGCGCCAGCTGTGGCGTTTCTTCAATGGAGCGCTTGAAAATTCGGGAAGACCCATTCGGACTGGGTCAGGAAGGGCGACGTCCTCAATATAGAACCATTCGGAAGGCCACTCTTCAGACGCCTTCTTCGGCGTGCCGAACAGGTATCCGGTCCTGACGATGCGCCATACCTCGGCACCACCCACTTCGAATATTGATCCCTCTTGGTTACGAGGGACGAGGCAGAATAGTTTCCTCCATAATTCAAAATGGGCCTCACAGCCCAGGAATAGCTCACAAAGAGCGACGTAACCCGCGATGTGCAGGATGGAGGCAGGAGTGAAATTGTGCAGTTGGAAGCCATAACACTCCAGAAGTCCTCGGAGGAATGGGTGGATTGGAAATCCGACGCCTCTTAGCAAGTAGGGAATGAAGCACACTCGTTCCCCCTGGATGGATTGGGGAAATTCTCACCCTGAGCCCCGCCGTTGAAGGAAGTCAATCCTGCTCGAACGGGGACTAGATCCGCGGGGGGAAGAAATCCCTGTGTTTGCAGCTTCACTAGCTGACCATGGGATACGGAACATCTCTCCCAATCGCCTTTTTCGAAGCCGTGGGGATGGGAGGAAGAACTGGGAGCGCTAGCCATGTTGGAGTGGTTCCTCCTAGCAAGTTCTACGGATTTTCCGTGTGGTGTGGAATGGATCTGAGATCCAATCTCTTTAAATAGACACTTTTCTTACATGGCCGGGGTGTTATGTGCAAAAAATACCCTGACCTCTCGTATTCGCTCGACACGTAGAAGCCGAAGCCATGGATGCACAGAAGCCGATGGGTGCGACATTAAATGGAAGGCTGAATACAGCTCTTTGAAGTCATCCGAGAAGGAACCTGCCTTGCAATGCCGAAGACAATCTGCGTGCCGGACACATCGTCATTAAAAGCCTGGTTCAGGGGCTACTGAGAGAGTCCTGGATTAAGGGGTCCTCAGACGTCCGGCCTGTTGGACGTGGGCCGGACTGATGGGCTGTGAAGATACAAGACCGAAGACTCTCACCCGTGTCCGGATGGGACTCTCCTTGGCATGGATGGCAAGCTTGGCGTTCGGATATGAAGATTCCTTTCTCTGTAACCGACTTTGTACAACCCTAGTCCCCTCCAGTGTCTATATAAATCGGAGGGTTTAGTCCCTAGAGATAATCATATTCATACAGGCTAGACTTCTAGGGTTTTAGCCATTACGATCTCGTGGTAGATCAACTCTTGTAATACTCATATTCATCAAGATCAATCAAGCAGGAAGTAGGGTATTACCTATATAGAGAGGGCCCGAACCTGGGTAAACATCGTGTCCCCTGTCACCTGATACGTCTCCAACGTATCTATAATTTTTGATTGTTCCATGCTATTATATATATTCTGTTTTGGATATTTAATGGGATTATTTATACACTTTTATATTATTTTTGGGACTAACCTATTAACCGGAGGTCCAGCCCAAATTGTTGTTTTCTTGCCTATTTCAGTGTTTCGAAGAAAAGGAATATCAAACGGAGTCCAAACGGAATGAAACCTTTGAGAGAGTTATTTTTGGAACGGAAGCAATCCAGGAGACTTGGAGTAGACGTCAGGGAAGCTTCGAGGTGGCCACGAGGCAGGGAGGCGCGCCTGCCCCCCTGGGTGCCCCCCCCCCCTCGTTGGCCCCTCATGGCTCCCTTGACCGACTTCTTTCGCCTATATATGTCCATATACCCTGAAAACCTTCGGGGACATAATAGATCGGGAGTTCCGCCGCCGCAAGCCTCTGTAGCCACCAAAAACCAATCGGGACCATGTTCCGGCACCCTGCCGGAGGGCGGATCCATCACCGGTGACCATCTTCATCATCCCGGCGATCTCCATGAGGAGGAGGGAGTAGTTCACCCTCGGGGCTGAGGGTATGTACCAGTAGCTATGTGTTTGATCTCTCTCTCTCGTGTTCTTGAGGTGGTACGATCTTGATGTATCGCGAGCTTTGCTATTATAGTTGGATCTTATGATGTTTCTCCCCCTCTACTCTCTTGTAATGGATTGAGTTTTCCCTTTGAAGTTATCTTATCGGATTGAGTCTTTAAGGATTTGAGAACACTTGATGTATGTCTTGCATGTGCTTATCTGTGGTGACAATGGGATATTCACGTGATCAACTTGATGTATGTTTTGGTGATCAACTTGCGGGTTCCGTTTGTGAACTTATGCATAGGGGTTGGCACACGTTTTCGTCTTGACTCTCCGATAGAAACTTTGGGGCACTCTTTGAAGTACTTTGTGTTGGTTCGAATAGATGAATCTGAGATTGTGTGATGCATATCGTATAATCATACCCATGGATACTTGAGGTGACATTGGAGTATCTAGGTTACATTAGGGTTTTGGTTGATTTATGTCTTAAGGTGTTATTCTAGTATGAACTCTATGATAGATCGAACGGAAAGAATAGCTTCTTGTTATTTTACTACGGACTCATGAATAGATCGATCAGAAAGGATAACTTTGAGGTGGTTTCGTACCCTACAATAATCTCTTTGTTTGTTCTCCGCTATTAGTGAATTTTGATGAATCTATGAGTAGTATCGGAGGGTATGAACCATAGAGAAGTTGGAATACAGTAGATATTACACCAATATGAATTAATAATGAGTTCATTACAGTACCTTAAGTGGTGATTTATTTTCTTATACTAACGGAGCTTACGAGTTTTCTGTTAAGTTTTGTGTTGTGAAGTTTTCAAGTTTTGGGTAAAGATTCGATGGACTATGAAATAAGGAGTGGCAAGAGCCTAAGCTTGGGGACGCCCAAGGCACCCCAAGGTAATGTTCAAGGATAACCAAGAGCCTAAGCTTGGGGATGCCCCGGATGGCATCCCCTCTTTCGTCTTCGTTCATCGGTAACTTTACTTGGAGCTATATTTTTATTCACCACATGATATGTGTTTTGCTTGGAGCGTCATTTTATCTTCTTTTGTTTTGCTTGCTTTTTGAATAAAATACCAAGATCTGAAATTCTTAAATGTTAGAGAGTCTTCACATAGTTGCATAATTATTCGACTACTCATTGATCTTCACTTATATCTTTCGGAGTAGTTTGTCATTTGCTCTAGTGCTTCACTTATATCCTTTTAGAGCACGGCGGTGGTTTTATTTTGAAGAAATAGATGAACTCTCGTGCTTCACTTATATTATTTTGAGAGTCTTTAGAACAGCATGGTAATCTGCTTGGGTAATAAAATTTAGTCCTAATATGATGGGCATCCAAGATGGGTATAATAAAAAAATTCATATAAAGTGCATTGAATACTATGTGAAGTTTCATTCCTTATGATTGTTTTGAGATATGAAGATGGTGATATTAGAGTCATGCTAGTGAGTAGTTGTGAATTTGAGAAATACTTGTTCTAAAGTTTGTGATTCCCGTAGCATGCACGTATGGTGAACCGTTATGTGATGAAGTCGGAGCATGATTTATTTATTGATTGTCTTCCTTATGAGTGGCGGTCGGGGACGAGCGATGGTCTTTTCCTACCAATCTATCCCCCTAGGAGCATGCGCGTAGTACTTTGTTTTGATAACTAACAGATTTTTGCAATAAGTATATGAGTTCTTTATGACTAATGTTGAGTCCATGGATTATACGCACTCTCATCCTTCCACAATTGCTAGCCTCTCTAATACCGCGCACCTTTCGCCGGTATCATATACCCACCATATACCTTCCTCAAAACAGCCACCATACCTACCTATTATGGCATTTCCATAGCCATTTCGAGATATATTGCCATGCAACTTACCACCGTTCCATTTATTATGACACGTTTCATCATTGTCATATTGCTTTGCATGATCATGTAGTTGACATCGTATTTGTGGCAAAGCCACCGTTCATAATTCTCTCATACATGTCACTCATGAGTGATTGCACATCCCGGTACACCGCCGGAGGCATTCACATAGAGTCATATTTTGTTCTAAGTATCGAGTTGTAATTCTTGAGTTGTAAGTAAATAAAAGTGTGATGATCATCATTATTAGAGCATTGTCCCAGTGAGGAAAGGATGATGGAGACTATGATTCCCCCACAAGTCGGGATGAGACTCCGGACGAAAATAAATAAATAAATAAAAGAGGCGAAAGAAGCCCAAATAAAAAAAAGAGGCCATAAAAAAAGAGAAGGCCCAAAAAAAGAGAGAAAAAGAGAGAAGGGGCAATGCTACTATCCTTTTACCACACTTGTGCTTCAAAGTAGCACGATGATCTTCATGATAGAGAGTCTCCTATGTTGTCACTTTCATATACTAGTGGGAATCTTTCATTATACAACTTGGCTTGTATATTCCAATGATGGGCTTCCTCAAAATGCCCTAGGTCTTCGTGAGCAAGCGAGTTGGATGCACACCCGCTTAGTTTCTTTTTGAGCTTTCATACACTTATAGCTCTAGTGCATCCCTTGCATGGCAATCCCTACTCACTCACATTGATATATATTGTTGGGCATCTCCATAGCCCATTGATACGCCTAGTTGATGTGAGACTATCTTCTCCTTTTTTGTCTTCTCCACAACCACCATTCTATTCCACCTATAGTGCTATGTCCATGGCTCGCGCTCATGTATTGCGTGAAGATTGAAAAAGTTTGAGAACATCAAAAGTATGAAACAATTGCTTGGCTTGTCATCGGGGTTGTGCATGATTTAAATATTTTGTGTGATGAAGATAGAGCATAGCCAGACTATATGATTTTGTAGGGATAGCTTGCTTTGGCCATGTTATTTTGAGAAGACATGATTGCTTTGTTAGTATGCTTGAAGTATTATTGTTTTCATGTCAATATTAAACTTTTGTCTTGAATCTTATGGATCCGAGTATTCTTTCCACAATGGAGAAGATTACATTGATAAATATGTTAGGTAGCATTCCACATCAAAAATTCTGTTTTTATCATTTACCTACTCGAGGACAAGCAGGAATTAAGCTTGGGGATGCTTGATACGTCTCCAGCGTATCTATAATTTTTTATTGTTCCATGCTATTATATATTCTGTTTTGGATGTTTAATGGGCTTATTTATACACTTTTATATTATTTTTGGGACTAACCTATTAACCGGAGGCCCAGCCCAAATTGTTGTTTTCTTGCCTATTTCAGTGTTTAGAATAAAAGGAATATCAAACGCAGTCCAAATGGAATGAAACCTTCGGGAGAGTTATTTTTGGAACGGAAGCAATCCATGAGACTTGGAGTTGACGTTAGGGAAGCTTCGAGGTGGCCACGAGGCAGGGAGGCGCGCCTGCCCCCTGGGCGCACCCCCACCCTCGTGGGCCCCTCGTGGCTTCCCTGACCGACTTCTTTCGCCTATATATGTCCATATACCCTGAGAACCTTCGGGAACAGAATAGATTGGGAGTTCCGCCGCCGCAAGCCTCTGTAGCCACCAAAAACCAATCGGGACCCTGTTCTGGCACCCTGCCGGAGGGCAGATCCATCACCGGTGGCCATCTTCATCATCCCGGCGATCTCCATGAGGAGGAGGGAGTAGTTCACCCTCGGGGCTGAGGGTATGTACCAGTAGCTATGTGTTTGATCTCTCTCTCTCTCTCTCTCTCGTGTTCTTGCGGTGGTACGATCTTGATGTATCGCGAGCTTTGCTATTATAGTTGGATCTTATGATGTTTCTCCCCCTCTACTCTCTTGTAATGGATTGAGTTTTCCCTTTGAAGTTATCTTATCGGATTGAGTCTTTAAGGATTTGAGAACACTTGATGTATGTCTTGCATGTGCTTATCTATGGTGACAATGGGATATTCACGTGATCCACTTGATGTATGTTTTGGTGATCAACTTGCGGGTTCCGTTTGTGAACTTATGCATAGGGGTTGGCACACGTTTTCGTCTTGACTCTCCGATAGAAACTTTGGGGCACTCTTTGAAGTACTTTGTGTTGGTTTGAATAGATGAATCTGAGATTGTGTGATGCATATCGTATAATCATACCCATGGATACTTGAGGTGACATTGGAGTATCTGGGTGACATTAGGGTTTTGTTTGATTTGTGTCTTAAGGTGTTATTCTAGTACGAACTCTATGATAGATCGAACGGAAAGAATAGCTTCTTTTTATTTTACTACGGACTCTTGAATAGATCGATCAGAAAGGATAACTTTGAGGTGGTTTCGTACCCTACAATAATCTCTTCGTTTGTTCTCCGCTATTAGTGACTTTGGAGTGACTCTTTGTTGCATGCTGAGGGATAGTTTTATGATCCAATTATATTATTGTTAAGAGAACTTGCACTAGTGAAAGTATGAACCCTAGGCCTTGTTTCCTATCATTGCAATACCGTTTACGCTCACTTTTATTACTTGTTACCTTGCTGTTTTTTATATTTTCAGATTACAAAAACCTAAATCTACCATCCATATTGCACTTGTATCACCATCTCTTCGCCGAACTAGTGCACCTATATAATTTACCATTGTATTGGGTGTGTTGTGGACACAAGAGACTCTTTGTTATTTGGTTGCAGGGTTGTTTGAGAGAGACCATCTTCAACCTATGCCTCCCACGGATTGATAAACCTTAGGTCATCCACTTGAGGGAAATTTGCTACTGTCCTACAAACCTCTGCACTTGGAGGCCCAACAACGTCTACAAGAAGGTTGCGTAGTAGACATCAAGCAGTTTCTGGCGCCGTTGCTGGGGAGGTGAGTGCTTGAAGGTATATCTTTAGATCTTGCAATCAAATCTTCTAGTTTCTTGTTTTATCACTAGTTTAGTCGATAAAAGAAAATTACAAAAAAAAATGGAATTGACTTTGCACTACAAGAAATATGTCAACTTGCGACCATCACTATTGGTCGCTAAAAGGTCATCGTTTTTCATTTGCGACCTTTTTGTGACAAAAAACAGAAGGCCAAAGAAATTCACGACCTTCTTTGTGATATGTAAAAGGTTGTCGGTTCTTTGACCAAACTTTTGGTCACTAGCAGCCTCCGCAGGCCACGTAGGATCCAGCGTGGCAAGCTGACGTGGATAAGAATCGGCCGATCCAATTCGGTGTTTATATGGGCCGAGCCCATTAATTCGGCCCATTTAGTATATTTATTTCTGTTAATTTTTGTCCGCTACATGGGCCAAGCCCAACTGGTCAGCCTGTCAATTTTTATGCATGTTTGGCCTTTCAAGAATATATGTACAATTTTGTGCAGCCCATTTCTAGTTTACATTCAGCCTTTTTATACATTCAAATAATAATTTAATCCTGGAGTTGGTCCAGTACTCTTTTCAGCCCATTCACATATTCATACATATGATCCACCTTTTCGACAAATTTTGCAAATAATTTCATATTTCAGCACTAAATATGTTTACATCACAGGCCATAAAACCCTACAAAATAGTATCACTTGTTCCTATACAAAACTATCAAATAATACATACAACAAATCATAATACAGAAAATTTAGTTCAACAAAAATAGATTTTCTTCCTCTTCCATCTTCTAGAACACACAACACCTGTGAAAATAAAGATGCCACAACAAAAATGGAAGGATCAGCCACTAAAAGCATATTGAATACAAGGGAAACAATCAAACTAAAGAAATGAAAGGCACGCACTGTGAAAATTTTGACAGCACGAATATTTTTTATATTACCATAACAAACAGAAATTTAATCTGATTGCACAAGACAAATGGCATTATCACACACCCAGACGAGCGAAGCATTAACTTGTGAGGATCAGACAAACAAAGCATTCACGCTGATGATTAACTTATAAGCCCAGCCACCCTCAATCCTCAATACAACACTAAGTTTTACTACTCCTGGCAACCTAATACACTAAAGTCCAGAGGCACCTCAATGCATTACTGTCACAGTGGGGATGAAAGGTGCTTGTTAATTAAACAGGCACCTCAATTTTAGCACAACTAGGAGAAGGCGTCCAAGCACAAAACAGACGCAGCCATTCCCTCCTTGCTGCAAGGCTCGGTTCAAAACAGAGTCTTCAAGTAAGGAATGGGAGAAGTAAGCAGTAGTACTCGTCAATGTGAAAATCAGATATTTTTTTTGGGTTGATGATAAACTCTGGCACTAAACTGAAAATTAAACTTGAACTGAACATTGTATACGGTACGTTTGGTAGTGCTTCACTTCCTGATTTAATTAGCATCTGCTGTAGTATTATTAAAACTTTCCTAAATTATACAGTAAGCACTTGTTAATCTAAGAAATACTGTACAGATTTTGAGCGTTTATAAACACTGGCACTGATCTCGAAATGTACACTTAAACTGAACACTGTTAACTTCACTTTTAGGCATTCAGTACCATTTCGTCCCCAGCTCAGGCCAAACATCAAACATGCAGCATGCAAACCGATAAAAGCACACGTAGAGAAAACGCAGTTCAGCATGTTCTGAATATCTTCACCAAGCTCAGTTTCCAACAGTACTTAGAGTTTATTGGTTGCAGAGTCATCTGTGCGTAGACCTCATCATTGTCCTTGTCAGCCTGTGCAAAACAAGCAGCATTCATCAAGATTAAATGGTTAATGCTTAAGGCCACTAACCCCTACACCTGAACCTGAAGATGAACCAAGTACACCTACATGCATGGTGATGCTGTGGACTTGACACAGCAGCTGCGACGGCAGGCTCGGGTAGGGTAGTTCGGGGTGCGGGAGTTGGGTGTCTTCTTGGTGGTCGCCGCGACCTGCAAGATCAAAAAACCTCAGCAATCCATGTATGAAATTAAGTGATCTAAATCAGATACATATACAGGTCTGATGGGTTTTCTTGTAGATTGAACCCTCAGAACACATAATAGGAAAGACAGAACATGTATCGTGAATGATAGCATGCAATACATATGGTCAATCATGGGGTTCTACAAAACATTAAGATAAGAAAGAAGTTCTTCCCTGGACTGGTTAGTTTTAGAAGCTCTAGCGCAAAATCGACTCCAGGAAAGATCGACAATCCAATTCATAGATATAGAGAAAAGTAATACTTAAAAACGGGAAAATTTCTAAACAGCAAGCTAGCGGCACGTTATACAGCGTCAGCTTATTTCACTGCTCCATGGATGGAGCTTACAATACACTAACCACTTAGACGCACTAATGCAGATTAAAGGGATATGCATGTTTTGTGCCTGTTGGTTTAGGTAGATCTATTATGGATACCAATGTTTATCTCCTTAGGCCTTAGGCATTCCATCAAACTGGTATGCTACAACGAACTGAATAATTTAAGGAATCACCTAGTAGTGGCAAGAATATACAATTGTACAAATGCAGTGCAAAAAGACTAACTACGCAACAGTAACTTCCTAGAGCAGGCAATGTAAAAAAAGATGTGAATCTCAAATCTATAGCAGCTGCAGTGGTTCAATATAGTTTATGAAATATAATTTAAAGGAGAGCAGACTGCCTTTATATGATTTTGGTTACTACCAATTGTCAGTACGATTGCATTAGTGCGTCAAGACGCTGAACGATTTATGCTGTCGTGCCAACAATTTATGCTACAAGCCAACAATATATAAGCCCGTGCCAGTGCTGCTGCTCTGCTCCTTATGCTGCCACCAGAGCTCCCCCGATGGCCTGGAAGAAGAATACTGTTAACTGAATATTGTTACACTGAGTATTGATCCTAGTGTTAACTGAATATTGATCCCTAATGTTGACTGGATCTGCATCTAAACTGAATACTGATCCTAGAAATTGCTTGCACATAATCCTTGGAGATTTATACTGGATTAATACATTTGTTCAGTATAGTGGAGTCCTTAAACAAGCAATGATATTTTATCAGTGTTGAACAAGCAACTCCAGTATAAATTTGAACAAGCAATGGTATTTGTCAATGCTGGAGATACAGTCAAAACTGTAATCACAAAGAACGATTGAGTGAATTGGAGATACAGTCAAACATTTGTTCTTGAACAAGCAATGATACTTCTGTAATTCAGTAACAAAGCTTACAATTTCATTAAGAATTCAACAGGAGGAAATTTCAGTAAGGAATTGACAGGGCAAATTTCAGTAACAACTAGCATAAGTGTACAATAAAGTAGTGTATGCTTCAGTGTGCCATTCTACTGCATTGCTTAGTAGTGCATGGTTCTCCGGCGACTCAAGTGCAGAAGTGGGTAGGATATTCTACACCTGAAGCATACAACCTCAACAAGCATAGCACACAGTAGCAGAATTAGACAGTCCGATCCTGATGAAACAACCAATTATTGCTGCTTGATCCAGTTCCGAATTCGACAGATCATTTCACCCAAACCTCCTAGCCTCAAACTAAAGTGGATCAAAACAATTACCTTCCCACGTGGATGGCACGCAGCTATGCAGCGTATAACAATCAAAAGTAAACTCAAATAGAACTCACCAACTCGATCCGGTTGAGAATTTTGGGGTCATTTCATCCCAAACCTCTCAGCTTCACACAACTAACCAATGTCCCGGGAAGGAATCACCAGAAATTTTACCACATACAGTACAAGCACAATGAAGTAGCATACCGAATAGCAGAGCAGGTAGCGGGGGAGGAGAGGGGGGCGGAGGAGTGGCCGCTTGCCTTGGCTACGTAGTCCATCTCCGCAAACTTGAAGGCGATGCCGAGGTAGCAGAAGAGGACGGAGACGTTGGAGCAGGCGCGCGAGAAGTCCCCCGCCGCCATCGCGGTCTGCTGCTGCTGCTTGGCGACGGCCGCAAGCTGCTCGAACAACGCGCCGATCCGCCGCAGCGGCTTGTCCGCCTTGTTGGACCCCATCGGCATCGGTGGTGCTTAGCGCCGCCGCGGTGGTGCCCACAGCGTCGAGGATCTCGCGGTTTCTCAGGGACTGGCTCGCCGCCGCCAACGCCACAGCCACGCGGTCGACGGGCGCCACGCGGAAGCGGTTGCGGATCTGGGCCCTGACGGCGCGGACCCCCTCCGCCAACGGCACCCCGCCGCCGGCCGCCATGGAGGGGTTGGCCATCGAGGAGGAAGGGGTCTCAGGCTAGAGTTTGGTCTGGAAGTGGGGAGTGTCGCTCGAATCGGCGTGGAGGAGGCCGGGATTGGGGGAGGTTTGCGGCGGCGGCTGGGTTGGAAGCGGTTGCGGATCGATCCAGAGAGGAGGAGTCATGGGTTGGGGGTGATCGATCCAGAGAGGAGGAGGAGGAGTCGTGGAGTCATGGGTTGGAGGGGATCGATCCATATGGATCTCGCCGGACAGAGGGCGCCGGAGGTGGCGGCGGCCAGGGAGGAGTGGAGCGCTAGGGTTCGAGAGAGAGAGAGAGGAGGGCACGAGGGGTTGGGTGGGGTTCACGAGAGAGAGGGGCGGTGGTTGGGTGCGTGGGAGGAGTGCGCGTTGTGGGTTGGGCGACGTGGGTGAGACAGGTGGGCCGTTGGATCCAGAGCATCCGACGGTGATTAGGCACGATCCGCGTGAGATGCTTCTGGACTAATTAGAACGCAGTATACAAGTACCACATTTTGATCATCTAATTTGATCGTAATCGACTAAAAGTAAGGTGCTAAATCATATTCGCTATTTCATGACATGAAAAATAAAAATAAAAATAGAATACCTTCTCAGGTGTCATCAAATTTGACCTTAGTTTTCAGGAATAATGACAAATCGAAATAAGACAAATATCTTTTAAAATAGTTAGGAGAAATGAGTTTTTTTAAATCATTTTCCATTTTTCAAGTGTTCAAAATGAGTTTTTTGTAAAGGACCTACCATATATTTGTTGTAAAATTGTACCAAATCAATTTTCTAAAATACTAGGCCATATATAATGCACAATTGACCAAATGGTTGAGTGTCCAAAGCTTTTATCCACCTCTCGTGAAAAAGACAAATATCCGCCGATTTAGTTGGAAGCGGGTCAAATTTGAACTGCAGCTACCTCATAGTTTGCTCATGATTTTTTTCCAAAAATCATTTCTAGGTACATAAGTATATATTTAATCGGAGAAACACCAAAAAATTTCCAAGATTCAACCACTAGCGGAACGGGCATGCCCGCTGTTTTGACCGCATTTTGAAACGCGCATGAAAAATTCAAAAAAAAAACAAAAATTAGAAAACCTTCGCATTGTGTCATTATATGTGACCAAGTTACCAGGAAAAATAATAAACTTGTAGTACTGTAATTATTTTTAAAAAGTGTTCTCAGAAACGAGCTATCATGTGTGGAGACCAATGGCTTTCAAGCCAAATGATCAATCTTATGGCCATATTTATGGCATAGATTGTTCAAATGATCTCATATTGTGCACGAGGGTGGATATTGGGATGGCAAAGAATGTTTCCTAAGTAAGTTTTCATTTTCTTTGGACCAAAAAATCATTATATATTTTTCTAGTGCCCAAAATGAGTTTTTTTTGTGAAGGACCTACCATATATTTGTTGCAAAATTGGACCAAATCATTTTTATAAAATAATAGGCCATATTTAATGCACAATTGATCAAATGACTGGGTGTCAAAAGATTTGATCCACCTCTCGTGAAAAAAGACAAATTTCCGCCGATTCAGAAGGAAGCGGGTCAAATTTGAACTGCAGCTGCCTCATAGTTTGCTCTTTATTTTTTCCAAAAATCATATATAGGTATATAAGTATCTATTTAATCGGAGAAACATCAAAAGTTTTCCAAGATTCAACCACTAGATACGAACGGTCAAGCCCGCCGTTTTGACCGCATTTTGAAACAGGCATAAAAAATTCAAAAAAAATATCAGAAAATTGGAAAACCTTCGCATTGTGTCAGTATATGTGATTAAGTTGCTAGGAAAAATAATAAACTTGTAATACGGCAATTATTTTTAAAAAAAGTGTTCTCAGAAATGAGCTATCATGCATGAAGATTTATGGCTTTCAAGCCAAATGATCAATCTTATGGCCACATTCATGGCATAGTTTGTTCAAATGATCTCATATTGTGCACAAGGATGCATCTTGGAATTCCAAACAATGTTGCCTAAGGGAGTTTTCATTTTCTTTGCACGGAAAATTCATTTTCCATTTTCTGAGTGCCCGAAATGATTTTTTTTGTGAAGGACCTACCATATATTTGTTGCAAAATTGGACCAAATCAATTTTCTAAAATACTAAGCCATATTTAATGCACAATTGACCAAATGGTTGGGTGTCAAAAGCTTTGATCCACCTCTAGTGAAAAAAGATAAATTTTCGCCAATTCAGTAGGAAGCGGGTCAAATTTGAACTGTAGCTGCCTCACAGTTTGCTATTTATTTTTTCCAAAAATCATTTCTAGATACATAAGTATCTATTTAATCAGAGAAACATCAAAAGTTTTCCAAGATTCAACCACTAGCTAGGAACGGCCAAGCCCGTCGTTTTGACCGCATTTTGAAACGGGCATAAAAAATTCAAAAAAAAAATTGGAAAACCTTCGCATTGTGTCATTATATGTGACCATGTTTCCAGGAAAAATAATAAACTTGTAATACGGTAATTATTTTTAAAAAGTGTTCTCAGAATGAGCTATCATGCGTGAAGATACATGGCTTACAAGCCAAATGATTAATCTTATGGCCACATTCATGGCATAGTTTGTTCAAATGATCTCATATTGTGCACAAGGGTGCATCCTGGAATTCCAAACAATGTTGCCTAAGGGAGTTTTCATTTTCTTTGCACGAAAAATTCATTTTCCATTCTCCGAGTGCCCAGAATGAGTTTTTTTTGTGTGAAGGACCTACATATATTTTTTTGCAAAATTGGACCAAATCAATTTTCTAAAATACTAGGCCATATTGAATGCACAATTGACAAAATGGTTGGGTGTCAAAAGTTTTGATCCACCTCTGGTGAAAAAGACAAATTCCCGCTGATTCAGTAGGAAGCGGGGCAAATTTGAACCGCAGCTACCTCATAGTTACTCTTTATTTTTTCCAAAAATTATTTCTAGGTACATAAGTATATATTTATTCAGAGAAACACCAAAAAATTCCAAGATTCAACCACTAGCTAGGAACGGTCATGCCCGAGGTTTTGACCGCATTTTGAAACGGGCATAAAAAATTCAAAAAAAATCAAAAAATTGGAAAACCTTCACATTGCGTCATTACATGTGACCAAGTTGCGAGGAAAAATAATAAACTTGTAATATGACAATTCTTTTGAAAAAGTGTTCTCAGAAATGAGCTATCATGTGTCAAGATTCATGGCTTTCAAGCCAAATGATCAATCTTATGGCACATTCATGGCATAGTTTGTTCAAATGACCTCATATCATGCACAAGGGTGCATTTTGGAATGGCAAACAATGTTGCCTCAGGGAGTTTTCATTTTCTTTGGACGAAAAATCAATTTTCCATTTTCCGAGTGCCCAAAATGAGTTTTTTTGTGAAGGACCTACCATATATTTGTTGCAAAATTGGACCAAATCAATTTTATAAAATACTAGGCCATATTTAATGCACAAATGACGAAATGGTTGGGTGTCAAAAGTTTTGATCCGTCTCTGGTGAAAAAGACAAATTCTCGCTGATTTAGTAGGAAGCGGGTCAAATTTGAACTGCAGCTGCCACATAGTTTGCTCTGTATTTTTTCCAAAAATCATTTCTAGGTGCATAAGTATATATTTAATCAGAGAAACACCAATTTTTTTCCAGGATTCAACCACTAGCTAGGAACGGTCATTCCCGCCATTTTGACCGCATTTTGAAACGGGCATAAAAAATCAAAAAAAACAAAAAATTGGAAAACCTTCGCATTGTGTCATTACATGTGACCAAGTTACCAGGAAAAAATAATAAACTCGTAATACGACAATTATTTTGAAAAAATGTTCTCAGAAATGAGCTATCATGTGTCAGGATTCATGGCTTTCAAGCCAAATGATCAATCTTATGGCCACATTAATGGCATAGTTTGTTCAAATGACCTCATATCACACACAAGGGTGCATTGGAATGGCAAACAATGTTACCTAAGGGAGTTTTCATTTTCTTTGGACGGAAAATCAATTTTCCATTTTTCCAGTGCCCAAAATGAGTTTTTTTGTGAAGGGCCTACCATATATTTGTTGCAAAATTGGACCAAATCAATTTTATAAAATACTAGCCCATATTTAATGCACAGTTGACAAAATGGTTTGGTGTCAAAAGTTTTGATCCAGCTCTGGTGAAAAAGACAAATTCCCGCCGATTCAGGTGGAAGCGGGTCAAATTTGAACTGCAGCTGCCTCATAGTTTGCTTTGTATTTTTTCCAAAAATCATTTATAGGTACATAAGTATATATTTAATCAGAGAAACACCAAAAAAATTCCAGGATTCAACCACTAGCTAGGAACGATCACTCCCGTCGTTTTGACTGCATTTTGAAACGTGCATAAAAAAATCAACAAAAAATAAAAAATTGGAAAACCTTCACATTGTGTCATTACATGTGACCAAGTTACCAGGAAAAATAATAAACTTGTAATACGACAATTTTTTTTTGAAAAAGTGTTCTCATAAATGAGCTATCATGTGTGAAGATTCATGGCTTTCAAGCCAAATGATCAATTTATGGCCACATTCATGGCATAGTTTGTTCAAATGATGTCATATGGTTCACAAGGGTGCACCTTGGAATGGCAAACAATGTTGCCTAAGGGATTTTTCATTTTCTCTGGACAAAAAATCAATTTTCCATTTTTCGAGTGCCCAACATGAGTTTTTTTGTGAAGGACCTACCATATATTTGTTGCAAAATTGGACCAAATCAATTTTCTAAAATACTAGGCCATATTTAATGCACAATTGACAAAATGGTTGGGTGTCAAAAGTTTTGATCCACCTCTGGTGAAAAAGACAAATTCCTCCCGATTCAGTAGGAAGCCGGTCAAATTTGAATTGCAGCTACCTTATAGTTTGCTCTTTATTTTTTCCAAAAATCATTTCTAGATACATAAGTATATATTTAATCAGAAATACATGGTTCTGTGGCGATACGTCGAGGTTCGGACGGTGGCCGAGGGCCCCAACTCAAGAGCGCGTAAACTCGCATGACCGCTGCGTGGTCACCGCGTGACCGCGTGACCTTGCGTTCTGAACGGCATAGGCATGTCTAGTGGGTTGGGAACTGATACGTCTCCAACGTATCTATAATTTTTTATTGTTCCATGCTATATTATGTTCTGTTTTGGACATTATTGGGCTTTATCATACACTTTTATATTATTTTTGGGACTAACCTATTAACCCGAGGTCCAGCCCAGAATTGCTGTTTTTTGCCTATTTCAGAGTTTCACACAAAAAGAATATCAAACGGAGTCCAAACGGAATGAAACCTTCGGGAACGTGATTTTCGGAACGAACGTGATCCAGAGGACTTGGACCCTACGTCAAGACATCAACCAGGAGGGCACGAGGTAGGGGGGGCACGCCTACCCCCCAGGGCGCGCCCTCCACCCTCGTGGGCCCCCTGTTGCTCCATCGATGTACTCCTTCCTCCTATATATACCTACGTACCCCCAAACTACTAGATACGGAGCCAAAAACCTAATTCCACCGCCGCAACCTTTTGTACCCGTGAGATCCCATCTTGGGGCCTGTTTCGGAGCTCCGCCGGAGGGGGCATCGATCACGGAGGGCTTCTACATCAACACCATAGCCTCTTCGATGATGTGTGAGTAGTTTACCTCAGACCTTCGGGTGCATAGTTATTAGCTAGATGGCTTCTTCTCTCTTTTTGGATCTCAATACAATGTTCTCCCCCTCTCTCGTGGAGATCTATTCGATGTAATCTTCTTTTGCGGTGTGTTTGTTGAGACCGATGAATTGTGGGTTTATGATCAAGTTTATCTATGAAAAATATTTCAATCTTCTCTGAATTCTTTTATGTATGATTGGTTATCTTTGCAAGTCTCTTCGAATTATCAGTTTGGTTTGGCCTACTAGATTGATCTTTCTTGCAATGGGAGAAATGCTTAGCTTTGGGTTCAATCTTGCGGTGTCCTTTCCCAGTGACAGTAGGGGCAGCAAGGCACGTATTGTATTGTTGCCATTGAGGATAACAAGGTGGGGTTTATATCATATTGCATGAGTTATGCCTCTACATCATGTCATCTTGCTTAAGGCGTTACTCTGTTCTTATGAACTTAATACTCTAGATGAATACTGGATAGCGGTCGATGTGTGGAGTAATAGTAGTAGATGCAGGCAGGAGTCGGTCTACTTGTCTCGGACGTGATGCCTATATGCATGATCATACCTAGATATTCTCATAACTATGCTCAATTCTATCAATTGCTCAACAGTAATTTGTTCACCCACCGTAATACTTATGCTCTTGAGAGAAGCCACTAGTGAAACCTATGGCCCCCGGGTCTATTTTCAATCATATTAATCTCCCATTAACAAGCTATTTCTGATGCCGTTTTTATTTTACTTTCTTATCATAAAAATACCAAAAATATTATCTTATCATATCTATCAGATCTCACTCTCGTAAGTGACCGTGTAGGGATTGACAACCCCTTATCGCGTTGGTTGCGAGGATTTATTTGTTTGTGTAGGTGCGAGGGACTTGTGCGTGGCCTCCTACTGGATTGATACCTTGGTTCTCAAAAACTGAGGGAAATACTTACGCTACTTTGCTGCATCACCCTTTCCTCTTCAAGGGAAAACCAACGCAGTGCTCAAGAGGTAGGAAGAAGGATTTTTGGCGCCGTTGCCGGGGAGGCCTACACCAAGTCAAGTCAAGATTTGATTCCCGACAACGAGCCATTTCTGGCGCCGTTGCCGGGGAGTCTACGCAAAAGTCAACATACCAAGTACCCATCACAAACCCTTATCTCCCGCATTACATTATTTGCCATTTGCCTCTCGTTTTCCTCTCCCCCACTTCACCCTTGCCGTTTTGTTCACCCTCTCTTTTCCGTTTGCCTCTTTTCCGTTTGCTTGTCGTTATGGCTAGTCCTCTATCTTCTCCGTTGTCTCCTGAGAATGAAGTTCTAAATTTTAAGCAAAGGGAGGGAGAAAATCTAAAAGACGCTTGGTATAGAATTTGCAATGCTCAAAATAGATCTACCAGGAAGCAATGTACTTCCGTGCTTCTCTGCAATTTTTATGTAGGCGCTACTCCTTGGTACAGATATATCCTTGATACCATTACCGGAGGGAATTTCTTGGGTAGCCATACTTTTGATTCTTATAATGCTATGATAGATTTTTTTGGCTCACCACCTCTTTTGGTTAATTGAACTATATTAACTTTGGAGCATGTAATGCAAAGACTTGAAATTATTGAAAATAAAGTTACTACCGTAGAGTTAATTGAAAATTTGGATAAAAAGATCCACAACCAAATTACCCAATATGGATCTAAAGTAGGAGTCACTTTGAAAAATATTAAGGAGAAGGAACCCATAGTTAATGAAAGAATAAATTAAGATTCCACTAGAATCGATAAACTTGAGGGTATCATTACCAACTTGGGAACCGCTTTTTCTTCCGTAAAGAATACTTCAAGTCCTCCAACTAAAATTGCCAAGCTTATGTATGTTCCTAAAAACAAGGGTGAATCCTCTAGTAAGGAAACTGCGGATCTCAAATCTATAAGTATTCATCCCAATCTTTTTGCTATCATTAAGGAACCATTTGCTACAAATGAATTTTTCGATTTTGTGCCTAGGAGTTTGATAATTAATAAAAATAAAGAAACTCCTAAGGGTGATAGATGTCTTATTAAAGAGTTGCCTACCGAAGATGGCAATACCTAGATCTATCCTTGCTTTTATGCCTAGCTAGGGGCGTTAAACGAAAGCGCTTGTTGGGAGGCAACCCAATTTTATTTTTAGTTTTTTTTTGCTTTTTGCTTCTGTTTAGGAATAAATCTTTGATCCAGCCTCTGGTTAGATGTGTTTTTATGTTTTAATTAGTGTTTGTGCCAAGCTAAACCTATAGGATCTTCTTGGATGATAGTTATTTGATCTTGCTGTAAATTCTAGAAACTTTCTGTTCACTAAAATAATTGTTAAATATCACCAGAACGTGATAAAATATTGATTCCAATTGCTGCTGATCAATAAACAAATTTTCTAGGTCGTCCTATTTTGGCTGAATTTTTGGAGTTCCAGAAGTTTGCGTTAGTTACAGATTACTACAGACTGTTCTGTTTTTGACAGATTCTGTTTTTCGTGTGTTGTTTGCTTATTTTGATGAATCTATGGCTAGTAAAATAGTTTATAAACCATAAATAAGTTGGAATACAGTAGGTTTAACACCAATATAAATAAAGAATGAGTTCATTACAGTACCTTGAAGTGGTCTTTTGTTTTCTTTCGCTAACGGAGCTCACGAGATTTTCTGTTGAGTTTTGTGTTGTGAAGTTTTCAAGTTTTGGGTAAAAGATTTGATGGATTATGGAACAAGGAGTGGAAAGAGCCTAAGCTTGGGGATGCCCATGGCACCCCAAGATAATCTAAGGACACCTAAAAGCCAGAGCTTGGGGATGCCCCGGAAGGCATCCCCTCTTTCGTCTACTTCCATCGGTAACTTTACTTGGAGCTATATTTTTATTCACCACATGATATGTGTTTTGCTTGGAGCGTCTTGTATGATTTGAGTCTTTGCTTTTTAGTTTACCACAATCATCTTTGTTGTACACACCTTTTGAGAGAGACACACATGATTCGGAAATTATTAGAATACTCTATGTGCTTCACTTATATCTTTTGAGTTATATAGTTTTTGCTCTAGTACTTCACTTATATCTTTTAGAGCACGGTGGTGGATTTGTTTTATAGAAACTATTATTCTCTCATGCTTCACTTAGATTATTTTGAGAGTCTTAAACAGCATGGTAATTTGCTTAAATAATACTAATATGTTAGGTATTCAAGACTAGTAAAAACTTTCTTATGAGTGTGCTGAATACTAAGAGAAGTTTGATGCTTGATGATTGCTTTGAGACATGGAGGTAGTGATATCAAAGTTGTGCTAGTTGAGTAGTTGTGAATTTGAGAAATACTTGTGTTGAAGTTTGCAAGTCCCGTAGCATGCACGTATGGTAAATGTTATGTAACAAATTTGAAACATGAAGTGTTCTTTGATTGTCCTCCTTATGAGTGGCGGTCGGGGACGAGCGATGGTCTTTTCCTACCAATCTACCCCCCTAGGAGCATGCGCGTAGTGCTTGGTTTTTGATGACTTGTAGATTTTTGCAATAAGTATGTGAGTTATTTATGACTAATGTTGAGTCCATGGATTATACGCACTCTCACCTTTCCATCATTGCTAGCCTCTTCGGTACCGTGCATTGCCCTTTCTCACATTGAGAGTTGGTGCAAACTTCGCCGGTGCATCCAAACCCCGTGATATGATACGCTCTTTCACACATAAACCTCCTTATATCTTCCTCAAAACAGCCACCATACCTACCTATTATGGCATTTCCATAGCCATTCCGAGATATATTGTCATGCAACTTTCCACCGTTCCGTTTATCATGACACGTTCATCATTCTCATATTGCTTTGCATGATCATGTAGTTGACATAGTATTTGTGGCAAAGCCACCATTCATAATTCTTTCATACATGTCACTCTTGGTTCATTGCATATCCCGGTACACTGCCGGATGCATTCATATAGAGTAATACTTTGTTCTAGTATCGAGTTGTAATCATTGAGTTGTAAATAAATAGAAGTGTGATGATCGTCATTTTCTAGAGCATTGTCCCAAGTGAGGAATAAAAAAGTAAAAAAAGAGAAAGGCCATAAAAAAAGGAAGGCCCAAAAAAATGAGAGAAAAAGAGAGAAGGGACAATGTTACTATCCTTTTACCACACTTGTGCTTCAAAGTACCACCATAATCTTCATGATAGAGAGTCTCTTGTTTTGTCACTTTCATATACTAGTGGGAATTTTTCATTATAGAACTTGGCTTGTATATTCCAACAATGGGCTTCCTCAAATGCCCTAGGTCTTCGTGAGCAAGCAAGTTGGATGCACACCCACTTAGTTTCTTTTGTTGAGCTTTCATATATTTACAGCTCTAGTGCATTCGTTGCATGGCAATCCCTACTCCTTGCATTAACATCAATCGATGGGCATCTCCATAGCTCATTGATTAGCCTCGTTGATGTGAGACTTTCTCCCTTTTTGTCTTCTCCACATAACCCCCATCATTATATTCTATTCCACCCATAGTGCTATATCCATGGCTCACGCTCATGTATTGCGTGAAGGTTGAAAAAAGTTAGAGATTACTAAAGTATGAAACAATTGCTTGGCTTGTCATCGGGGTTGTGCATGATGAGAGCATTCTTGTGTGACGAAAATGGAGCATGACTAAACTATATGATTTTGTAGGGATGAACTTTCTTTGGCCATGTTATTTTGAGAAGACATAATTGCTTAGTTAGTATGCTTGAAGTATTATTATTTTTATGTCAATATTGAACTTTTATCTTGAATCTTTCGGATCTGAATATTCATACCACAATTAAGAAGAATTACATTGAAATTATGCCAAGTAGCATTCCACATCAAAAATTCTGTTTTTATCATTTACCTACTCGAGGACGAGCAGGAATTAAGCTTGGGGATGCTTGATACGTCTCCAACGTATCTATAATTTTTGATTGTTCCATGCTATATTATATTCTGTTTTGGACATTATTGGCTTTGTCATACACTTTTATATTATTTTTGGGACTAACCTATTAACCGGAGGCCCAACCCAGAATTGCTGTTTTTGCCTATTTCTGAGTTTCGCAGAAAAAGAATATCAAACGGAGTCCAAACGGAATGAAACCTTCGGGAACGTGATGTTCAGAACGAACGTGATCCAGAGGACTTGGACCCAACGTCAAGACATCAACCAGGAGGGCACGAGGTAGGGGGCGCGCCTACCCCCCAGGGCGCGCCCTCCACCCTCGTGGGCCCCCTGTTGCTCCACCGACGTACTCCTTCCTCCTATATATACCTACGTACCCCCAAACTACTAGATACGGAGCCAAAAACCTAATTCCGCCGTCGCAACCTTCTGTACCCGTGAGATCCCATCTTGGGGCCTGTTTCGGAGCTCCGCCGGAGGGGGCATCGATCATGGAGGGCTTCTACATCAACACCATAGCCTCTCCGATGATGTGTGAGTAGTTTACCTCGGACCTTCGGGTCCATAGTTATTAGCTAGATGGCTTCTTCTCTCTTTTTGGATCTCAATACAATGTTCTCCCCCTCTCTCGTGGAGATCTAGTTGATGTAATCTTCTTTTGTGGTGTGTTTGTTGAGACCGATGAATTGTGGGTTTATGATCAAGTTTATCTATGAACAATATTTGAATCTTCTCTGAATTCTTTTATGTATGATTGGTTATCTTTGCAAGTCTCTTCGAATTATCAGTTTGGTTTGGCCTACTAGATTGATCTTTCTTGCAATGGGAGAAGTGCTTAGCTTTGGGTTCAATCTTGCGGTGTCCTTTCCCAGTGACAGTAGGGGCAGCAAGGCACGTATTGTATTGTTGCCATCGAGGATAACAAGGTGGGGTTTATATCATATTGCATGAGTTATCCCTCTACATCATGTCATCTTGCTTAAGGCGTTACTCTGTTCTTATGAACTTAATACTCTAGATGCATGCTGGATAGCGGTCGATGTGTGGAGTAATAGTAGTAGATGCAGGCAGGAGTCGGTCTACTTGTCTCGGACGTGATGCCTATATGCATGATCATACCTAGATATTCTCATAACTATGCTCAATTCTATCAATTGCTCAACAGTAATTTGTTCACCCACCATAATACTTATGCTCTTGAGAGAAGCCACTAGTGAAACCTATGGCCCCCGGGTCTATTTTCAATCATATTAATCTCCCATCAACAAGCTATTTCTGACGCCGTTTTTATTTTACTTTATTTACTTTGCATCTTTATCATAAAAATACCAAAAATATTATCTTATCATATCTATCAGATCTCACTCTCGTAAGTGACCGTGTAGATATTGACAACCCCTTATCGCGTTGGTTGCGAGGACTTATTTGTTTGTGTAGGTGCGAGGGACTCGTGCATGGCCTCCTACTGTATTGATACCTTGGTTCTCAAAAACGGAGGGAAATACTTACGCTACTTTGCTGCATCACCCTTTCCTCTTCAAGGGAAAACCAACGCAGTGCTCAGGAGGTAGCAGGAACTCCCCAGGTAGGTGCTGGGAAGAAAATGACAACAGAAGAACGTAACGAGGAGACCGAACTATGCTCAAACATGAATTAGCAACCAAGTGTTTGATTAGCGCTACGGGAAATGCACATGGCCAATGGGCATGAGTTTTGGCAGAGGATGATCATCTACTAAGAAGACTGTCTTCACAAATTTTCAACTCAAATGGAGTAGCCTAGGTGGCATTTGCTTTGCAACGTACCGCACTGGACAGAAATATGAATGTTGAAGCTAGACTCAAATGAATGCATGGATTGATCTGAAATTCGGAGGAGGATGATAATTTGGGCATATGAAGGCACTTTAAAATTTTCATACCATTTGGATAAATAAAAATGGTATTTCCTTCACAGTGCTCTCCACTGAACAGAAACTTGGGAAAAATGCTGAGGGAAATTGGTTAGAATAAATGAGCTAAAATTTGGGGGAGGGAGTTCTATGGGAAGGGTCATGTCGTGGTAAATTTTCAGCAATTATAAATTAACATAAAATATAGTTGCTTCACAAACTGAAAATATCACCAGAAACAAAGATTGGATGCCGAGCTCACATGTATTGTTAGATGGGTCTCACATTTTGTGGAGAGCTATGATTTGGGAATATAGAAGATGTGGCAAAAATTCAGCTCATTAGGATATGCCTAGCTAGTACTTCCTTCACAACAGTTCGAGCTGAACAAAAACTTTGGAAATTTGCCGAGGAAGATTTACAAGGTAAATGGAGTTGAATATTGTCATGAGGCAATGATTTGGATAGTAAAGAATGCCCAATTTTTTTGGGAATTTTGGGAATGACAGAAATATAGGTTGCTTCACAACCTAGGGCAAAACTTGACACATGACATGACACATAGGCAAAACTGATGAGGTGTTGCCTAGTCATAGCAATCCACTATAATTTACAAGGTTACGACCATCTATATTGGTCGTGATCAGCTAGAAATAAGGCAGCAGACCAGTGTTGTCTGCTTCATGACCATTTCGTGTAAGGAAACTGCGACCTTTCTGACCAAAATGGTCGTTATAGTTTAGGGTTTTGAGCCCCCCGAACAGCTTTCGACCAATTGGTCTCAAATGGTTGTAGATTTATGACCAATTCTTTCAGGGTCACTGACAGAAGGTCACAAGTTGACATATTTCTTGCAGTGTTGCCTCATACGATTCATCTTTTTAATATCTTTCGTGAGTATGATGGAAAGGAAAATTGTGCCAAAGTGTTAGAAGAAGAATGCATTAAAATGTTTGGCACTAAATCTTTGAATGATGAGCATGATTGCAATGTTGTTAGTATGAACTCTTTGAATATCCATAGTACTAATGATGATTGCACTAGTCATGATAAAAATGTCTCTTATAAGCATGTCAACTTTTGTGGAATTCATAGAGCTTGCAAGTACACACCAAATAGGGAAGATAGATTCTGCAAGAGGCATAAGTATTTGGAAACTAAATGGTTGCAAGAAAGGCTAGGTGATTGTGCTGAAAGATTCAATATTTATCGCCATCCTTGTGAACTTTGCAATGAACATGGCCATTTAAAGCTCCAATGCTATTTGTTTCACGATCAAATCGTGTCCAAAAATTGTGATAACTTGATTACCCTTGAGCATCATAAAGAGCTTAGTCTTCTTTTGGGGTATGAAGAAATGAAACGTATATCTAAGGGTATTCCAAAATTTAATCTTGATAGATTTCTTGATTTTGATCTAGAAGAAATTTTTATGTATTGTGCGGTGAATTGCATTGAAAATCCTTATATTGCCAATTACATAAAGAAAAGAAAGCAAATAGAAGATGAAGAGAATACTAATGAAAGGAAGAGACTTCCCAACATTCTCCTATTATTTCTTATGATGAATCAGGTAACGAGGAGGAGCCTTCTATTCAACCAATCTCACTAATAAGGAGCTCCAAAAAGAGGATTAAACCCACACATGATGTGAAGAAGAAAAAGAAAAGACAGAGAAGCAAAGGTAACAAGGTATCCCTCCCAAATGATGTTGCTCCTATTACTCATTGTGATGATGATAATTGCTATACTATTGGTGCTATCCATACCATTAATGATGAGAGTGATTATGGTTATGATATGAAAAGGCCCAAGCTTGGGGATGCTATGTTTGATGAGAATGACAAGTTTGAGAATATATTTGCTGAAATTAATGCTTGTCCCAAGCTTGGGGATGCTATGTTTAATGAAGATGATATTTTTAGCCTCCCAAGTTTTGATGAGCAAATTTACTATGATGATAGCATGCCTCCTACTTATGATGATTATATTGATGAAAGTGGGTTTGGAAGAGTGTCAACTTTAGAAAGTAATGATCCCACTATTTTGGAGGATGTTGAATCTTATTGTGATAATTATAAAAGTGGCTTTGGAGAGGTCATGACTTTATTTAGTAATGATTCCACTATCTTGGAAGAGGTTTCAATCGATTATGATGAGAACAAAGTTGCTACTTATGATGATTATTGTGATGATACTTATGCTGTAAAAAGTAGTGATGATTATATTTATAAAACTTGTCATGATTATGATTACCCTTTTTCTGAACATTACCCTTTTAATGTAGAAACAATTTATAGTATTCGAGTTTCTTATGATACTCCCACTATTCCGAATGAGAAGAATTTTGCTTATGTTGAGAGTAGTAAATTGTCTATGCTTGTAGATCATGAAAAGAATGCTTTAGGTGCTGGTTATATTGTTGAATTCATTCATGATGCTACTAAAAATTATTATGAGGGAGGAATATATGCTTGTAAGAGCAATAATATCAAGTTTCCTCTCTATGTGCTTAAAGTTTTGAAGTTATGCTTCTTTTGCCTTCCTATGCTAGTTGATTATTGTTCCCATAAGTTGTTTGCTCACAAAATCCCCATCCATAGGAAGTGGGTTAGACTTAAATGTGCTTGCCATGTGTTTCATGATGCTCTCTTTATGTTTCAATTCTTATCTTTTATACGAGCATCATTGAAATCATCATGCCTAGCTAGAAAGGCATTAAAGAAAAGTGCTTGTTGGGAGACAACCCAATATTTACCCCTACTGTTTTTGTGTGTTCACATGATTAAGCTACTGTAGTAATCATGTTTTATAGCTTTTTTTCAATAAATTGCCAAGTAGAACCTTTGGGAAGACTTGGGTGGAAGTTAATGTGATCTTGCTGTAAAAAATAGAAACTTTGCGCTCACGAGTTTAGCTGTCATTTTTTTACAGAAGAGTGCTTTTAAGTTGATTCTTTTTGCAGAAGATTAATAGACAAATTCCTCAGGTCCACCAATTTATTTCAGAATTTTGGAGTTCCAGAAGTATACGTTTGATACATATTACTACAGACTGTTCTGTTTTTTGACAGATTCTGTTTTCTATGTGATGTTTGCTTATTTTGATGAATCTATGAGTAGTATCGGAGGGTATGAACCATAGAGAAGTTGGAATACAGTAGATATTACACCAATATGAATTAATAATGAGTTCATTACAGTACCTTAAGTGGTGATTTATTTTCTTATACTAACGGAGCTTACGAGTTTTCTGTTAAGTTTTGTGTTGTGAAGTTTTCAAGTTTTGGGTAAAGATTCGATGGACTATGGAATAAGGAGTGGCAAGAGCCTAAGCTTGGGGATGCCCAAGGCACCCCAAGGTAATATTCAAGGATAACCAAGAGCCTAAGCTTGGGGATTCCCCGGATGGCATCCCCTCTTTCGTCTTCGTTCATCGGTAACTTTACTTGGAGCTATATTTTTATTCACCACATGATATGTGTTTTGCTTGGAGCGTCATTTTATCTTCTTTTGTTTTGCTTGCTTTTTGAATAAAATACCAAGATCTGAAATTCTTAAATGTTAGAGAGTCTTCACATAGTTGCATATTTATTCGACTACTCATTGATCTTCACTTATATCTTTCGGAGTAGTTTGTCATTTGCTCTAGTGCTTCACTTATATCCTTTTAGAGCACGGCGGTGGTTTTATTTTGAAGAAATAGATGAACTCTCGTGCTTCACTTATATTATTTTGAGAGTCTTTAGAACAGCATGGTAATCTGCTTGGGTAATAAAATTTAGTCCTAATATGATGGGCATCCAAGATGGGTATAATAAAAACTTTCATATAAAGTGCATTGAATACTATGTGAAGTTTGATTCCTTATGATTGTTTTGAGATATGAAGATGGTGATATTAGAGTCATGCTAGTGAGCAGTTGTGAATTTGAGAAATACTTGTTCTAAAGTTTGTGATTCCCGTAGCATGCACGTATGGTGAACAGTTATGTGATGAAGTCGGAGCATGATTTATTTATTGATTGTCTTCCTTGTGAGTGGCGGTCGGGGACGAGCGATGGTCTTTTCCTACCAATCTATCCCCCTAGGAGCATGCGCGTAGTACTTTGTTTCGATAACTAACAGATTTTTGCAATAAGTATATGAGTTCTTTATGACTAATGTTGAGTCCATGGATTATACGCACTCTCATCCTTCCACCATTGCTAGCCTCTCTAATACCGCGCACCTTTCGTCGGTATCATATACCCACCATATACCTTCCTCAAAACAGCCACCATACCTACCTATTATGGCATTTCCATAGCCATTCCGAGATATATTGCCATGCAACTTACCACCGTTCCATTTATTATGACACGTTTCATCATTGTCATATTGCTTTGCATGATCATGTAGTTGACATCGTATTCGTGGCAAAGCCACCGTTCATAATTCTCTCATACATGTCACTCATGAGTGATTGCACATCCCGGTACACCACCGGAGGCATTCACATAGAGTCATATTTTGTTCTAAGTATCGAGTTGTAATTCTTGAGTTGTAAGTAAATAAAAGTGTGATGATCATCATTATTAGAGCATTGTTCCAGTGAGGAAAGGATGATGGAGACTATGATTCCCCCACAAGTCGGGATGAGACTCCGGACGAAAATAAATAAATAAAAGAGGCCAAAGAAGTCCAAATAAAAAAAAGAGGCCATAAAAAAAGAGAAGGCCCAAAAAATGAGAGAAAAAGGGAGAAGGGGCAATGCTACTATCCTTTTACCACACTTGTGCCTCAAAGTAGCACGATGATCTTCATGATAGAGAGTCTCCTATGTTGTCACTTTCATATACTAGTGGGAATCTTTCATTATAGAACTTGGCTTGTATATTCTAATGATGGGCTTCCTCAAAATGCCCTAGGTCTTCGTGAGCAAGCGAGTTGGATGCACACCCACTTAGTTTCTTTTTGAGCTTTCATACACTTATAGCTCTAGTGCATCCCTTGCATGGCAATCCCTACTCACTCACATTGATATCTATTGTTGGGAATCTCCATAGCGCATTGATACGCCTAGTTGATGTGAGACTATCTTCTCCTTTTTTGTCTTCTCCACAACCACCATTCTATTCCACCTATAGTGCTATGTCCATGGCTCACGCCCATGTATTGCGTGAAGATTGAAAAAGTTTGAGAACATCAAAAGTATGAAACAATTGCTTGGCTTGTCATCGTGGTTGTTCATGATGTAAATATTTTTTGTGATGAAGATAGAGCATAGCCAGACTATATGATTTTGTAGGGATAGCTTGCTTTGGCCATGTTATTTTGAGAAGACATGATTGCTTTGTTAGTATGCTTGAAGTATTATTGTTTTCATGTCAATATTAAACTTTTATCTTGAATCTTATGGATCTGAATATTCTTTCCACAATGGAGAAGATTACATTGATAAATATGTTAGGTAGCATTCCACATCAAAAATTCTGTTTTTATCATTTACCTACTCGAGGACAAGCAGGAATTAAGCTTGGGGATGCTTGATACGTCTCCAGCGTATCTATAATTTTTTATTGTTCCATGCTATTATATATTCTATTTTGGATGTTTAATGGGCTTATTTATACACTTTTATATTATTTTTGGGACTAACCTATTAACCGGAGGCCCAGCCCAAATTGTTGTTTTCTTGCCTATTTCAGTGTTTCGAAGAAAAGGAATATCAAACGGAGTCCAAACGGAATGAAACCTTTGGGAGAGTTATTTTTGGAACGGAAGCAATCCATGAGACTTGGAGTTGACGTCAGGGAAGCTTCGAGGTGGCCACGAGGCAGGGTGGCGCGCCTGCCCCCTGGGCGCACCCCCACCCTCGTGGGCCTCTCGTGGCTCCCCTGACCGACTTCTTTCGCCTATATATGTCCATATACCCTGAAAGCATTTGGGAACATAATAGATCAGGAGTTCCGCCGCCGCAAGCCTCTGTAGCCACCAAAAACCAATCGGGACCCTGTTCCGGCACCCTGCCGGAGGGCGGATCCATCACCGGTGGCCATCTTCATCATCCCGGCGATCTCCATGAGGAGGAGGGAGTAGTTCACCCTCGGGGCTGAGGGTATGTACCAGTAGCTATGTGTTTGATCTCTCTCTCTCTCTCGTGTTCTTGAGGTGGTACGATCTTGATGTATCGCGAGCTTTGCTATTATAGTTGGATCTTATGATGTTTCTCCCCCTCTACTCTCTTGTAATGGATTGAGTTTTCCCTTTGAAGTTATCTTATCGGATTGAGTCTTTAAGGATTTGAGAACACTTGATGTATGTCTTGCATGTGCTTATCTGTGGTGACAATGGGATATTCACGTGATCCACTTGATGTATGTTTTGGTGATCAACTTGCGGGTTCCGTTTGTGAACTTATGCATAGGGGCTGGCACACGTTTTCGTCTTGACTCTCTGATAGAAACTTTGGGGCACTCTTTGAAGTACTTTGTGTTGGTTTGAATAGATGAATATGAGATTGTGTGATGCATATCGTATAATCGTACCCATGGATACTTGAGGTGACATTGGAGTATCTGGGTGACATTAGGGTTTTGGTTGATTTGTGTCTTAAGGTGTTATTCTAGTACGAACTCTATGATAGATCGAGCGGAAAGAATAGCTTCTTTTTATTTTACTATTAACTCTTGAATAGATCGATCAGAAAGGATAACTTTGAGGTGGTTTCGTACCCTACAATAATCTCTTCGTTTGTTCTCCGCTATTAGTGACTTTGGAGTGACTCTTTGTTGCATGTTGAGGGATAGTTATATGATCCAATTATGTTATCATTGCTGAGAGAACTTGCACTAGTGAAAGTATGAACCCTAGGCCTTGTTTCCTATCATTGCAATACCGTTTACGCTTACTTTTATTACTTGTTACCTTGCTGTTTTTTATATTTTCAGATTACAAAAACCTATATCTACCATCCATATTGCACTTGTATCACCATCTCTTCGCCGAACTAGTGCACCCATATAATTTACCATTGTATTGGGTGTGTTGGGGACACAAGAGACTCTTTATTATTTGGTTGCAGGGTTGTTTGAGAGAGACCATCTTCAACCTACGCCTCCCACGGGTTGATAAACCTTAGGTCATCCACTTGAGGGAAATTTGCTACTGTCCTACAAACCTCTGCACTTGGAGGCCCAACAACGTCTACAAGAAGAAGGTTGCGTAGTAGACATCATCTCCTGTAACCATCAACCTTAGACGCATAGTTCGGGACCCCCTACCCGAGATCCGCCGGTTTTGACACCGACAGGGGATGCCCCGGAAGGCATCCCATCTTTCTTCAACAAGTATCGGTATGTTTTCGGATTCGTTTCTTTCATGTGATATGTGCAAATCTTGGAGCGTCTTTTGCATTTAGTTTTCACTTTTCTTTGATGCACCATGCTGGTATGAGATAGTCCTTGGTTGATTTATAGAATGCTCTTTGCACTTCACTTATATCTTTTGAGTATGGCTTTAAAGAATGCTTCATGTGCTTCACTTATATCAATTGAAGTTTGGATTGCCTGTTTCTCTTCACATAGAAACCGCCATTTGTAGAATGCTCTTTTGCTTCACTTATATTTTTAGAGTGTGGGCATATCTTTTGTAGAAAGAATTAAACTCTCTTGATTCACTTATATCTATTTAGAGAGATGACAGGAATTGGTCATTCACATCGTTAGTCATAAAATCCTACATAAAACTTGTAGATCACTGAATATGATATGTTTGATTCCTTGCAATAGTTTTGCAATATAAAGATGGTGATATTAGAGTCATGCTAGTGGGTAATTGTGAATTTGAGAAATGCTTGTATTGAGGTTTGCAAGTCCCGTAGCATGCACGTATGGTAAACGTTGTGTAACAAATTTGAAGCATGAGGTGTTTCTTTGATTGTCTTCCTGATGTGTGGCGGTCGGGGACGAGCGATGGTCTTTTCCTACCAATCTATCCCCCTAGGAGCATGCGCGTAGTGCTTGGTTTTGATGACTTGTAGATTTTTGCAATAAGTATGTGAGTTCTTTATGACTAATGTTGAGTCCATGGATTATACACACTCTCACCCTTCCATCATTGCTAGCCTCTTCGGTACCGTGCCTTGCCCTTTCTCACCTCGAGAGTTGGTGCAAACTTCGCCGGTGCATCCAAACCCCGTGATACGATACGCTCTATTACACATAAGCCTCCTTATATCTTCCTCAAAACAGCCACCATACCTACCTATTATGGCATTTCCATAGCCATTCCGAGATATATTGCCATACAACTTCCATCATCATCATATACATGACTTGAGCATTTATTGTCATATTGCGTTGCATGATCGTAAGATAGCTAGCATGATGTTTTCATGGCTTGTACGTTTTTGATATCATTGCTACGCTAGACCATTGCACATCCCGGTACACCGCCGGAGGCATTCATATAGAGTCATATTTTTGTTCTAGTATCGAGTTGTAATATTGAGTTGTAAGTAAATGAAAGTGTGATGATCATCATTATTAGAGCATTGCCCCACTGAGGAAAAGATGATGGAGACTATGATTCCCCCACAAGTCGGGATGACACTCCAGACTTAAAAAAATAAAAGAGGCCTAAGAAGCCCAAATAAAAAAAAAGAAAAAAGAGAGGCCCAAATAAAAAAGAGGCCAAAGAAGCCCACCAAAAGAAAAAAACAGAAAAATAGAAAAAGAGAGAAAAAGAGAGAAGGGGCAATGCTACTATCCTTTTACCACACTTGTGCTTCAAAGTAGCACCATGTTCTTCATATAGAGAGTCTCTTGAGTTATCACTTTCATATACTAGTGGGAATTTACATTATAGAACTTGGCTTGTATATTCCAATGACGGGCTTCCTCAAATGCCCGAGGTCTTCATGAGCAAGCAAGTTGGATGCACACCCACCTAGTTTCAGTTTGAGCTTTCATACACTTATAGCTCTAGTGCTTCCGTTGCATGCCAATCCCTACTCCTCGCATTGACATCAATTCATGGCATCTCCATAGCCTGTTGATTAGCCGCGTCGATGTGAGACTTTCTCCCTTTTTTTCTTCTCCACACAACCTCCATCATCATATTTTATTCCACCCATAGTGCTATGTCCATGGCTCACGCTCATGTATTGCGTGAAAGTTGAAAAAGTTTGAGAACACTAAAGTATGAAACAATTGCTTGGCTTGTCATCGGGGTTGTGCATGATGAGAGCATTTTGTGTGACGAAAATGAAGCATGGCCAAACTATATGATTTTGTAGGGATGGGCTTTCTTTGGCTATGTTACTTTGATAGGACATAATTGCTTGGTTAGTATGCTTGAAGTATTATTGTCTTAATGTCAAATGATAGACTATTGCTTTGAATCACTCATGTCTTAATATTCATGCCATGATTAGATTATGTGATCAAGATTATGCTAGGTAGCATTCCACATCAAAAATTATCTTTTTTATCATTTACCTACTCGAGGACGAGCAGGAATTAAGCTTGGGGATGCTGATACGTCTCCGTTGTATCTATAATTTTTGATTGTTCCATGCCAATATTCTACAACTTTTACATACTTTTGGCAACTTTTTATACTATTTTTGGGACTAACATATTGATCCAGTGCCCAGTGCCAGTTCCTGTTTGTTGCATGTTTTTTTTCGTAGAAAATCCATATCAAACGGAGTCCAAACGGGATAAAAACTGACGGAGATCTTTTCTGGAATATATGTGAATTTTGGGAAGTGGAATCAACGCGAGACGATGCCCGAGGGGCCCACGAGGGTGAGGGGCGCGCCCCAGGGGGTCAGGCGCGCCCTGACCCTCATGGCCACCCCGTAAGGCGGTTGGTGCACTTCTTTCGCCGCAAGAAAGCCAATGTCCGGATAAAAATCTTGTCCAAATTTCAGCCCAATCGGAGTTACGGATCTCCGGGAATATAAGAAACAGTGAAAGGGCAGAATCTGGAACGCAGAAACAGAGAGAGACAGAGAGACAGATCCAATCTCGGAGGGGCTCTCGCCCCTCCCATGCCATGGAAGCTAAGGACCAGAGGGGAAACCCTTCTCTCATCTAGGGAGAAGGTCAAGGAAGAAGAAGAAGGAGGGGGCCTCTCTCCCCCTCTCTCCCGGTGGCGCCGGAACGCCGCCGGGGCCATCATCGCGACAACGATCTACACCAACACCTCCGTCATCTTCACCAACATCTTCATCATCTTCCCCCATCTATCTACAGCGGTACACTCTCCCGCAACCCGCTGTACCCTCTACTTGAACATGGTGCTTTATGCTTCATATTATTATCCAATGATGTGTTGCCATCAGATGATGTCTGAGTAGATTTTCGTTGTCCTATCGGTCTAGTAAAGTAGTCAATTGCTTAGGGACAATTTTGCAACTCCTACCACCACTTTTCCACACTCGCTATACTAACTTTATTGCTTCTTTACCCAAAACAGCCCCTAGTTTTTATTTACATGCTCTTTATATTCTTGCAAACCTATCCCACAACACCTACAAAGTACTTCTAGTTTCATACTTGTTTTAGGTAAAACGAATGTTAAGCGTGCGTAGGGTTGTATCGGTGGTCGATAGAACTTGAGGGAATATTTGTTCTACCTTTAGCTCCTCGTTGGGTTCGACACTCTTACTTATCGAAAGAGGCTACAATTGATCCCCTATACTTGTGGGTTATCAAGACCTTTTTCTGACGCCGTTGCCGGGGAGTTATACCGTGGGGTGAATATTCTCGTGTGTGCTTGTTTGCTTTTGGATCGAGAAAACCTTCTGGTTGCATCATATACAACTCTTCTTTGAGAAATCCATTAAGGAATGCAGTTTTGACGTCCATTTGCCAGATTTCATAATCATAAAATGCGGCAATTGCTAACATGATTCGGACAGACTTAAGCATCACTACGGGTGAGAATGTCTAATCGTAGTCAACTCCTTGAACTTGTCAAAAACCTTTTGCGACAAGTCAAGCTTTGTAGACAGTAACATTACCATTAGCGTCAGTCTTCTTCTTGAAGATCCATTTATTCTCTATGGCTTGCCTATCATCGGGTAAGTCAACCAAAGTCCATACTTTGTTCTCATACATGGATCCCATCTCAGATTTCATGGCCTCAAGCCATTTCGCGGAATCAGGGCTTATCATCGCTTCCTCATAGTTCGTAGGTTCATTATGGTCTAGTAACATGACTTCCAGAACAGGATTACCGTACCACTCTGGTGCAGAACGTACTCTGGTTGACCTACAAGGTTCGGTAGTAACTTGATCTGAAGTTTCATGATCATCATCATTAACTTCCTCACTAGTTGGTGTAGGCATCACGGGAACGGTTATCTGTGATGAGCTATTTTCCAATTCGAGAGAAGGTACAATTACCTCAACAAGTTCTACTTTCCTCCCACTCACTTCTTTCGAGAGAAACTCCTTCTCTAGAAAGGATCCATTCGTAGCAACAAAGATATTGCCTTTGGATCTGTGATAGAAGGTGTACCCAACAGTTTCTTTTGGTATCCTATGAAGACGCACTTCTCCGATCTGTGTTCGAGCTTATCAGGCTGAAGTTTTTTTACATAAGCATCGCAACCCCAAACTTTAAGAAACGACAACTTAGGTTTCTTGCCAAACCACAGTTTATACGGTGTCATCTCAACGGATTGATGGTGCCCTATTTAACGTGAATGCAGTTGTCTCTAATGCATAACCCCACGACGATAGTGGTAAATCACTAGTACGCGTCGATGCTATACAAACGGTTTTTAACCCCTTTCCGCGACGGCATTTGGAACCGTCGCCTAGTGAGTGTGGGCGATAGGGGAGTCCTTCCCACACGACCCAGAAACCGTCGGGGATATGACCTCCTGGCACACACACGCTCGGCAAATGAGGTCGTGTGCGACCGGCGAGCGCTCAAATACGGAAATACGTACAGTAGAGCTAAAAAAATACAATTATATAGGCGAAATTGTTCCGGTCGCACGTACATCCCACACAGTCAGTCCCCGCTAAACGTTTCCGTTCGTATGTACATCTCACACAATCGCTCCAAGGTAAATGTTTCTGTTCACACGTACATCAGACACAATTTTTCCCGTTAAATCGTTTGTGATAGTGTTGCCATTGCACACGATATTAGCAATTTTATCGTTTGCGTTTTTGAATGCATCACACACGGTGCATAGAAGAAACTGTGTGTCAAGGGCTATCCATCACACATAGTTTTTATGTGGTAAACGTTTGCGCAAGGTGGCCTAACGCAAACAGTTTTCAAGAGAAAGTCGTGTGTGATTGTTCATTGATCCAACACGGTTTATTCCTAGAAACTGTGTGTGTTGCCTGAGGTCATCGCCCACGGTATTTTTTCAATAACCGTTTGCAATAGTAAAACCCAATTAGCAGGCTAATTGCCCTATTCTATACCTACTAATAAAGCGAGGTGCGTTTCGCCAATATTTTCATCCGTTCACCGTTGAAAAGATTTTTTTTATCCGAGGTGGTACTAAATTTTTGTGCGTCTCTTCACTGGAAAAGACAAAAAGTTTGTCCAGAATTTCGCAATTGCGCCAGGCGCACTCCAGCCCAACCAAGCCAACCCAATAATTATCCTGCCATGTGTTGGGAGTACCTTATTTGTCGCACGTGGCAACAAAGAGTTGATGGTACGCACAGGTCACCCAGGACTGGGCCGAACCGTTTTTGTTTTTTCAATGTTCTATTTCTGTTCGTTTTTATTTTCTCTGTCTTCATTTTTATTTTTATTTGAAATAAAAAATACAAAATATATTCAGAATTTGAAGTTTTTCCAAATATTCAAAAAATCAGCATTACAAAATTTTATTCCTGTTTTGAAAAATATTAGAAACATAAAAAAATATGGTTTCGAAATTTCCTCAACATTTAAAAAATGTTGTCAAGTAAAAAAGATATTTCATAATTTTTCGAGATTTATTTTATAAAATTAATATTTTTTAAAATGTTCCATAAGCAAAAACAATATTCCTATTTTAGTGAAAAGTAAAAAAACAAAATAATGGTTGCGTCTCATAAACCATTTTTAAAAATTGTTCTGAATGTTCCCCATTTAAAAAAATCAATAATGTTGTGTTTTATAAAAGATTCATGTTTTCAAAATATTATTTTTCAGTTTTAATTACTATTCCTGTTTCTAATCTTGTTTGTGTTTTTCCAAAATTATATGGATTTTTCAAAAAAAAAATGTTCACATTTTAAATACTGCCCAGGCTTTCCAAAAAAAAATTCAAGAATATTCGGTAGGTCATATTTCTTTGAAAGTTCAAATAAATAAATAAATCGAATATGAAGCTATCGTATTTTCTTAAATATTCGCGATGACCATTGGTTAGCAGCGCGCGTTTGTTCTATCCTGGTTGTATACAAATTAAATAAATTGTGGGCATGTGCCAATAAAAGAGAATATGTTGTTTGGCTGTAATTAGAAAAAAAATGGACACATGAGCGCTAAAATGATCAAAGAGAATAAACCATCATAATAAAGGGACATTCATACCTGATTATACTTATGAAATATGATTTATGCCGTACAATTAGTAATCCATCCGGTTACGCGGACAGTGGTCGAAGTAACCGTGTCCCGAAGGTCATCACACATCCACCAAACGAGGAGGCATGCACAACCCCGAGATGGAGGCGGACGCGAAAGAAAAAGGCACGAGTTGGGTGCTCGCCACCATGCCTACCAACCCCACCACTATCAAGATTTCATGGGCCAAACATGTCCAGTGAGAAGACCGCAACTCCTTGCTCTGTCACCTACTACCTCCGTCTAGATGAATAAGGCATTCGCGTAGTTCTACGTCATCGATTTGACGAATTAGATATGTGTTATATGTCATGAAAAGTATATCACTAGATTTCTACATGAATGTAGTTTCTAAATATATATTTTTGTCACATATAATACATATTTAGATAATTAAATTGTCGACCTAGAACTACGTGAATGACTTATTCACTGAGACGGAGGTAGTACTGTTGTGGAGACCATTTTTTTGTGGACACATCGATTTATCTTTCACGTTGCTTGTCATAAATAAAATATCTCTCCCGTTGCAATGCATGGGCATATGTGCTAGTATTAATAATCCATTTATTAATCTAATTGACATTCATATTAAGCACATAGTATATTTCATTTCCATATTAAGGAAGCATAATTTCATAATTGAAATACATCAGAGTACAACATGATATAGCTTCAGCACTCAGCTACCCCATTACACAACTGCACCGGCACCAAGTTTCACATGCAGCATGTAGAACCTTTCAAAATTAGCATCATAGACGGTATATAGACAGATGCATCTCATCTGGAAAACTCCTGAAGCGGAAGGCGAATATTGATCCTTCATTCATGTTGAAGGTCTTTGAAACTTTAGGCCAGTGCCTGTGGATGATTGACCGTCTGTCCATCGTCCTCTTCAGAAACACTTCAATATTGAACCGTGGGTGTTGTATGAAAACCTTCCTCGCCTCCTGACCATAGAGGTGGTTTGAGAGGTAATCATCAGTGAACTGCTTTGGAAAGGCCTGAAAACAAGGATGTGCATAAATATCTTCTCTATATTGGAAATGGGGCAAATGAATAAAAAAAGGCAAGGTATAATAGTTAGTACCATCTTGTAGTGAACTGATGTCTTCTTCATTGTGCATACAAAGATCTTGTTGTTTTTTGTCGCTAATTTCTTTATCCTAACAATCTTTCCGAGTTTCTTGATTTGATTGATATTCATGGACAACTCATTTCCCCATATGCAAAAATGGTCGAACAGTGGGTCAAAACCTCTGACAGAGGACCTACATGTGCAAGACCAAATTGTTAAAAACCTAAATATTAGAATGGTTCCTGCAATTGCACAATAATGTGCTATTAGACAACGGACCATGCATGTTCTAACCTCGATTGTAAACCTCAGTGCTTCCCATTGTTTCCCTGCAACACATATAAGGTAGTTAGTCATCAGGTTAAGTAAGGGTTCGCATGCTCTCAGTAAAATATATTGATGAAAAATAAGCACATTGCAGATTCATCAGATTAATTCAAGCCACATGGAAAACCCATTTATCCAAACCAAGCATGATTAAGAACTAGGAAATATAGCACTTGTATATGTTTCTCATGTATTCCTCACATGCACAACAGTACAAAATTCTACCCACGACAATTGGACATCGCATTGCAGAATTCAACCAAGCAGTTAACTAAACACCACAACAAATGAACCAAACATTAACTGAGCACCACATTGCACAATATGACATACTCCTAATATAAGATCAGACAGTTAACCAAACCAAGCATGCTTAACGACTTGCAAATATAGCAATTGTATTTGTTTCTCATGTATTTACTACAACCAAATTCAATTTATTCCTCACATGGTATACAATAACAGAATGCGCCCACAACTATTGAACATCGCATTGCAGAATTGAACCAAACGGTTAACTAAACACCACAACACAAATGAACCAAACATTAACTGAGCACCACATTGCACAATGTATAACCAAACCAAGCATGCTTGACAACTTGGAAATATAGCAAGTGTATTCGTTTCTCATGTATTTTGTAAAGATAAATTCGATTCATTTCTCACATGGGAGACAATACAAAATTGCAGCCTGAAGAATTGAACATCACATTTGCAGAATTGTACCAAATAGTTAACTGAAGACGACAACTAATTAATAAAACAATTAATAAGTAAGCACCACACTGCACGACATATAGAACATATACACTAGAGCAACAGATTGCAAGGTAAAATTAGATAGCACAATTCACTAGAATTTGTGAAGGAAAGGCAGGAGCAGCACACGCAACGGGTAAACCGAGCATGCTTAAATGGCGTAGCTAGCAAATGGCAAGGTGCTCCTCCAAGATCTGGGGGTCGGCACGAATGGCAGCCATCGCGACCTCATCCGTGCATGCGGCTGCGATTTGCTTCTCCGCTGCCAAATGCTCCTTGAGATCCCGGTTATACTGCATGCACCATGGCTTAGGGCGGCGCTTATTTGGTGGAGGAGCCGGTGATTTGGGTGGAAGGTGTCACGCTCGCGCTGGCGGTCGGGGCATGTGGGATGTGGAAGAAGGAGGAGGATGGGGGTTGGGTGTGGATTACTTGCCTGGATAGACGAGGCCGAGCAGCGTGAAGGAGGGTTGCCGGCGAGGAGGCGGCGCTGCAAGCAAGGAGTGAAGGTTTCAACTTGGAAAGGAAGGCAGAAATAGGGGAAATGTGGCTTTTGGTAAGGGGGAGGGGGCGGGGAGGTAGATATTTCCGCGGAAGCCGAAATTTTGGATTCGCTTCAGCGAAAAAACCGGCACGCAAAGTGTCATCAAATACGATCCCTTATTCAGAACTGTGTACGATATGTGAACATCACAAATGATTCAGATAGCTTAACCCGTGTGTGATGAGTTTGAACGTCAAAAATTTTGGTTCCAATTTCCTTGGTTACAGTGGTCATCCATGTCATTGCATAATTTGGGTACACAAAGGAGACTACAGCACACCCACACTTCTTAATCGAGCAAGTTCAGCAATTAAATAGAGCTAGCTGACCTAAACATTACTCTAACAAATTAATGACCGGCACTTTTAATTAAACAAAACAAAGAGTACTAGTACTACGGCTGGTGCTCGTCGATCTCTGCCGCCGCCTCCATGTCCAGCTCGCGCCCGACGGTCTCCTGGGGAAGGGGCTCCATGGCATCCATCACACCATACTCGGCAAGCATCTCCCCATCCGTGTCCGCCATCTCTTTGGAAAAGGCCGCCATGAGCTGGGCGTGGGTGGCCGCGATCTGGGCTTGGACGGGCTCCGTCGTCGCAAGGTATGCGGTGGAGGAACGGACGGCTGCTCGAACGCTCTCGGCGATTCCCAACTCTTCGGCCGTGGGTTACCGACCGTTGTCAGAGAAGCTTCGTTCGATTTGTGCGGTGACCGCCACGAGCTGGGCGTGGGCGGCCTCGACATGGTCGTGGGCAAACTCCATCCGGGCTAAGGCCGCCGTTGCGGAACGGACATCTGCTGTGCCGCTCTCGCCAATTGCTATCCCTGAGGCAGATGTTGCTGCCGCCACCTGAGAAGCAACATCGGCCGTTTGGGCTGCCTTGGCTGCCCGATCGCAGATTGCGGCCGCGCTCATGCACCTTGTTTGCACGCGCAAGGCGGCTGCGGCCGCACTCTCGTCGGAGTGGGCCACCGAAGTTGCCCTCATGACGCGGTTCCACGTGCCCATCTTTCACTGCCGACGATTGAACAATGAAATGATATTTGGGGAGCGAGCTAGTGTGCTTGAGACGCCGGTTGTGGACTGTAGCCGACACCTCTTCTCGCGTAAGCCATAGGCGTACTATACACCGACGGTGCTCCAGGATATTTTGTGCTGCATCTCACACGGTTGGTGATAATAAACTGTGTGCGACCTACTTGATTTTTCATCTTGATTTGAATTACATAATGGGATCACAGCGGCAAAGAACGGTGTTTGAATTTCTAGACCTTTTATCTGCAGTGAACATGCAACTATATGTGTGTCGTAAAAGAATTGGAATTATTCAGGGTTCGTTTGAACATTTTACACATTAAATTGGTTCTCTAGCCATTTCAGGTGCACAATTCAAAATTAAACTACATGCACATGCTCCGGTGCACCAACATGGGTTGTAAAATCATATATGTGTCCATGGGTTTATGCTTATGTCCCATGCAAGAAATGGGGATGAAATTCGAACACCACAACACCGTGGCTTTCCGGCAAACGTCGACGTACTTGCTTTTGTAATTCTAGTAAATCAAAAATTCATTCGAAATTCATGAAACTTGGCATGCTATCATGGAGCGGCATCAACATGCCGTGGTAAAACAATCGTCCCATTTGCGGTAGGTTTGGGTATAAGCTTCTCATAAGCCAGAGCTTCTCACAAAAAGTGTGATGGTTTCGGTAGGGAATGTTTCACCTTTCTAGACGAAACGACATCCGTTGCCTCTTCTCGATTTCAATTTTTTTCCTAGTGTCAACATAGAACAACAGGAGTGTTGTGTCAATTTTTGGGATTTTTCGGGGTTCGCTTGGACATTTTTATACATTAACTGAGTTTTCAATGCATTCGTGTGCATAATTCAAATTTGAACTACATGCACATGCTGCATATAAATTGGTCGAAAAATTCAAATATGCGTCCTTGGTTGGATGCTTAGGTCCCATGAAAGAAATAGGAATGAATGTCAAACACCCTGCCACCATCACTCGGCCGCAAACATTTAGATACCTGGTTTTTAAATTCTATTAAATCCAAAACTCGTCTGAAATTCATGAAACTTGGCATGCTATCATGGAGCGGCACCAACAAGCCGTGGTAAAGTTTTTGTCCCATTTGGGGCAGGTTTGGGTATATGCTTCTCACAAACCACAGCTTCTCACAACAAGCATGATGGTTTCGATAGGGAACGTCCCACCTTTGGGGACGAAATGATATCCACTGCCTCTTATTGCTTTCAAAATTTTTATCGCGTCAACATAGAACAACAGGAGTGTTGTGTCAATTTTTGTGATTTTTCGGGGTTCGTTTGGACATTTTTATGCATTAACTGAGTTATCAATGCATTTATGTGCATAATTGAAATTTGAACTACATGCACATGCTCCAGTGCATATAAATTGGTTGAAAAATCTAATCTGTGTCCTTGGGTGCATGCTTAGGTCCCATGCAAGAAATGGGAATGAATTTCAAACACCAGGGCACCGTTGATTGCCGACAAAACATTGAGATACCTTGTTTTTAAATTCTATTAAATCCAAAACTCGTCTGAAATTCATGAAACTTGGCATGCTATCATGGAGCGACATCAACATGTCGTGGTAAAATTTTTGTCCCATTTGGGGCAGGTTTGGGTATATGCTTCTCACAAACCACAACTTCTCACAAAAAGCATGATGGTTTCGATAGGGAACGTCCCACATTTGGGGACGAAATGATATCCATTGCCTCTTATTGCTTTCAAAAATTTTCTCGTGTCAACATAGAACAACAGGAGTGTTGTGTCAATTTTCGTGATTTTTCGGGGTTCGTTTGGACATTTTTATGCATTAACTGAGTTTTCAATGCATTTATGTGCATAATTCAAATTTGAACTACATGTACATGCTCCAGTGCATAGAAATTGGTTGAAAACTCAAATCTGTATCCTTGGGTGCGTGCTTAGGTCCCATGCAAGAAATGGGAATGAATTTCAAACACCAGGGCACCGTTGATTGCCGGCAAAACATTGAGATACCTGGTTTTTAAATTCTAGTAAATCCAAAACTCGTCTGAAATTCATGAAACTTGGCATGCTATCATGGAGTGGCATTAACATGCCGTGGTAAAAAATTTGTCACATTTGGGGCAGGTTTGGGTATATGCTTCTCACAAACCAGAGCTTCTCACAACAAGCATGATGGTTTCGGTAGGGAACGCCCCACCTTTGGGGCCGAAACGATATCCATTGCCTCTTATTGCTTTCAATTTTTTTCTCGTGTCAACATAGAACAACAGGAGTGTTGTGTCAATTTTTGTGATTTTTCGGGGGTTTGTTTGGACATTTTTATGCAATAACTGAGTTTGTAATGCATTTATGTGCATAATTGAAATTTGAACTACATGCACATGCTCCAGTGCATATAAATTGGTTGAAAAATCAAATATGTGTCCTTGGGTGCATGCTTAGGTCCCATGCAAGAAATGGGAATGAATTTCAAACACCAGAGCACCGTTGATTGCCGGCAAAACATTGAGATACTTTATTTTTAAATTCTAGTAAATCCAAAACTCGTCTGAAATTCATGAAACCTAGCATGCTATCATGGAATGGCACCCGACATGTTGTGGTATTTTTCGTGTCCATTTTGAGAGAAGGCGTACTCGAATAATGACAACCAACAAAGGCACTTTGAAAAAATAGCTGCCACTTTAATATCTCAAACGTTTGTATAATTCAAACCGTGTGCGTTCTGTTAACCATTCACGTGACGCCACGTGTCTTGGTTTTAATGGATGTAGGAGGTGTCGTGCGAACAGCTGCTTGACCTTGACTGAACGGGAGGCGTGCGAGTGCAGTTCGGTGCTTAGGCTGACTGATGCGTCTCCGTCGTATCTAGTTTTTCAAACACTTTTTCCCTTGTTTTGGACTCTAACTTGCATGATTTGAATGGAACTAACCCGGACTGACGCTGTTTTCAGCAGAATTGCCATGGTGTTATTTTTGTGCAGAAATAAAAGTTCTCGGAATGACCTGAAACTTCACGGAGAATATTTTTGGAATTAATAAAAATTACTGGCGAAAGAATCAAGGCCAGGGGGCCCACACTCTGTCCACGAGGGTGGGGGCGCGCCTACCCCCCTCGGCACGCCCCTGCCTCGTGCGCCCCCTGGTGCTCCACCGACCTCAACTCCAACTCTATATATTCGTGTTCGAGGAGAAAAAAAATTAGAGAGAAGGATTCATCACGTTTTACGATACGGAGCCGCCGCCAAGCCCTAATCTCTCCCGGGAGCGCTGATCTGGAGTCCGTTCGGGGCTCCGGAGAGGGGAATTCGTCGCCGTCGCCATCGTCATCATCAACCGTCCTCCATCACCAATTTCATGATGCTCACCGCCGTGCGTGAGTAATTCCATCGTAGGCTTGCTGGACGGTGATGGGTTGGATGAGATTTACCATGTAATCGAGTTAGTTTTGTTAGGGTTTGATCCCTAGTATCCATTATGTTCTGAGATTGATGTTGCTATGACTTTGCTATGCTTAATGCTTGTCACTAGGGCCCGAGTGCCATGATTTCAGATCTGAACCTATTATGTTTCCATGAATATATGTGAGTTCTTGATCCTATCTTGCAATTCTATAGTCACCTATTATGTGTTATGATCCGTTAACCCCAAAGTGACAATAATCAGGACCACTACCGGTGATGACCGTAGTTTGAGGAGTTCATGTATTCACTAAGTGTTAATGCTTTGGTCCGGTACTCTATTAAAAGGAGGCCTTAATGTCCCTTAGTTTCCAATAGGACCCCGCTGCCACGGGAGGGTAGGACAAAAGATGTCATGCAAGTTCTTTTCCATAAGCACGTATGACTATATTCGGAACACATGCCTACATTACATTGATGAATTGGAGCTAGTTCTGTGTCACCCTATGTTATAACTATTACATGAGGAATCGCATCCGGCATAATTCTCCATCACTGATCCAATGCCTACGAGCTTTTCACATATTGTTCTTCGCTTATTTACTTTTCCGTTGCTATTGTTACAATCACTACAAAACTATCACTGTTACTTTTTGCCACTGTTACCGTTACTTCCATACTACTTTGCTACTAAATACTTTGCTGCAGATACTAAGTTATCCAAGTGTGGTTGAATTGACAACTCAACTGCTAATACTTGAGAATATTCTTTGGCTCCCCTTGTGTCAAATCAATAAATTTGGGTTGAATACTCTACCCTCGAAAACTGTTGCGATCCCCTATACTTGTGGGTTATCAAGACTATTTTCTGGCGCCGTTGCAGGGGAACATAGATTCTTTGAGTCACTTGGGATTTATATCTGCTGGTCACTATGAGGAACTTGAAAGACGAAAGAACTAAGATTTCTCCCTCAACTACGAGGGGAGGTAAGGAACTACCATCTAGCTCTACACTTGATTCACCTTCTGTTTTGAGTAAGCTTGCGACACCTAAACCTGCTTCTGCTATTAATTCTGATATGTCGCATGTTATTGATGATGCCACTTCTGCTATGCATGATACTTATGATGAAACTACTTCTATGCTTGATACTACTGTGCCATTAGGTGAATTTCTTGATGAACAACTTGCTAGGGCTAGAGAGAATGAAATTATTGAAACTAATAATATTGATGAAAGTGATGATGAAGATTCTCCCCCTAGATATGAATTGCCTGTTGTGCCTGAGGGTTATGTTATGGATGGATAAACTGCTAGAAACTTTCTTGCTTGCAATGATAGGAGTGATCTTAAGAAATTATTAGCTAAGCTGAAAGAAAAATCTCTGAATGCTAGAATGAAATATGACCCTGCTTTTGCTACTTCACCTATCTTTATTACTGATAAGGATTATGATTTCTCTGTTGATACTGAGATAATTACTTTGGTTGAATCTGATCCTTTCTATGGCTATGAATCTGAAACTGTTGTGCCACATCTTACTAAATTAAATGATATAGCCACCCTGTTCACTAATGATGAGAAAACTCGCTACTATTATATCCTTAAATTATTTCCGTTCTCATTAAAGGGTGATGCTAAGATATGGTTTAATTCTCTTGATCCTGGTTGTGTGCGTAGTCCCTAGGATGTGATTTATTACTTCTCTGCTAAATATTTCCCCGCACATAAGAAACAAGCTGCTTTAAGGGAAATATATAATTTTGTGCAAATTGAAGAAGAGAGTCTCCCACAAGCTTGGGGGAGGCTTGTCCAATTACTTAATGATTTGCCTGATCATCCTCTCAAGAAAAATGAAATACTTGATATCTTCTATAATGGACTAACCGATGCTTCCAGAGACCACTTGGATAGTTGTGCTGGTTGTGTTTTCAGGGAAAGAACAGTTGATCAAGCTGAATTGCTATTGAATAATATGTTGACTAATGAAAATAATTGGACACTTCCTGAACCAATTCCTAAGCCAACTCCGAAGAAGGGGGTATTCTATTTCTCAGTCCTGAAGATATGCAAGAGGCAAAGAAATCTATGAAAGAAAAAGTATTAAAACTGAAGATGTTAAGAATTTACCTCCTATTGAAGAAATACATGGTCTTAATTTGCCGCCTGTTGAAGAAATACATTGTCTTGATAACCCGACACAGGTAGTAAAGGTAAATTCTGTTTATAGATTTGATGAAGGTGATATTCCTCGTTACAAGTCTGCTAGCCAATGCTTAGACGAGTTTGATAATTTTATTGTCAAACAAGAAAACTTCAATGCTTATGTTGGTAGACAATTGAAACACAATGCTGATATGCTTGAATACTTGAGTGATTATATGTCTAGAGTTAAAGGTGAACTTAAACTCATTAGTAAATATGCTTCTATGGTTACCACTCAAGTAGAATAAGTGTTTAAAGCTCAAAATGATTTGCTCAATGAATTACATAACAAGATAAATGATAATGCTGTTAGAGTTATGACTAGAGGGGGTAAAATGACTCAGGAACCTTTGTATCCTGAGAGCCACCCTAAGAGAATTGAGCAAGATTCTCAGAGAACTAATGTTGATGCACCTAGTCCTTCTAAGAGGAAGAAAAATAAAAATGATAGGACTTTGCATGCTTCTAGTGAACGTGTTGTAGACACACCTGAGAATCCTAATGATATTTCTATCTCTGATGCTGAAACACAATCTGGTGATGAACATGAACCTAGTGATAATGTTAATGATCATGTTCATGTTGATGCTCAACCTAGCAATGATAATGATGTAGAAATCGGACCTGTTGTTGATCTTGATAACCCACAATCAAAGAATCGACGTTATGATAAGAGAGACTTTGTTGCTAGGAAGCACGGTAAAGAAAGGGAACCATGGGTTTAGAAACCCATGACTTTTCCTCCCAAACCATCCAAGAAAAAGGATGATGAGGATTTTGAGCGCTTTGCTGAAATGATTAGACCTATCTTCTTGCGTATGCGTTTGACTGATATGCTTAAAATGAATCCTTATGCTAAGTACATGAAAGATATTGTTACAAATAAGATAAAGATACCGGAAGCTGAAATTTCCACCATGCTTGCTAATTATACTTTTAAGGGTGGACTACCTAAGAAACTTGGAGATCCAAGAGTACCAACTATACCATGCTCCATTAAAAGAAACTATGTTAGAACTGCTTTATGTGATCTTGGAGCCGGTGTTAGTGTTATGCCTCTCTCTTTATATCGTAGACTTGATTCGAATAAGTTGACACCTACTGAAATATCTTTGCGAATGGCCGATAAATCAACTGCTATACCAGTCGGTATTTGTGAGGATGTGCCTGTTTGTGGTTGCAAATGTTACTATTTTAACGGATTTTGTTATTCTTGATATTCCCGAGGACGATAGTATGTCTACTATTCTTGGAAGACCCTTTTTGAATACTGCAGGGGCTGTTATTGATTGCAACAAAGGCAATGTCACTTTTCATGTTAATGGAAATGAGCATACGGTACACTTTTCGAGGAAACAACCTCAAGTCCATAGTATTAATTCTATTGGAAAAATTCCATCGATTACTATTGGAGGTTTTGAATTTCCTCTTCCTGCTGCCAAAAAGAGATATGATATTTTTATTATTGGGGATGTGCATATCCCCGTTGAGGTAACATAGTGTTATTCGAAATTTCTCCGGTTCCATGTTATTCGGAATGAGTTTGTTAACAAGACTTGATCAACCTTGTTAGTGGACTCCTTTTGATGAGCATGAGATGGATGAAGTTAGAAAGCACAACCTTCTGTACCCTCCTTTTACTTTATGTTATTTAAATTAAATAAAACAAAGATAGTATATTCTGTCAGTTTTCTGAATTATTCGTGCAATAAAAAATTACCCCAAAAATAAAAGTTCTCCAAATGCCCCAAAAATGAAATATGATTTTTCTGGAATATTGGAGAATATCTGGCACTGAGAACACATCAGGGGGAGCAAGCACCTAGCCACGAGGGTCCAGGGCGCGCCCACCCCCCTGGGCACGCCCCCTGTCACGTGGGCCCATGGTGGCTCCCCTCCTGTTGGGGATATAATTACTGAGTATAAACCGCCCAGGAGGGGCCGGGTTATACCCATAATGAGTTAATCATATTGAAGCCCATGAAGATAAGGAATATGGCGCTTTACAAAGGAGATCTAACATGAAGGCCCAGGGCCCAAAGGCGGATTAGGGCCCGTAGATGTAAACCGCCTTATGGTGTATGACTTGTGTTGTAAGACAGGAAAGGGTAGAAACCGAGCCGGACACGTTTATGAGCCGGACGGGATTCTATGAACCGCCGGGCGTCAACCTGTGTATATAAAGGGACGACCCGGCGGTGGTTTACGGACAAGAAACAAGAGATAGAGAGCCAGGCAAAGCGTATTCACTCCCTGGTCATCAAAACCCTAGAAATTCCACCTCAACTGGATTAGGCTTTTACCTTCACCGCAAGGGGCCGAACCAGTATAAACTCCCTGCGTCCTTTGTCCCGCTTTAACCCCTTTAAGCTAACTACACTGCGATGGCTCCACGACTAAGTCCGCACACTAGGACATCTGCCGTGACAAAACCACGACAGTTGGCGCCCACCGTGGGGCTATCGCACGATGGTTTCCAGTTCTTAGAGGGTAGCTTCGAAGGGCTCAAGGGATACGCTGTGGGCCGGATGACCAAGAGTCGTCGCGGCAAGCTCTACATCGACGATGCAGGCTGGGGCCCCGAGGCCGGCTCAATTGAGTACGGGTACCGGGTCCCCTTTGGCGGTATTCACGTCTTCATTGGCAAGATCGGCGAACCGGGCCCTGAGCCAGACATCTGCACCGACATCATCGAAACGGCTCAGTGTGCGAGACCCGCCCGAGTTCGGCCTGCCATGAAGCGTGCCTTCGTGGGAGTCATCCACGGAGCGGAATCTGAGGATAGATCGGTATCTGGTGGTGAAACCGTCATTTACTCTGATGACGAGTCATCTACCGGAGAGACCGAGTCATTGTACCAACTGCAAGATGGCCGGTTTGGGGGCTGTTCCGATGGCGACAGTATTCCGGACCCCTTCGATCCGCCGAGCCAGGTTGCAATCTTCATGGCCGGTACACAGCCTGCACAACACTCTTCGACTGCAGCAGCGATGATCTTCGGGTCAGCAGCGGCGACAGCAGCCGGGGCAGGAAGCCCTGCGCGACCACCGGCTCAGGTTTTGTCTGACTTATTTGATGCTTTGGCAACGCTGCTGGCGGCAGAAGTTAACCCGGCAAATCAGGATGAGCATAACGCGGAAGTTGCGAAAGTGAAGGATCAGATAGCTCAAGCCAAGGCAGACCTGGCAGCTCAGGACACCAGGATGGCTGCAGAGCGGGCCGAGTTGGATGCACAGGCTTACCGGCTTATGTTGGATCAAAACGCGTCAAATGAAGTCATGAGGAGAAGGTACTGGTCTCACCTGCCTCCGGTTTATGAGGCAAGGAATCTCTTTAACACGCCCGGACAGGAACCAGCAACCAGCCAGTGGAAAATCGGGTAGAAGCACCTGGAACGGGGGCGCCGGTTCAGCCGCGCAGAATGGATCCATCTTGTCAGAATATCCCGTCACAACACGTGTCGACGCCTCCGGGCCATTACTCCAACCCCTTGGATAACATAGTCGCCGCCGCTTCACGATTGGCGGCCCTCCCAGTCGAAGGCGAGTCCCCCGTAGCGGTTGAGACGCGACGGGCTAGGGAGCTCCTTCAAACAGCTTTGACTCAGCAGCAAGCTTATTCGTACAGCCGCGAGAGGATTCATTCCACCCCCGCCCAAGCCGGAGCTACAACAGGCACATTGATGAACCGGCCGTGTCAAGCAGTGCGCCGAACCGTAACCCGCCTCGAGGGTATAACCCGGCGGGCGGAGGTGTTAATGCTCAGGACATGGTGGATCATGGTAGAGCACGTCGAGAAGCTGAGTTAGCGGCGCAGTACGCGGCCCGTCAGCTTACTCCGGTTCGTCCAACAACTTCGGTGGAACCAGGAGTTACCTCCAGTTCTTTGGGGGTGCCGTGTCTCACCCCAGCTCTACGTAATGTACGGCTGCCCAAGGATTTCAAGGGTCCTCGTAAAGTGCCCAATTACACTGCCGACTTACCCCCCGAGTCATGGGTCGAAAGCTATGAGATGGCGATGGGGATGCTGGACGTGGATGATGCGGCATGTGCTAAATACTTCACCATGATGTTGGAAGGAACAACTCACACTTGGCTGAAAAGTTTGCCAGCTAACTCCATTGGGTCATGGGCCGAGTTAAAGGCCCGGTTTATCCAGAACTTCAAGGACACATGCAAACAGTCCATGTCAATTGTGGACTTAGCCGCCTGTGTCCAAGAAGAAGGTGAATCGACAACCCATTGGGTGCGCCGGGTTTCGAAAAGCTTACATTCATCGGAACGCATCAATGCCGATACATCAGTCTTAACGTTGGAGGGCAATTGCCGGTTCACGCCTCTAAAACTGAAGTTGGGACGGCTCAAGCGTCACTGCAATTACATGGGAACGCTTATGGCAGCTCTGGTTAAGTATGCCGACTTTGATAGTACCAAGGACCCCGAGTCTGAGGATGAAAAGCCGGGAAAGGGAAAGAAGAGCTACAGCACCAAAGGACAGTAGCATAACCCGGCGGGCCATGGAAACAACGGTAAGCGTAAAGCGGATAACAGTTTAGATTTTGTGGCTAACACCAACACGTAGAATAATGGTCAGCGTCGTAAGGGTAAACCGCCCCCGCGGAGTGGAGGATCAGGTGTCAATCTTGAGCGCCTGTTAAACCAGCCTTGCCCAAGGCACGGGACGCAAGAAAGGCCCGCTACGCACCTCTGGAAGGATTGCTTTATTATGCGGGAGTTCAAAAACTCGGATCTTTTCCAATATGATCATGGACCGCCCGACGGTTCAGGACCCGGGTCTCATGGGCTGGGTTATGGTGGAGGCAGTTCTGGCTCAGGATTTCAAGGTAATCAAAGCGGACATGGCAATCAAGGCAGTCAGGGCAACCAGGGTGGTTATAATCATCACGGGGAGTCAGCAGCAGCAGCAACAGTCAGGTTACCAGAGCAACCCGAAGCAGTTGAATAGTGGGCAGTATCATGTATTCACCACTAGCCTGTGCAAGCGCGATCAGAAGCTTCATAAAAGGGCAGTGAACTCCATTGAACCGGCAGTGCCCCGTTACTTGCGCTGGTCTGAACATCCCATTGTGTGGAGTCGAGAGGATCATCCGCCCCGGGTTGATAATCCGGGTCATCTGGCATTGGTGGTGGCGCTTTTGGTTGGAGGGTATAAGTTCACCAAGGTGCTCATGGATGGAGGGAGCAGTATCAACACCCTTTATTATGAAACCTTCCGTCGCATGGGGTTGACAGATAAAAATCTTAAACCGTCAAACACCGTTTTCCATGGTGTGGTGCCTGGTAAATCGGCGTATCCAGTTGGTAAGATAGCTCTGGAGGTTGCTTTTGGAGATGATCATGATTCAAGATCAGAGACGTTGACTTTTGAAGTGGTGAAAATCAAGAGCCCATATCATGCCCTGTTTGGACGGTCGGCTTATGCTAAGTTCATGGCAAGGCCCTGTTATGTTTACCTGCAGCTCAAGATGCCGGGTCATAAGGGGACCATCACGATACATGGGAGCCGTAAGATCGCTTTGGAATGTGAAGAAGGTGATGCGGCCTATGCTGAGTCGGTTTGTGCAACAAAGGAGTTGAAGTTCTACAAGGATAATGTTGATCCGGCGGATATGACCTCTTTGAAAAAGCCAAATACAGAGCATGATCCGGCCTTGAAGTTTAATTCGGTTGATGATACTAAGCTAGTTGATTTTGTTCCTGGCGATTCATCCAAGCAGTTTAGCATCAGCGCTAACCTGGATCCGAAATAGGAAAGCGCGCTCATCGAGTTCATCTGTGAGAACCGGGACATCTTTGCATGGAAACCTTCTGACATGCCAGGTGTACCGAGGGAACTCGCTGAGCACACTCTTAATATCAATCCCAATTTTAAATCGGTCAAGCAGTTTCTCCGCCGCTTCAATGAAGAAAGGCGCAAGGCCATTGGTGAGGAGGTAGCCCGGCTCTTCGCAGCAGGGTTTATTGTGGAGGTTTTTCACCCTGAGTGATTAGCTAACCCGGTGCTAGTACTTAAGAAGAACGGCACTTGGCGTATGTGTGTGGACTACACAGATTTGAACAAGGTTTGTCCAACTGATCCCTTTGCTCTCCCACGTATTGATCAAATCATTGATGCTACGGCGGGTTGTGAGCGTTTGAGCTTTCTGGATGCTTATTCTGGTTATCATCAGATCAAAATGGCAGTTAAGGACCAGGAGAAGACAACTTTTATAACTCCCTTTGGAGCCTTCTACTATGTATCTATGCCTTTTCGGCTCAAGAGTGCCCAACGACTTATCAGCGCTGTGTGCAGAATTGTCTTCATAATCAAATTGGGCGCAATGTTCATGCTTATGTGGATGATATTGTGGTGAAGTCCAGAAAAGAGGAGACGTTAATAGATGATTTGAAGGAAACTTTTGATAATCTCCAGGTTTATAAGATGATGCTTAATCCGGCCAAGTGTGTTTTTGGTGTACCGGCATGCAAGCTCTTGGGTTTTCTAGTGTCTAACAGGGGCATTGAAGCTAATCCGGAAAAGATCAAAGCTATTACGTCTCTAGCTAAACCAGCGTGTCTCAACGACGTTCAACGTCTGGCGGGTCGTATTGCAGCGCTGAGCCGGCTTATCAGCCGATTAGGAGAGAAAGCTATCCCTCTATATCAAATGATGAAAAAGACAGACAATTTTGTCTGGAGTGATGCTGCTAATGCGGCGTTTGAGGACTTAAAGTAACAGTTAGCTGAGCCACCTGTCCTTGCTGCTCTGGTTGATGAAGAGCCGTTGTTGTTATATGTGGCTGCTGATGCCCGGGCTGTCAGTGTGGCCATTGTGGTGGAGCGCAAGGAGGCTGGGAAGGAGTAACCGGTTCAATGGCCGGTTTATTATATTAGTGATGTGCTTATTGAGTCCAAACAGAGGTACCCACATTGGAAGAAACTGGTGTATGGAGTTTTCATGGCGAGCCGGAAGCTTAAGCAGTATTTTCAGGGTCATCCCATCACTGTGGTCAGTTCTGCCCCTTTGGGAGATATAATCCAAAACAAGGAAGCAACTGGCCGGGTTGCCAAGAGGGCCATTGAGCTTGGACCTCACGGGTTAAAATATGTGCCTCGTACGGCAATCAAGTCCCAAGCGCTTGTGGATTTCATCAATGACTGGACAGAGTTACAGGCGCCGGAAGAAAAGCCGGATCATACTTATTGGACTATTCATTTCGATGGATCCAGGCAATTGGAGGGCTCGGGGGCTGGAGTCGTGTTAACTTCCCCACGAGGTGATAAGTTTTGTGATGTTCTCCGTTTAATGTTCCCTTGCACTAACAATGCAGCTGAATATGAGGCTTTACTCCATGGTCTTCGAATGGCTAAGGAGATGAATTTAAGCCGGGTTAAGTGTTTCGGTGACTCAGACCTGGTGGCTCAACAAGTGTCTGGTACTTGGGATTCCAAGGACCCGCTCATGGCGGCGTATCGTCGAGAAGTAGATATTGCTGCTGGTCACTTCAAGGGTTATCAGGTTGACCATGTGGACCAGCGAAAGAACGAAGCGGCGGACGCTTTAAGCTGTTTGGGTTCCCAACATAAACCTGTTCCACCCAATGTTTTTCTGGATGTTTTGCATAACCCGTCAGTCAAGCTACCTACAGAGGAGGATTTGGCTGTTCCTGATCCGGAGGCTCAGTTGGTGGCGGCTCTTCATGTTATCCCAGATTGGATGGTCCCATATTTGGCGTATATAAACCGGGGCGAGTTACCGGATGATGAAACTTTGGCCAGGCAGATAATCCGGCGATCCAAGTTAATGACCATTGTCAATGGAGAATTGCACCATTGCAGTGTAATAGGGGCGTTCCAGCGTTGCGTATCTCCTGAAGAAGGCCGTGAGATTTTGCGTGAGATCCACGAAGGAGATTGTGGTCACCATGCCGGTTCAAAGTATTTGGTAGCTAAAGCTTTTCGTCACGGCTTCTATTGGCTGACGGCTCATGCTGATGCTGAGGACTTGGTGAAAAAGTGTGATGGTTGTCAGAAGTTTTCACGCCGGGCTCATGTTCCGGCTCAAGAATTGAGGATGATTCCAATCACTTGGCCATTTGCAACTTGGGGGCTGGATATGGTTGGGCCCTTTAAGAGGTCCAAGGATAAGAAGACCCACCTTCTGGTGGCGGTTGATAAGTTCACTAAGTGGGTGGAGGCAGAGCCAGTCAGTAAGTGTGATGCAGCCACGACGGTTCAATTCATCAAGCAGTTGATTTTCCGGTTTGGTTTTCCACACAACATCATAACTGATAATGGTACTAATCTGTCCAAGGGTGCTATGAAAGAATTTTGTCAATGTGAGCACATCCGGCTTGATGTGTCATCAGTGGCTCATCCTCAATCTAATGGTCAAGCGGAGAGATCCAATCAAGAGATCTTGAGAGGCATCAAGCCCCGACTTATGGTTCCTTTACAACAGACGCCGGGTTGTTGGGTGGAGGAGTTACCCTCTGTGTTATGGAGCATCAATACCACGCCCAACAGATCTACGGGTTACACACCTTTTTTCATGGTTTACGGAGCAGAGGTGGTTCTCCCTAGTGACATCCGTCATGACTCACCCCGTGTGGCGGCTTATGTTGAAGCTGACAATGAGAAAGCATGTCAGGAAGCACTTGATCTGTTAGATGAGGAGCGTGATACTGCAGCGGCTCGTTCAGCGATTTACCAGCAAGATCTGCGTCGTTATCACAGCCGTCGGGTTAAAACCAGAACTTTTCAAGAAGGCGATCTGGTGCTCCGACTCATCCAGGATCAGACTGATATGCACAAGTTATCCCTGCCTTGGGAAGGACCTTTTGTGGTCAGCAAGAATCTGCATAACGGGTCATACTACCTTATCGATGTTCGAGAGCACATAGACTCACGTAAATCGGAGGAGGAGACCCACCGGCCGTGGAATATCGCTCATCTTCGGCCCTACTACACCTGAGCCATAGGCTCCTCTTATGTACATATTCTTGACAATGTATATATTATGATCAGTATAATAAACCGGCATCCCTACTAAAGCAGGGCCTCTGCCATTCTTCTTTCAAAAAGCTTTTGATTACTTGGGGGCTTCTGTTTATAAAACGGAGTTCTGATTGTCCATTGATTCGGCTCAAAGGCTATAAAAAAAAATTTGGGGGGCTTGTTACCCAAACTTAAAAGGGGCCAAAGAGAGTGTTGCAAAAGCACAACTCAAACATAGGCACCCATTGAGCACAGCTCAAAATATTGATCGGGGGCTCTTTGCTTCTACAAGAACAAAGAGTCTATAACCTTGTAATAGGCTATAAAAGCCAGGCTTGGAAGCCAGGTGTATTCACCTAAAACCCCAGGTTATCCTGCCTTTTTAAGTAAGCCACTCCGCCCAGGTAATCCTGGTAAAACCCGTCAAACATTTGACATGTCAATCTTATGAAGACCCTGAACTTTTCATAGTTAAAATGACGATTGGTTAATGTGAGGTCCATCTTATAAGGCTTTGTAAAATGGTTTAACTCAGTGGCCTGGCAGCCCATGAAAAGCCTCGCCTTTTTGCATGTTTTTCTTCTGAAATCTTTCTTTTGACGGTTTATTTTGATGCGGTTTATATTAATCCGGTGGTTAATGACCCGGTCTGGCTTTTGAGTTGCCAAGTACAAAATTACAAGATGACCGGTGTCAATTGACCCGGCTTGGCTTTCAACTACAAGTTGTCAGTACATGATCAGTTATAATCCGGTGTTTATTGACCCGGTCTGGTTTCGACTACAAGTCGCCAGTATGATATACGGATAATCCAGTGTTTATTACAACCCGGTACGGCTTTACTATAAACCGGCAAAACATTGGAGGAGTTATCAGTACTCAAGATTTGGGTTATCACCCTTACTACAAAAAGTTGGTAAACCAACGATGTGATTCAATGTCACATGTATGATATATTTCATATTTAATTATTCTTAAATGCAGCCTTGGTTATAAACCCGGGTTATATGTTGGGCATTATGACCCGTCCGGCGGTAAACCGCCAGGACACTTTAAACTTGTTGTATGTAGAAACAGGTTGAATAAAGCTGTTAAGAATTATAAGCAGACATAGTATAATGATGGCGAATTAACAGTGTCATGCAAAATGAGTATGCATGATGGCATAGCAGACCAAGTGTTTAAACTAGCTTATTACAAGGCGCTTTGATGCCCAAAAGGATAATTGTTTTCAGCAAGTGTTGCCGTATGCAGAAGGCTAAACCGGCCTCCGGATCATGACTCTTCGCCGGGCTGACTTGACGGCTGTGGATAATCCTCCGCTGGTTCATCCTCCTCCTCTCCACCCAGTGGCTGGAAGTCAATGGTTGCCCAATCCCAGTTAGGGCTTGGAATACAACTTCATCGCTTATAAGTGCGGAGGGTTCAACATCAGGGGCATAGGTATGCTTACGGATTGGCGGGATAAGATTTTGCACATCATAAGTTGGCGCGTTAACCCGCTTGTTGTCGGCGTCGTAAATCGACTGTTAATGAGAAAGATCGGTTTCTTCAGCCAATTTGCTAGCCAAGGGGCGCATTTCCTTCCTCAGAGCTCGGAGATCATCATTATTAAAATATGATCCGTCCTCCCTTAAGCTTGGATAGCCATTACCCACATCCGCTGGATCAAGACCAGGTACCCATGCTTTAGCCCGGGTGAGCGTGGTCAGAGCACCTGCCCTTGCAGTTGATGTTTTTAACTCTTCAAACCGGGCAGGCAGCATCGACAACCTTTCTAAGGTTTCCTTGATTAAAGTTGGAGGCGGCTTGTTATGAGAGGCAGTACATATGATCCGTTGCACGCCGGTATATAATTGCTCTATAAGAGTATAGGCAACCTTCAATTTCTTCTGCATGTCAGAGCCCAGATGGGTAATGCGAGTTCCTGCATCATTACGAACATCGATAAACTGGCAGTTTGTGGGATAATACATGTTAAAAGCTTATAATGAGGATATTTACCTAACACAGCAGTGGTCATGGTATTTATCTGCCGCTTCAAACCAGTCATCTCTTCTACCACCGGATTAAGGGCTGCTTCTGCATCCTCAGCCCTCTTTTGCAATATGGATTTCTCTATGTCCCAGTCCGCCCACTCCTTCTTGAAACTCTCCTTCAGCTTCTCCATGGCTGCTAAGGCACTGGTCAGCTCCTCTTTGGCTTTGGAGGTTTCTGCTTGTTGGGACTTGATGTTTTCTTGAAGATCAGCGGTTTGGGATTCCTTTTTGCTCAGCTCAGCCTATAAGAGACATACATATCATGAGTTGGCAGCACATATTTGAAGTACCAAGCACATAACAAGTTATACACTTGGCACTTGGGGGCTAATGCCTATTTGCTTGTTATCAAAAAAAATTACAAGTCCCAAGCTCAATACAAGTATTATTCCTGGCACTTGGGGGCTAATGTATATTTGCTCAAAGTTAACATTATGGGTATTCTTCCATTAGTCAGCTTAGTGGATGATTGGTGTACAAGGATATTCAACAAGAAATTTGGCAGGATAAAAGTCCCGGTTCATCTTGAAAGAATAAACCGGCCCTTGGGGGTTACACAGGCAAAAGTTGCAAGATTAATATTCTAAAGTCCCGGTTCATCTTGAAAAGATAAAACGGCCATTGGGGGCTATGCAAGCAAAGTTGAGGTATTACAAAGTCCCGGTTTACATTGATATCATAAACCGGCCCTTGGGGGCTACTGGAGTTGATATTAGAAATTGGACACAAGAGAGAAACCGTTATGCGGAGTTAAACAACATTTACCTCATATCGCTCTTTCATCAGGTTCACTAAACTGGCTTCATAGTCGAGGCTTGTGTATAGACGGTTCAAAAAGCCAGAATGAATGTCTTGGGCATTGAGATAGGCATAGCTTGAAAAATCTGTATTCCACTTGCCTTTGTCCATTGCAGAAAATTCTTCCTTGGCACTATGCTTTGATAAAGCGACAGGATTGCCAGGGGTGGTGTGGCCGAAGCCAGTAATCATAATATCATCCGCCTTGTCATCAGCAGCCTTGACTAGACTTGACGGTTTATCAGCAGCTCGGACCGGGCTTGTCGGTTTATCAGCATGGCCCGTTGGATCAACTTCCACTTCTTCAACAAAAAGTCATGATCTTGCGGTGGCGGATCATCAAGCATGGCGTCAGCATTTGCTTCTTCCGGTTCTGGAGTTTTCTCCGGTTCAGTGACCACATTGTCATCAGCCGATTTATTTAATTTGGCCTTTTTGCTGGGTCTAGGCTTGGCACTGAGAAGAACAAACATAAAGGTTAGTACATCGGGCAAACATAAGGTGTTAAAGGTAAATTTAAAGCATAACTCACCCAGGAACCATTTTGAGGGTTGGAAGTTGCGTTTCTGTTGATTCGCCAGAAGAGGAATGGGAAGTTCCTTGATAATTTGAATCAGACGGAGTAAGAGGTTGCCGGAAATAATCTGCCTTAGGATAATGTGGGTCGAGATTATAAGAGACCTCTGGGCGACGTTTACGAACCGGCGTATTTGGTAAACCGGAAGAAGTTACCACATGGCCGCTATGCCGAGTTGTGCGGCGAGCTTCGTGTTGCTGTTTCTTCAAAAGAAAGTTTGGATCCATGTGAGCTAGAGGGTGAGAAAATCTTACTTTCCGGTTTGCTTGACGGTTTTTCGGAGTTGGCAGAGGTTCTGAGCCGGAGGAAAGAATAATTACCTCTACATCACCAGCTTGGCTAGCCTCTGCGTCCTCCTGATGATAATCATTATCAATAAGATGTATGAAGAGAGAGCCAAGTGAATCAAGTTCTACCTCTGACTCGTGATTTTCATCGTCATCATCAACTTGTAAATCGGTGGAGTCGGCGGTTTTCTTTTTGGCAGGCTTCTTGGTGACCTTTGTCTTGACACGAGGGGTTTTCGCTGGTTTATCCTGCGGCTTCTTCTTCCAGAACGTATCTTCACCCTGTCAAGGATTGTCAAAAGTTATAAGGGAAGATTATAAGGGTCGGATTAAAATAAGAGGTATGCAATTCTTACAGCTGGCGGTTTATTGGAAATGCAGAAGGGACTAAGCCCTGTTTTGCTGCAGACAGCCACCGGTTCATCCAGTATCTTTTTAACAGCTTCTGTAATTTCAGCCTCAGTTAGCTGAATGTCGATATGCCATTGAGGATCTTTTAAGTCCCCTGTATATTCACACATTAAACCGGGGCGACGGCTTAAAGGCAGAATGCTGCAGGATATCCAGCAGCGAACAAAGTCAACGCCTGTTAAACCGTTCACAACAAAGGCTCTGAGCTTTGAAAGTTGTGGTGCGTAGTTGGCTTGTTCCTTTGCAGCCAGCCTTTGAGGGAATGGATGTGTATTGGTAAGCCGGTGAGCACGATAACCCGGCAGAGGATTCTCTTCAGCGGGAGACGTATCTCGGCAATAGAACCAAGTCTGGTTCCAATCTTTTGGGTGAGTATGATGTTTGGCGTGAGGGAAACTGGCATCTTTCCTTTTCTGAATTGAAACCCCGCCAAGTTCAGTATTGGGCCCATCTGTAAATTCAGTACGGTGATTCAAATAGAAGAAGTCTCTGAACAGTTCAACAGTGGGTTCTTCCTGCAGATAAGCCTCGCAGAACACTTGAAAATTACAAATATTGGACACAGAGTTGGGTCCAATATCTTGAGGGTGGAGTTGTAAGCTAGCAAGCACATCACGTAATTTTTTTGATTCGGGAGGACTGAACCCTCGACCCAGGTGATCAACGAATACAATCACTTCTCCATCCTTGGGTTCAGGAGGATTTCCTGGACCGGGGGCCCTCTAGTGTATGACGTCCTTTTTTGCTAAGGCGCCGGTTGCAACGCACCCATTCAGTTTTTCTTCAGTAACTCGGGAAGGAACCCAGTTGCAGGCATAAAAAGACTTAGCCATTTATCCACAACCTGAGGGAAGGTTTGAGGCGGTTTAAGGTTTATGAATGACAAGGCATAAACCGTCAAAAGTGAAAAAGCAAGTGTTGAAATGCATATAAGTGTTAAACTGGAGGTTGGTGTCATCATAGTTAGCAAGACGAGAAATTGGCGGTTTAAGAGGGGACTAATGGTACCTGGTGGATTATCATTCTATAAAATTAAACCGCCTATGCTAGTATGGAAAGTATAGATCTGAAGCGATGGAAAACAGGTTTCACAGATTGATATGATAATTTCAGATCTGCAGCGTGTTAGCAAATCAAAATATATTCAGACCTAAAATACAGGTGCTTAAGCAGTTCATCAGATCCAGATGAGATTTTTTATACAAAGAGGATGCACTAATGATGGAAAAGGGAACTGTAACTATGACTGCACAGGAAAATATCAGATTTGAACTCGTCATTTAAGCTACGGAGAAGAACAGGGAAGAATAGCACTGAGCTTCGATGAACTCGCAGAAACCCTAATGACAGATCTATGGGAAGAGCAAAGAAAGACTCACTAGGGCTGTTGAACGCAGAGGTGTGCAGACGAGAATCTGGTCGAACCAGGTTGATGCAGCGGTCGTTGTTGGGGCAAAGGAGAAGGTTGACGGCGGCGGCAGAGCTCGAGCGCTAGGTCGACGCGAGGAAGGGGACGATGTGAAGAGGCACGGAGGGTAAAATGAAAGGGACCCTCGGCCCTATTTATAGGGCGAAGGGATAAGCGACAGGCGCGAGAATCTAGGAGCCCAAAAAATGGATATGTGACAGAGTTGTCGCCTCAATTTTCGGAGGCTCATTAATAAAGATGAGGTATATACGGTTTTTAATAAACAGGTGACGTCATGGTGGTTTATTATAATCTTGGAAGATGACGTCATGGCGGATTACAAGGTTTATGTGAAGGTGCTGAAGGAGGAATTTTCCTAAGTATTGAAGATTGACATGAACAGGTTCAAATCAATCTGGGGCCTAATGTTAGGGATATAATTACTGAGTATAAACCGCCCAGGAGGGGCCGGGTTATACCCATAATGAGTTAATCATATTGAAGCCCATGAAGATAAGGAATATGGCGCTTTACGGAGAAGATCTAACATGAAGGCCCAGGGCCCAAAGGCGGATTAGAGCCCGTAGATGTAAACCGCCTTATGGTGTATGACTTGTGTTGTAAGACAGGAAAGGGTAGAAACCGAGCCAGACACGTTTATGAGCCGGCCGGGATTCTGTGAACCGCCGGGCGTCAACCTGTGTATATAAAGGGACGACCTGGCGGCGGTTTAGGGACAAGAAACAAGAGATCGAGAGCCAGGCAAATCGTATTCGCTCCCTGGTCATCAAAACCCTAGCAATTCCACCTCAACTGGATTAGGCTTTTACCTTCACCGCAAGGGGCCGAACCAGTATAAACTCCCTGCGTCCTTTGTCCCGCTTTAACCCCTTTAAGCTAACTACGCTGCGATGGCTCCACGACTAAGTCCGCACACTAGGACATCTGCCGTGATAAAACCACGACACCTCCACTTATTCCAGCCACCACACACTCCTTCTTCCTCCCAAAAAAATCACCAACCAGCTCAAGCATGAGTTCTAGCTCATTTTGCTGCGATTTTCGATTTCCTAGCTCAAAGCTCCACTCACAAAACTGCTTTGGGGGATTGTTCATCGGTATGTGACTCCTCCAATGGTCCAATTAGTTTTTGTTCTAGTGCTTTATTCATTGCAAATTTTTGCTGCCTAGGTGACCCTGTTCTTGAGCTTGCATGTCAAATTTATATGGCCCCAAGTAGTTCTAATGCATGATATAGTTTCTAGGCACTTGTGGGAGTAGTTGCTATCAATTTTGTTGAGTTTGGTTCACCTTTATTTTGAGTTACCAAAAATTTCAGAAATTTTCAGGAATAGATGAAGAGATTTTTGAGGGGCTCTTCGAGCCGAAGCTCGAGGGATAAGCAAAGTGAAGAGGATAAGAGGCCTAAATATAATCTCCCTCGCACAGCGGAGGTTCGGCCGTGTGAATGGCCTTGTGATGAGTTCTTAACAGTAGTCGGGATTCATGATGATTTCTACTCTTTGGTTGAGAATGCGGGCCTCACCGACTTCCTCCGCGGCCAGCGTGAACAGTATCTCTTACTCACTAATATTTTCGTGCAAAATTTTCATTTCCATGCTAGGGGATCACCACCTTTAGTGGAATTTTATTTATATGATGAGCATAAGGAGATGTCCCTTTCTGATTTCTGCCGGGTTTGTAAGATACCCCTTACTGGCAGCATAGAGGAACCACATCGTAATGATGTGGAAGGGTTTATTGATATGATTGCTGTAGGGGAAACAAGGAAAGTTTCCGATGCATGAATTACTAGCATACATTTTCCAGTTCTGTGTTACTTTGCGATATTTGCTAGTAGATGTTTAATTGGTCACGGAAACTATGGAAACCTTAGTGCCCCAGATATTGTTATTCTGGGCCATGCCTTGTTTCGTGATAACTCTTTTAGCCTAGGCGCTGTCGTTGCCAAACGGTTAAGTATTAACCGCATGAAGGGTCCCATCTTGGGAGGTATCTTTGCCTCGCGCCTCGCTGCACACTTTAACATACCTATTAGGCATTATGAGAAAGAAGAAAAGTTGTTGCCTCCTGTTTTTCTAGACTATAAGAGTATGGTAGCACATGATTTTATTGTTAAGAATAAGAAAAAGATGCTTAACTACAGACTGATATTTGATAAAAATCACCCTGAGACTATTACTTTGCCTGCTCCTTCTTTGTTTGACTTATCTTCAGGCAAATATCTTGTTTTGCCAGAGGCATTTCATGCCTACAGAACCCCACATCAGCTACAGAGCCAGTGCCGGAGCCACAACCTGATTCTCCACGTCAGTCGGTTTACCAGTGGGATCCGGAGGGGATCGCCAATCAGTGGTACCCCGAGGCTGCATCACAGTACGACCCCAACTACAACTTTGGATATCCGCCAGGCCAGCCGTGGCCATAGACCAACTTAGGCCAAAAGCCTAAGCTTGGGGGAGTATGTATTTCTCACCGACATTACATTCATGTTCACACACTCATTCTAATTGTCGGTGCTCATACTTTTTCATTGTACTATCCATGTTAGTTTATTTTCCTTTTTATGATTTCTTCTTGTGTGTTTGATGAACCTTAAGAAAAAACATAAAAATTAGTTGTAGATTTTAGCTAGTTTACTTTCCATGCTTGTAGTAGTATTAGTTAAAAGAAAACCCAAAATGATTTCTTGTTCTTCTTTTGCTTGTCGGGAGCTTTCCCGTGTAAATAGTTTTATTTCTTTTCTTTTCTTTGGGGGTCGAGAGGAGAAGACCATAATAAAATATTGAAGTGGCTCTTATATGCATTATTGTTGATTTAACCAAGAGCCCATATTACCTTGTCTTCTCCTTTGTATTGAATGCCTCCAGATTCCAGCTTAGTCCAATGCACGTGCACTATTATTATTATCCACATCGTTCGCTCATGCAAGTGAAAGGCAATAATGACGATATATGATGGACTGATTGCGATGAGAGAAGCTGGTATGAACTCGACCTCTCTTGTTTTTGTAAATATGATTAGTTCATCGTTCCTGATTCAGCCTATTATGAATGAACATGTTTGCAATGACAATTAGAGATTATAGTTGCTTATGCCATGCTTAATTAGCTAGGAGTTTATAATGGTTTACCTTGCGAGCCAACATGCTATTAAAATGGTTGTGATGTGGTATGATGGGATGGTATCCTCCTTCGAACGATTCGAGTGACTTGACTTGGCACATGTTCACGCATGTAGTTGAAACAAAATCAACATAGCCTCCACGATATTTATGTTCATGGTGGATTATATCCTACTCATGCTTGCACTCAATGTTTATTAATTTTAATGCATGTTCATGACTGTTGTCGCTCTCTAGTTGGTCGCTTCCTAGTCTTTTTCTAGCCTTCACTTGTACTAAGTGGGAATACTGCTTGTGCATCCACTTCCATAAACCCCAAAGTTATTCCATATGAGTCCACCATACCTTCCTATATGCGGTATCTACCTGCCGTTCCAAGTAAATTTGTATGTGCCAAACTCTAAACCTTCAAATAAAATTCTGTTTTGCATGCTCGAATAGCTCATGTATCAAATAGGGTTGTCTGTATCTTCCATGCTAGGCGGGTTATTCTCAAGAGAAGTGGACTCCGCTCCTCACTCAGGAGAAAATGGCTGGTCACCGGGATGCCCAGTCCCATGCTCTAAGCAAATCAAATCGAAATAATTGCAAACGAAACTCCCCCGGGACTCTAGTTAGTTGGAGGCACTCGTTGTTTCGAGCCAGCCATGGATTGATGCTTGTTGGTGGAGGGGGAGGATAAACTTTACCATTCTGTTTGGGAACCGCCTATAATGTGTGTAGCATGGAAGATATCGAGATCTCTCGGTTGTTATGTTGACAATGAAAGTATGCCGCTCAAAATATGTAACGCCCACGATGCGGCTATATCTCCCACGTGTCGAGGCATGACTTAGAGGCATAACCGCATTGTGGTATTGTCGCAAGAAGGGTTATCTTCACACAATCCCATGTAATGAACAAGAATGGGATAACGAGAGTTGGCTTACAATCGCCACTTCACACAATACATAAATAAATTCATACATCATCCAAAATCCACACATAGACCGACTACGGTCAAATCCAAATGAAAATAAGATAACCCCAAATGTTAGATCCCCGATCATCCCAACTGGGCTCCTCTACTAACCAACCGGAAAAGAAACATAGTAACGACCACGTTCCTCGTCGAACTCCCACTTGAGCTCGGTTGCGTCATCTGCACTGGCATCGTCGGCACCTGCAACTGTTTTGGTAGAATCTGTGAGTCACGAGGACTCAGCAATCTCACACCCGCGAGATCAAGACTATTTAAGCTTATAGGAAAGGATGGTGTAATGAGGTGGAGCTGCAGCAAGCACTAAGCATATATGGTGGCTAACATACGCAAAAGAGAGCGACAAGAGAAGCAACGCAATGGTCGCGAAGCTAGAAATGATCAAGAAGTGATCCTGAAACTACTTACTTTCATTCATAACCCGAACCGTGTTCACTTCCCGGACACCGCCGAGAAGAGACCATCACGGCTACACACACGGTTGATGTATTTTAATTAGGTCAAGTGTCAAGTTATCTACAACCGGACATTAACAAATTCCCATCTGCCTCATAACCGCGGGCACGTCTTTCGAAAGATAATACCCTGCAGGGGTGTCCCAACTTAGCCCATCATAAGCTCTCACGGTCAACGAAGGATAAACCTTCTCCCGGGAAGACCCGGTCAGTCTCGGAATCCCGGTTTACAAGACATTTCGACAATGGTAAAACAAGACCAGCAAAGCCGCCCGAATGTGCCGACAAATCCCGATAGGAGCTGCACATATCTCGTTCTCAGGGCACACCGGATTGTCCAAGCTTCCGATAGGCGAGCCCAGAGTTGCCCCTGGTGGCCACCGGCGACTGACAGGTTGGACCAATACTCAGAGGAGCACTGGCCCGGGGGTTTAAAATAAAGATGACCCTCGGGCTCGCGAAAACCCAAGGGAAAAAGGCTTAGGTGGCAAATGGTAAAACCAAGGTTGGGCCTTGCTGGAGGAGTTTTATTCAAGGCGAACTGTCAACGCGGTCCCATAAATCACCCAACCGCGTAAGGAACGCAAACTCAAGGAACATAATACCGGTATGACGGAACTAGGGCGGCAAGAGTGGAACAAAACACCAGGCATAAGGCCGAGCCTTCCACCCTTTACCAAATATATAGATGCATTAATTAAATAAGAGATATTGTGATATGCCAAAATATCCATGTTCCAACATGGAACCAACTTCAACTTTACCTGCAACTACCAACGCTATAAGAAGGGCTGAGCAAAAGCGGTAACTTAGCCAAACAATGGTTTGCTAGGAAAGGATGGTTAGAGGCTTGACATGGAAATATGGGAGGCATGATATAGCAAGTGGTAGGTAGCGCAGCATAGCAATAGAACAAACAACTAGCAAAGCAAAGATAGAAGTGATTTCGAGGGTATGGTCATCTTGCCTGCAAGGTTCTCAGAGTTGTCGAAAGCTTGATCCTCGTAAGCGTAGTCAACAGGTTCCTAGTTCACGAACTCGTCTCCCGGCTCTACCCAAAGCAAGAACACAAGCAATGGAACCACAATCAATCACGGGAAATGCATAAGCAACATGATGCAAAACATGCATGATATGCGAGATATGATATGCGATGCGTATGCGTGCTCCGGAAGAAAAAGGATGAACAAGGCAGTAACTTGGCAAACCAAGTATGCCACTGGAAATATGAGATGATTTCGGTGGAAATCGATATAAAGATCACCGGAAACGGATGCACGGTTTGCAAATGGCAAGCAAAACAAGAATGACGCGAATCTGCGATTAACAACATGATAGCACTTAGAATACATCACGTAACTATGCTACATCACCCCAACGTAGCAACAAAGCATATGGCAGTAATCTACAGGAGAGGCTTGACAAAAGATGAACAGTGAGCTATGGCTAGATCACACCATAACACGTTCAAACAAGAATGGCAAAAGTGCAAAAGATATCAGGTTAACAGACTTGGAGAAAATACTGGACATGGCTGAAACAACATCAGGTAGCAATGTTAAGAGCAAGCCAAACACATGCTACAGGAACTTGACATAGCAAACCAAGGCGCGACATGAATCTACTAAATGCATAAAACAAAAGTCCATTACTGACCATGAGCCAAAAAGGATTATAAGATATGATGGCACCCATGTAAACATAGCAAGTTTCGTTAACAGGTTTCAGAGTTAGCAGAAAACAGAGCATGGCATTAATAAAAATTATGAAGGCATCTTTGTGAGCTCGATTCACTCATCACAAAGCAATGCATGACAAAACTAGCATACCTACAGCAAGACGGCATGTTTATGAAGCTAACCATGGCAAAAGCAAGTTCATATCATGTACGGATCAACTACAACAACCTTGCCAAAATTGAATATCACGTTAACATTCTGCCCGAAATATTTTATAGCAAAAGTAGTGCAAGATTAAGACATGCTATGGCACTCCATAATTGCACAAGGGCCATGGATGGATAGAACACAACAATATCTACAAAACATCCTTACTGAACATGCCCAAAAGAAGCATGGGTCTCTATGTAGACACATGGATACATGGCAACAAAATAACAGCAGTCACAGACTTGGCAAAAATCCAGTCTCTGAAAACAGAAACATCACGAAGCCTAGTTTGCATGCTTGTGCTAGTCACCACATATATCACAAAAATATATGGCATACACCTCTGTAAAGATGGCATGGCATAAATCAAAACACCTATAGAGCTCATGCCCATAAGATGCACACATCAATTGCAACAAAAATAACAAATCACCAAGTTCTGATAAGTAACAGCAGTAAACATCATATAGCACTCTTGCACCAGAGATTTGGGCGTCAAGATGGAATCAAACGAATATGGCACAATGGAACAAAATGAAGAGCATCTCGAGGCGAATATTTTGATATATCATGCACGTAAAACGGAGCAGTATGCCATGAGATATGATGCAATGAACAGGAGCATATAATGCAAAAACTTCGGGACGGAGGATTTCGGGGGGGGGGGGGAATCAACCTCGTCCCAGATCTGGATCTCACGCGAACCGAGGCACCGGGGCGGCTCGCCGGATAACTTGCCGGAGAGGGCGAGGCCGGGCGCCGGATAGGGAGGAGATGGCGGGGACGGCGTCACCGGAGCTCGGGGAGGAGGCGTCGCCGGAGATGGAGGCGGCGGGAATGGGCGAGGACGGCGGGGAAGGAGCGCGCGACGGGCGGCGAGCACTCCGGCGGCGGCGCGGGTCACCGGCGGAGTGGGGAGGCGCTGGGGCGGAAGCGCGGTCGGGCGGCGGCGCACGCGGGCCGTGGGGGCCGAGCACGGGCCAGGCGGGCCGGCGGCGCGGGCGACGGAGCGGAGCCACGTGGCGGGCGGTGGTTGGCTACGGGCGGCGGCGCGATCTGTCCGGCGCGGGACGGACACGTCCGGCAGCGGAGAGGGGAAGGGGTAGGGTTTGATCTGCGCGAGAATTCCGGGAGGATCACCTATTTATAGGTAGAGGGAGCTAGGAGACTCTAAATGGAGTGCGGTTTTCGCCCACACGATCGTGATCGAACGACCGAGAGCATGGAGGGGACTTAGGTGGGTTGTTTGAAGGGGTTTTTGCTGCAACACACAAAAGGACTTTGCGGTTACCCGGTTAACCGTTGGAGCATCAAACGACCTCCAAATGGAACGAAACTTGACAGGTGGTCTACCGGTGGTGTACCAAGGCCACTTGGCAAACCTCGGTCCATTCCGAGAACGGTTAACACCCATTCACGAAAAGAAGCAAGAGGCGTGCGCCGATGCATGTGGGAGTGCCGGATTGCAAAACGGACAACGGGGAAAATGCTTGGACGCATGAGACGAACACGTATGCAAATGAGATGAGCATGATGACATGATATGAGATGCATGACATGAACAAAATGCAAAACAAAAAACAAAACCCAACCACGGAGGGAAATCATAACACATAGCCGAAAATGGCAAGAGTTGGAGTTACAAATATGGAAAGTTACATCTGGGGTGTTACAACACTCCACCACTACGAGAGGGTCTCGTCCCGAGATCTAGGACTGAAAGAACTCCGGATATTCCGAACAGAGGTGGTCCTCGTGTTCCCAGGTGGCTTCTCGGTCGGAATGGTGCGACCACTTCACTTTCAGGAATTTGATTGACTTGTTGCGAGTCTTGCGCTCAGTTTCTTCAAGAATAGCAACGGGGTGCTCATGATAAGACAAATCTTCTTGGAGGTCAATCTCTTCGAAGTTGATGGTGCGCTCAGGCGTCTTGAAGCACTTGCGAAGCTGTGACACGTGGAACACGTCGTGCACGTTCGCGAAGTTGGAGGGAAGCTCAAGTTGATAGGCGAGGTCGCCTCTTTTGCCAATGATCTTGAAAGGGCCCACATATCTAGGGGCAAGCTTCCCTTTGATACCGAAGCGATGAGTGCCTTTCATTGGAGAGACGCGGAGGTAGACATGGTCTCCGATCTCGAAAGCCACATCACGGTGCTTGCTATCATAGTAACTCTTCTGGCGCGATTGCGCGGCTTTGAGATTTTCACGGATGAATTTACACATTTCTTCAGCCTATGTGATTAAGTCATTGCCAAGAAGTTGGCATTCACCAGTCTCTGACCAATTGAGAGGAGTACGACACTTTCTGCCATAGAGAATCTCGAATGGGGCCTTGCCCGAACTCGCTTGGAAGCTGTTGTTGTAGGAGAATTCGACATATGGAAGACAATCTTCCCATTTCATGCCAAAGGAAATGACACAAGCCCTGAGCATTTCTTCAAGAATTTGATTGACTCGCTCGACTTGGCCACTAGTTTGAGGATGGAAAGCTGTGCTGAAGCGAATGTTGGTGCCCATGGCCTTTTGGAAGGAGTCCCAGAACTTAGAAGTGAAGATGCTTCCATGATCTGAAGAAATCAATTGTGGAATGCCGTGCAAGGAGACAATCCTGGAGGTGTATAGCTCTGCCAACTGAGCTGTTGTGATAGATTCTTTGATTGGAAGGAAATGAGCCACTTTAGTAAGCTTGTCAATGACAACGAAGATAGCATCATTTCCGCGCTTGGACTTTGGAAATCCAGTCACGAAGTCCATTTCGATATGATCAAACTTCCATTTTGGGATAGCAAGAGGTTGGAGGAGACCAGCTGGTCGTTGGTGTTCTGCTTTCCCCCTTCGACAGACATCACATTCATTCACGAATTGAGCGATTTCTCGCTTCATTCGAGTCCACCAATACGACTGCTTGAGGTCATGGTACATCTTCGTACTTCCAGGATGAATGGAAAGAAGAGAATTGTGCGCCTCGTTCACAATGACTTTCCTTAGATCACCTTTACGAACCACAATCCGGTCCTCGAAGAATAAAGTGTCTCTGTCATCAATGCGATAGCACTTGTATTTGGAAAGACCCTTGTCGATACCACGTTTCACCTTCTTCACCATGGTATCCAGGAGTTGTGCCTCACGAATTTGATCTTCCAAAGTAGGAGAGACTATGAGGTTGGCAAGAAAGCCTTGAGGAACAACTTGGAGATTGAGCTTGTGGAAAGCTTCACAAAGATCCGGTTGAAATGGCTTGAGGATTAAGCTGTTGCAATAAGCCTTCCTGCTCAAAGCATCTGCAATGACATTGGCCTTGCCTGGAGTATATTCAATACTCGGATTGTACTCTTGAATCATTTCGACCCATCGAGTTTGCCTGAGGTTGAGGTTGGGCTGAGTGAAGATGTACTTGAGACTCTTGTGATCAATGAATATGTCCACTTTTCTTCCCAACAAGAGATGTCTCCATGTTATTAATGCATGGACAACTGCCGCCAACTCAAGATCGTGAGTGGGGTAGTTCTTCTCGTTGGGCTTCAACTGACGAGAGGTATAGGCCACAACTTTCTTCTCTTGCATTAACACGGCACCGAGACCTTGAAGAGAAGCATCACAGAAAACTTTGAATGGCTTGGATTCGTCAGGAGGAGTTAAGACAGGAGCTGTGACGAGTTTCTCTTTGAGAGTGTTGAAAGCAACGTCACACTCAGGCGTCCAGACATACTTCACATGCTTCTGGAGGAGGTTGGAAAGAGGCTTTGCAATCTTAGAGAAATTCTCAACGAATCTTCGGCAATAGCTTGCAAGACCAAGAAAACCGCGGAGCTGCTTGACATTCTGAGGAGGTTCCCAATTCACAATTGCAAACACCTTCTCGGGATTAACAGCGATGCCCTTGGCAGAGATGATATGACCAAGGTAAAGAACTTCATAAAGCCAAAACTCACATTTGGAAAACTTCGCATAGAATTGATACTCTCTGAGCTTGTCGAGCACCAATCGCAAATGTTTGGCATGATCCTTCTTATTCTTGGAGAAGACCAAGATATCATCAAGATACACCAGGATGAATTCATTGGTATAGGGGTTGAAGATGTAGTTCATCATTCGAGAGAACGTTGGAGGAGCATTGACAAGGCTGAAAGACATGACAGTATATTCATAAGAACCAAAGCTTGTTCTAAATGCTGTTTTGGGAATATCTTCTTCACGAATGCGAATCTGATGATAACCCATACGAAGGTCAAGCTTGGAGAATACTTTAGCACCTTTGAGTTGCTCGAATAGTTCATTGATGTTGGGAAGTGGATACTTGTTCTTGATTGTCTTCTTGTTCAATGGACGGTAGTCGACACAAAGTCGGTCCGTGCCATCCTTCTTCTGGACAAAAAGAACACCACAACCCCATGGAGATGAACTCGGTCTGATCAAACCCAGACGCTCTTGTTCATCGAGCTGTTTCTTCAATTCCTTCAGCTCCTTGGGTCCAAGCTTGTAAGGACGCTTGCAAATGGGTTCAGTGTCGGGCTCAAGATCGATAACGAACTCAACTGGCCGGTGAGGAGGCATACCCGGACGCTCTTCTGGAAAGACATCTTGGTACTCACAAACGACTGGAATTTGAGAAATAGCATCCAACTCGCCCTTCTCATTGAGAGAAAACAACCGAATGGTTTCATCACGAGCGGCATAGATGATAACATCCTCAGAAGAGTGTGTCAATTGAATTTCCCTGGCAGCACAATCAAGTTGAGCCTTGTGCTTAGAAAGCCAGTCCATCCCGAGAATAAGATCAATATCCGAGTCACCAAGAACAATTGGTTTAGACAGAAATATATAGTTTCCCATCTTGATGGAAACATCCGGAACCATGTAGCTTGCATTCATGCATTTGCCCGGAGATACAACTGCTAAGGTTCTAGGCAATTCTTGGAAATGCAACTCATGCTTGGATGCAAAAGGTCTTGAGATGAAACTAAGCGATGCACCAGTGTCAAAAAGAACTTTTGCAGGAAAATCATTAACTGAGAGATTACCCATTATCACATCAGTAGATTCCTCCGCTTGAGCTGCGTTCATCATGTTGACCTTTGCAAACTTGGGATTATGCTTGACCACTACATTGCTGGAAGATCTCACAGGAGGAGGAGGCGGAAGACGCCTTTGGTTGAAGCACTTGTTAGCATAGTGACCTTTCTGCTGACACTTGTTGCAAGTCACCTCTGAGAGTGGACGATGGTAAGGAGCATTCGACTTTGGAGCTTGATTCTGAGACTTGTTCTGATAGCCAGGGTTGGGTGGGTGGGAAGATCCATGGCCACCTTTGTTCTTCTGCTGGAAAGGCTGACGAAACGGAGGAGGAGGAGGCAACCAGAATTTCTGTTGCTTAGCAGCCACTAGTGAGGAAGAAGAAGACTGAACTGCATCCCTGACTCTCTTCTTAGAAGCCTCACACTTGAGCTGAGCAGCCTCTTGCTTCAGTGCCATATTGTAGAAATCATCATACTTGGTCGGCTCAAAAAGCACGAGAGGCAATTGCAGATCTTCTCTGAGGCCACCTCTGAATTGATAGATCATGCTCTTTTCATTAGGAACGTCTTGCTTAGCGAAGCGAGCGAGTTTCTGAAACTGAGTATTGTATTGATACACGGACATGCTGCCTTGCTTGAGATTGCGGAACTCCTCACGTTGCTCTCAACAACACTTTGTGGAATGTGGTGAGCTTTGAAATCTTGGCGGAACTCATCCCAGGTAATCACACGACCTCCTCTGGAATCTTTGTATTGTTGATACCACTCGGCAGCTTGATCCTTGAGTTGAAAAGAAGCGAACTTGACAAAGTCCTCAGGCCTGACATTGCTACATTCAAAATTCTTGTTGATGTCCACGAGCCAATCATCGGCGTCTGTGGCCTCAGCACAGTAGCTGAAAGACTTCGGCTGATTTGCGAGAAACTGGTTGAGGGTAGCGAAATGAGGCTGATTGTTGCCTTGGCCTTGATTTCCTTGATTGCCTTTCCCTTGGGTGCGTTCTTGCAAGAGTTGCAAAATCATCTGAGCATTGGCGTTGGTGGCTGCCATGATAGCTTGCCATGCCTCCGGAGGCGGAGGTGGTGGCGGAGGGTTCGCCTGACTCCCCTCATTGCGTTCCGGATTCTGACGCATTGGCAGAGCCATCCTGAAGAGGGTGACATCCATTAGCATCTTGATAGACAAATAGACAGGTTGAATCAACGGATAGAAATTGCAACATATAGTCTTCACAATAAACATTCGAACGAGGATGAACGAATGAATTCCATAGTAAATCATCACACTTCCATAAGGTGAGAAGCCACTTGATAAGAGATTGATGAATAAAATAAAAAGGTACGACTGGAACAAATAAGTGGTAAGGATTACCCAATCACAAACCAAGTATCTGCGGGAAGAAATGCTAAGAGCTACTTGAATCCTACCTATAAACTCCCGAAACTTTCTGGTTATGCAATCTGGTGTTGGGGATACAAGGGACACAAAAATATATCACCCAAACTAGCAATCCCTAGATCCAGCTGTATCCATCCGTCAACACATAACCAAGAAACCTTCGGAAATCGTGTACCTCAACCTTCGAAAAGCATCCGTTATATGAGTTATGGCAATACTCCCGAACTCCCGCCCCAGTACTGGGTGGCGTCGAGGTGATCTCACCAACAACTGCATAAAAGAGATTTTCGATGTCGGCGAAACTCAGGTATTCCAGAACTGCAACGATAAAATTGTGACGACAACACCTCGGAGCTCAACTCCCCGGGACACTGCCACAACCCCTAAATGTCAGGAGGCACCAAGAACAATGTTCTCGTCACAAAAGCATCGAAACGATACCAAGATACCCGCGTGATCCTAAATTTTTTTTAGTGAAATTTGAGGAGAGAAGAGTCAAAACTTCTACGTCAGGAGGCCTCACCAGAGCGACGAAGGGACTGAGGAGTAAAAAGAATCCTACTCTCCGATATATAAAATCCTAAGACTCGAAACATTTTTTTCTAGACTCAACAACGCCAGTGATTCGATCAAGCAGGGGGCTCCTAAGTCGGGGCTGGCTCTGATTACCAACTTGTAACTCCCACGATGCGGCTATATCTCCCACGTGTCGAGGCATGACTTAGAGGCATAACCGCATTGTGGTATTGTCGCAAGAAGGGTTATCTTCACGCAATCCCATGTAATGAACAAGAATGGGATAACGAGAGTTGGCTTACAATCGCCACTTCACACAATACATAAATAAATTCATACATCATCCAAAATCCACACATAGACCGACTACGGTCAAATCCAAATGAAAATAAGATAACCCCAAATGCTAGATCCCCGATCATCCCAACTGGGCTCCTCTACTGACCATCCGTAAAAGAAACATAGTAACGACCACGTTCCTCGTCGAACTCCCACTTGAGCTCGGTTGCGTCATCTGCACTGGCATCGTCGACACCTGCAACTGTTTTGGTAGAATCTGTGAGTCACGAGGACTCAGCAATCTCACACCCGCGAGATCAAGACTATTTAAGCTTATAGGAAAGGATGGTGTAATGAGGTGGAGCTGCAGCAAGCACTAAGCATATATGGTGGCTAACATACGCAAAAGAGAGCGACAAGAGAAGCAACGCAACGGTCGCGAAGCTATAAATGATCAAGAAGTGATCCTGAAACTACTTACGTTCATTCATAACCCGAACCGTGTTCACTTCCCGGACTCCGCCGAGAAGAGACCATCACGGCTACACACACGGTTGATGTATTTTAATTAGGTCAAGTGTCAAGTTATCTACAACCGGACATCAACAAATTCCCATCTGCCTCATAACCGCGGGCACGGCTTTCGAAAGATAATACCCTGCAGGGGTGTCCCAACTTAGCCCATCATAAGCTCTCACGGTCAACGAAGGTTAAACCTTCTCCCGGGAAGACCCGATCAGTCTCGGAATCCCGGTTTACAAGACATTTCGACAATGGTAAAACAAGACCAGCAAAGCCGCCCGAATGTGCCGACAAATCCCGATAGGAGCTGCACATATCTCGTTCTCAGGGCACACCGGATTGTCCAAGCTTCCGATAGGCGAGCCCAGAGTTGCCCCTGGTGGCCACCGGCGACTGACAGGTTGAACCAATACTCAGAGGAGCACTGGCCCGGGGGTTTAAAATAAAGATGACCCTCGGGCTCGCGAAAACCCAAGGGAGAAAGGCTTAGGTGGCAAATGGTAAAACCAAGGTTGGGCCTTGCTGGAGGAGTTTTATTCAAGGCGAACTGTAAAGGGGGTCCCATAAATCACCCAACCGCGTAAGGAACGCAAACTCAAGGAACATAATACCGGTATGACGGAAACTAGGGCGGCAAGAGTGGACCAAAACACCAGGCATAAGGCCGAGCCTTCCACCCTTTACCAAATATATGGATGCATTAATTAAATAAGAGACATTATGATATGCCAAAATATCCATGTTCCAACATGGAACCAACTTCAACTTTACCTGCAACTAGCAACGCTATAAGAAGGGCTGAGCAAAAGCGGTAACTTAGCCAAACAACGGTTTGCTAGGAAAGGATGGTTAGAGGCTTGACATGGCAATATGGGAGGCATGATATAGCAAGTGGTAGGTAGCGCAGCATAGCAATAGAACGAACAACTAGCAAAGCAAAGATAGAAGTGATTTCGAGGGTATGGTCATCTTGCCTGCAAGGTTCTCAGAGTTGTCGAAATCTTGATCCTCGTAAGCGTACTCAACAGGTTCCTCATTCACGAACTCGTCTCCCGGCTCTACCCAAAGCAAGAACACAAGCAATGGAACCACAATCAATCACGGGAAATGCTTAAGCAACATGATGCAAAACATGCATGATATGCGAGATATGATATGCGATGCGTATGCGTGCTCCGGAAGAAAAAGGATGAACAAGGAGAGGCTTGACAAAAGATGAACAGTGAGCTATGGCTAGATCACACCATAACACGTTCAAACAAGAATGGCAAAAGTGCAACAGATATCAGGTTAACAGACTTAGGGAAAATACTGGACATGGCTGAAACAACATCAGGTAGCAATGTTAAGAGCAAGCCAAACACATGCTACAGGAACTTGACATAGCAAACCAAGGCGCAGCATGAATCTACTAAATGCATAAAACAAAAGTTATGATGGCACCCATGTAAACATAGCAAGTTTCGTTAACAGGTTTCAGACTTAGCAGAAAACAGAGCATGGCATTAATAAAAATTATGATGGCATCTTTGTGAGCTCGATTCACTCATCACAAAGCAATGCATGACAAAACTAGCATACCTACAGCAAGACGGCATGTTTATGAAGCTAACCATGGCAAGAGCAAGTTCATATCATGTACGGATCAACTACAACAACCTTGCCAAAATTGAATATCACGTTAACATTCTGCCCGAAATATTTTATAGCAAAAGTAGTGCAAGATTAAGACATGCTATGGCACTCCATAATTGCAAAAAGGGCCATGGATGGATAGAACACAACAATATCTACAAAACATCCTTACTGAACATGCCCAAAAGAAGCATGGGTCTCTCTGTAGACACATGGATACATGACAACAAAATAACAGCAGTCACTGAGTTGGCAAATCCAGTCTCTGAAAATAGAAACATCACGAAGCCTAGTTTGCATGCTTGTGCTAGTCACCACATAGATCACAAAAATATATGGCATAAACCTTTGTAAACATGGAATGACATAGATCAAAGCACCTGTAGAGCTCATGCCCATAAGATGCACACATCAATTGCAACAAAAATAACAAATCACCAAGTTCTGATAAGTAACAGCAGTAAACATCATATAGCACTCTTGCACCAGAGATTTGGGCATCAAGATGGACTCAAACGAACATAGCACAATGGAACAAAATGAAGAGCATCGCGAGACGAACATTTCGATATATCATGCACGCAAAACAGAGTATGCCATGAGATATGATGCGATGAACAGGAACATATAATGCAAAAACTTCGGGACTTGGAGGATTTCGGGGGGGGGGGGAATCAACCTCGTCCCAGATCTGGATCTCACGCGAACCGAGGCACCGGGGCGACTCGCCGGAGAACTTGCCGGAGAGGGCGAGGCCGGGCGCCGGAGAGGAAGGAGATGGCGGGGACGGCGTCGCCGGAGCTCGGGGAGGAGGCGTCGCCGGAGATGGAGGCGGCGGGAACGGGCGAGGACGGCGGGGACGGAGCGCGCGACGGGCGGCGAGCTCGCCGGCGGCGGCGCGGGCCGGAGTGGTTGAGGCGGCGTCGCGGGTCGCCGGCGGAGTGGGGAGGCGCTGGGGCGGAGGCACGGTCGGGCGGCGGCGCACGCGGGCCGCGGGGGCCGAGCACGGGCCAGGCGGGCCGGCGGCGCGGGCGACGGAGCGGAGCCACATGGCGGGCGGTGGTTGGCTGCGAGCGGCAACGCGATCTGTGTGGCGCGGGACGGACACGTCCAGCGGCGGAGAGGGGAAGGGGTAGGGTTTGATCTGCGCGAGAATTCCGGGAGGATCACCTATTTATAGGTAGAGGGAGCTAGGAGACTCCAAATGGAGTGCGGTTTTCGCCCACACGATCGTGATCGAACGACCGAGAGCATGGAGGGGACTTAGGTGGGTTATTGGGCTGTTTGAAGGGGGTTTTGCTGCAACACACAAAATGACTTTGCGGTTACCCGGTTAACCGTTGGAGCATCAAACGACCTCCAAATGGAACGAAACTTGACAGGTGGTCTACCGATGGTGTACCAAGGCCACTTGGCAAACCTTGGTCCATTCTGAGAACGTTTAACACCCGCTCATGAAAAGAAACAAGAGGGGTGCGCCGGTGCATGTGGGAGTGCCGGATTGCAAAACGGACAACGGGAAAAATGCTCGGACGCATGAGACGAACACGTATGCAAATGAGATGCATGACATGATATGAGATGCATGACATGAACAAAATGCAAAACGAAAAACAAAACCCAACCACGGAGGGAAATCATAACACATAGCCGAAAATGGCAAGAGTTGGAGTTACAAATATGGAAAGTTACATCCCGGGTGTTACAAAATATTATTTATCTCTATTTCAAAAATCGAGCTCTGGCACCTCTATAAATCCCTGCTTCCCTCTGCGAAGGGCTTATCTATTTACTTTTATGTTGAGTCATCACCCTCTTATTAAAAAGCATCAGCTGGAGAGCACCGCTGTCATTTGCATCCATTACTATTAATTTATATTGGGTAGGACTATGACTGGATCTCTTTTACCATTAATTACAATGTTTAGTCAGTCCTTGATCTTCAAAAGTACTCTCCATTTATGTTTTGCGGTCTCAAAAAGGGCTAGCGAGATACCATCTTGTTATATCATATTATGATTGTTTTGAGAAAGTGTTGTCATCCGAGATTTATTATTATTGCTCGCTAGTTGATTATGCCATTGGTATGAGTAAACATGAGACCTAAATGTTATTGTGAATATGGTTAGTTCATAATCTTTGCTGAAAACTTGAATGCTGGCTTTACATATTTACAACAACAAGAGCAAACAGAGTTTGTAGAAGTTTTTCTTTATCACTTTCAGTTTATCAACTGAATTTCTTGAGGACAAGCAAAGGTTTAAGCTTGGGGGAGTTGATACGTCTCCGTCGTATCTACTTTTCCAAACACTTTTGCCCTTGTTTTGGACTCTAACTTGCATGATTTGAATGGAACTAACCCGGACTGACGTTGTTTTCAGCAGAATTGCCATGGTGTTATTTTTGTGCAGAAATAAAAGTTCCTGGAATGACCTGAAACTTCACGGAGATTTTTTTGAATTAATAAAAAATACCGGTGAAAGAATCAAGGCCAGGGGGCCCACACCCTGTCCACGAGGGTGGGGGCACGCCTACCCCCTGGGCGCGCCCCTGCCTCGTGGGGCCCCTGGTGCTCCACCGACCTCAACTCCAACTCTATATATTCGTGTTCGGGGAGAAAAAAACTCAGAGAGAAGGGTTCATCGCGTTTTACGATATGGAGCCGCCGCCAAGCCCTAATCTCTCTTGGGAGGGATGATCTGGAGTCCGTTCGGGGCTCCGGAGAGGGGAATCCGTCGCCATCGTCATCATCAACCATCCTCCATCACCAATTTCATGATGCCCACTGCCGTGCGTGAGTAATTCCATCGTAGGCTTGCTGGACGGTGATGGGTTGGATGAGATTTACCATGTAATCGAGTTAGTTTTGTTAGGGTTTGATCCCTAGTATCCATTATGTTCTGAGATTGATGTTGCTATGACTTTGCTATGCTTAATGCTTGTCACTAGGGCCCGAGTGCCATTATTTCAGATCTGAACCTATTATGTTTCCATGAATATATGTGAGTTCTTGATCCTATCTTGCAAGTCTATGGTCACCTATTATGTGTTATGATCCGTTAACCCCGAAGTGATAATAATCGGGACCACTACCAGTGATGACCGTAGTTTGAGGAGTTCATGTATTCACTAAGTGTTAATGCTTTGGTCCGGTACTCTATTGAAAGGAGGCCTTAATATCCCTTAATTTCCAATAGGACCCCGCTGCCACGGGAGGGTAGGACAAAAGATGTCATGCAAGTTCTTTTCCATAAGCACGTATGACTATATTCGAAATACATGCCTACATTACATTGATGAATTGGAGCTAGTTATGTGTCACCCTATGTTATAACTGTTACATGAGGAATCGCATCCGGCATAATTCTCCATCACCGATCCAATGCCTACGAGCTTTTCACATATTGTTCTTCGCTTATTTACTTTTCCGTTGCTACTGTTAAAATCTCTACAAAACTATCACTGTTACTTTTTGCCACCGTTACCGTTACTTCCATACTACTTTGCTACTAAATACTTTGCTGTAGATACTAAGTTATCCAGGTGTGGTTGAATTGACAACTCAACTGCTAATACTTGAGAATATTCTTTGGCTCCCCTTGTGTCGAATCAATACATTTGGGTTGAATACTCTACCCTCGAAAACTGTTGCGATCCCCTATACTTGTGGGTTATCACTGACCGAGAGGCGTGCAAGCTGTCCTCGAATGCGTAGGCTCACCGGGAAGCGTGGGAGATGTACGCTACGCAGGCTCACTGGGAAGCAAGCCCTTTGACTTCCATGGCCGCCCGCCTTCCTCTCCATGTGCGCGCCCCCCTCAGCGGCATGGGATGCCGCCGTCAACAACAACGTCTCGGAGGACGACAACAACAACGATGGCGCGGCACGCCGCCTCCGCCGCCGCCGGAAATAGTTTTTTTCTTGGGTTTAATATTGTATCTCGATCATATGAATATAAATTCGCAGTATGACTGGATGAAAGATATGGTTTGAGCGAACTTGCATTTCTCTCTCTTAATTATAGACTTATCAAACAATTTTCTTTTAAAAAAATGTCAATGGTTTTTAAATATAAACACTCATCGCAAACGTTTTATTTAGAACACCCGTATGCAAACCGGGAGCTTCCCCAGGAAGCCAAGGGAAAATTTGCCGAGCAAGATTTTTGCGGATCTTGATCGCAAACGTTTTAGATAGAACACCATATGCAAAGTGAGAGCAGGATTTGTGTATCTCTTCAACGCAAACGGTTCTTTTGGATGACTCGTGTGCAACCACTTACAAACAATTTGGTAAGATTTGCATCCGTCATATTGGGTATGTTGCCATTTGTCAAACTGGAAAGATTGACATTTGTTGATCTAGTAACATTGCCATTTGTCAACCTTGTAACACTACTATTTGTCAAAATATGAAGCTAAAAATAACTAGCAGTATCTAATTTTTTCAACTAAAATTCAGTAATTAAGCATAGATTTCATTCATAGATTAAGCAATTGTTCTTAATTTATACAAACAGTTCAACTCGACAGTTGAACCGACCAAAAGTTTCCCCAATTGTTGCCAACCACGTACTGAAATAGCTAGTTCAACTATATATACTAGCTAATTTTAAGTACGTTGTACAGTTCCACCACATCTATAGTCAGATGAACTGAACAAAATAGCCCCTAAATACTACTACTGCTACTACTGCGGAGGGGCTTTGTACTACTTTCGGCTGCCTCTCCTCTGCCGAGCACGCTCAGTAAGAGGCGGAGGAGGAGCAGCCTATTGATGAGCTGGGCAACCGTAATACGGTGCCTGCCGATGTTGCAGCTTCAACGACGCTCACCTCGAATGCCCTCTGCCGCTCCAGATGACCTCTCTCGAAGCGGTGGTTCTCCTTGTAGATCTCCTGATTTCCCGCCTCTGAGGCGGCGTATACCGCAGCCACGGCGGCGATAAGGCTCTTTGCATGCTCGATGAGGTGCTCTCCTCCTCCCGCAGGAACTCGGTGTAGCGCGCAAGGTCGCTGACGCATGTGCGGGCATCCACCTCCGCCTCCCGCCTTCGGGCGGCGGTGGCGGAGCGGGTGATGACCCCGGCGGTCGACGATGGTCTGGCGGCCACGGCGGCCGACGATGGGGTGGCGGCCACGACAACCACCTCCCGCCTTCGGGCCGCGGTGGCGGAGCGGGTGATGGCCACGGTGGCCGGTAGTGGGGTGGCGGCCATGACGGCCACTTCGCGCCTTCGGGCCGCGGCGGCGGAGCGGGCGACGGCCCTGGCTTTCGACGATGGTGTGGCGGCAACGACGGCCGGCAACAGCTGCCGACGGGCACCGACGGCGGAGCGTGTGGTGACAAGATGTGCGAGAGGAGGATGAAAGGCCACGTACACATACGGTTAATAAAAATATATTTGTGATTTAATTACCTACTATACCCCCGTCCTGGTTTATTAGTATGATTTAACTAATAAAATACGAATGCATATCGCCAAAGATTATATAGTTGGATTCGTATTTGAACATAGTTTCCAATTATATAATTTTTATAACATGCATTAACATTTTGTTGGTTAAATTTGAGGGCAAAGTATGGCACAGAATATAAAGGGGACTGATACATCTCCAACGTATCTATAATTTTTTATTGCTCCATGCTATATTATCTACTATTTTGGACATTATTGGGCTTTATTATTCACTTTTATATTATTTTTGGGACTAACCTATTAACCGGAGGTCCAGCCCAGAATTGCTGTTTTTTTGCCTATATTAGAGTTTCGCAGAAAAGGAATATCAAATGGAGTCCAAATGGAATGAAACCTTCGGGAACGTGATTTTTAGGAAGATTATGATCCAGGAGACTTGGACCCTACGTCAAGAAAGAAAAGAGGAGGCCACAAGGTAGGGGGCGCGCCCACCCCCCAAGGCGCGCCCTCCACCCTCGTGGGCCCCCTGTTGCTCCACCGACGTACTCCTTCCTCCTATATATACCTACGTACCCCCAAACGATCAGATACGGAGCCAAAAACCTAATTCCACCGCCGCAACCTTCTGTACCCACGAGATCCCATCTTGGGGCCTGTTTCGGAGCTCCGCCGGAGGGGGCATCCATCACGGAGGGCTTCTATATCATCATCATAGCCTCTCCGATGAAGTGTGAGTAGTTTACCTCAGACCTTCGGGTCCATAGTTAGTAGCTAGATGGCTTCTTCTCTCTTTTTGGATCTCAATACAATGTTTTCCCCCTCTCTCGTGGAGATCTATTCGATGTAATCTTCTTTTGCGGTGTGTTTGTTGAGACCGATGAATTGTGGGTTTATGATCAAGATTATCTATGAACAATATTTGAATCTTCTCTGAATTCTTTTATGTATGATTGGTTATCTTTGCAAGTCTCTTCAAATTATCAGTTTGGTTTGGCCTACTAGATTGATCTTTCTTGCAATGGGAGAAGTGCTTAGCTTTGGGTTCAATCTTGCGGTGTCCTTTCCCAGTGACAGTAGGGGCAGCAAGGCACGTATTGTATTGTTGCCATCGAGGATAACAAGATGGTTTTTTTTATCATATTTCATGAATTTATCCCTCTACATCATGTCATCTTGCTTAAGGAGTTACTCTGTTTTCATGAACTTAATACTCTAGATGCATGCTGGATAGCGGTCGATGAGTGGAGTAATAGTAGTAAATGCAGGCAGGAGTCGGTCTACTTGTCTCGGACGTGATGCCTATATACATGATCATACCTAGATATTCTCATAAATATGCTTAATTCTGTCAATTTCCCAACAGTAATTCGTTCACCCACCGTAAAATACTTATGCTCTTGAGAGAAGCCACTAGTGAAACCTATGGCCCCCGGGTCTATCTTCATCATATTAATCTTCCAATACTTAGTTCTTTCCTTTGCTTTTATTTTACTTTGCATCTTTATCACAAAAATACCAAAAATATTATCCTGTCATATCTATCAGATCTCACTCTCGTAAGTGACCGTGAAGGGATTGACAACCCCTTATCGCGTTGGTTGCAAGGATTTATTTGTTTTGTGTAGGTGCGAGGGACTCGCACGTAGCCTCCTACTGGATTGATACCTTGGTTCTCAAAAACTGGGGGAAATACTTACGCTACTTTGCTGCATCACCCTTTCCTCTTCAAGGGAAAACCAAGGCAGTGCTCAAGAGGTAGCAAGAAGGATTTCTGGCGGCGTTGCCGGGAGGTCTACACAAAAGTCAACATACCAAGTACCCATCACAATCCCTTATCTCCCGCATTACATTATTTGCCATTTGCCTCTCGTTTTCCTCTCCCCCACTTCACCCTTGCCGTTTTATTCGCCCTCTCTTTTTCGTTCGCCTCTTTTTTGCTTGCTTGTCGTTATGGCTAGTCCTCTATCTTCTCCGTTGTCTCCCGAGAATGAAGTTCTAAGTTTTAAGCAAAGGGAGGGAGAAAATCTAAAAGATGCTTGGTATAGAATTTGCAATGCTCAAAATAGATCTACCAGGAAGCAATCTACTTCCGTTCTTCTCCGCAATTTTTATGTAGGTGCTAATCCTTGGTATAGATATATCCTTGATACCATTACCGGAGGGAATTTCTTAGGTAGCCATACTTTTGATTCTTATAATGCTATGATAGATTTGTTTGGCTCACCCCCTCTTTTGGTTAATGGAACTATGTTAACTTTGGAGCATGTAATGCAAAGGCTTGAAATTATTAAAAATAAGGTTGCTACCATAGATTTAATTGAAAATTTGGATAAAAAGATCCACAACCGAATCTCTCAATATGGATCTAAAGTAGGAGTCACTTTGAAAAATATTAAAGAGAAGGAACCCATAGTTAATGAGAAAATAAATCAGGATTCCACTAGGATCGATAAACTTGAAGATATCATTACCAACTTGGGAACCGCTTTTTCTTCCGTAAAGAATACTCCAAGTCCTCCTACTAAAATTGCCAAGCTTATGTATGTTCCTAAAAATAAGGGTGAATCCTCTAGTAAGGAAACTGCGGATCTCAAATCTATAAGTATTCATCCCAATCTTGTTGCAATCATTAAGGAACCATTTATTGCAAATGAATTTTTCGATCTTGTGCCTAAAAGTTTTTTAATCAATAAAAAGAAAGAAATTCCTAAGGATGGCAGATGCCTCATTGAAGAATTGCCTACCAAAGATGGCAATACCTAGATCTATCCTTGCTTTTATGCCTAGCTAGGGGCGTTAAACGATAGCGCTTGTTGGAGGCAACCCAATTTTATTTTTAGTTTTTTTTGCTTTTTGCTTCTGTTTAGGAATAAATATTTGATCTAGCCTCTAGTTAGATGTGTTTTTATGTTTTAATTAGTGTTTGTGCCAAGTTAAACCTATAGGATCTTCTTGGATGATAGTTATTTGATCTTGCAGAAATTTCCAGAAACTTTCTGTTCACGAAAATAATAGTTAAAAATCACCAGAACGTGATAAAATAGTGATTCCAATTGCTGCTGATCAATAAACAAATTTCCTAGGTAGTCCTATTTTGGATCATTTTTTGGAGTCCAGAAGTTTGCATTAGTTACAGATTACTACAGACTGTTCTGTTTTTGACAGATTCTGTTTTTCGTGTGTTTTTTGCTTATTTTGATGAATCTATGGCTAGTAAAATAGTTTATAAACCATAGAGAAGTTGGAATACAGTAGGTTTAACACCAATATAAATAAAGAATGAGTTCATTACAGTACCTTGAAGTGGTCTTTTGTTTTCTTTCGCTAATGGAGGTCACGAGATTTTCTGTTGAGTTTTGTGTTGTGAAGTTTTCAAGTTTTGGGTGAAAGATTTTGATGGATTATGGAACAAGGAGTGGAAAGAGCCTAATCTTGGGGATGCCCATGGCACCCCCAAGATAATCTAAGGACACCATAAAGCCAAAGCTTGGGGATGCCCCGGAAGGCATCCCCTCTTTCGTCTACTTCCATCGGTAACTTTACTTGGAGCTATATTTTTATTCACCACATGATATGTGTTTTGCTTGGAGCGTCTTGTATGATTTGAGTCTTTACTTTTTAGTTTACCACAATCATCCTTGCTGTACACACCTTTTGAGAGAGCCATACATGATTTGGAATTTGTTAGAATACTCTATGTGCTTCTCTTATATCTTTTGAGTTATATAGTTTTGCTCTAGTACTTCACTTATATCTTTTAGAACACGGTGGTGGATTTGTTTTATAGAAACTATTGATCTCTCATGCTTCACTTAGATTATTTTGAGAGTCTTAAATAGCATGGTAATTTGCTTGAACAATCCTAATATGCTTGGTATTCAAGATTTGTAAAAACTTTCTTAAGAGTGTGTTGAAAGCTAAGAAAAGTTTGATGCTTGATAATTGTTTTGAGATATAAAGATGGTGATATTAGAGTCATGCTAGTTGAGTAGTTGTGAATTTGAGAAACACTTGTGTTAAAGTTTGTGATTCCCGTAGCATGCACGTATGGTGAACCGTTATGTGATGAAGTCGGAGCATAATTTATTTATTGATTGCCTTCCTTATGAGTGGCGGTCGGGGACGAGCGATGGTCTTTTCCTACCAATCTATCCCCCTAGGAGCATGCGCGTAATACTTTACTTTGATAACTTGTAGATTTTTGCAATAAGTATATGAGTTCTTTATGACTAATGTTGAGTCCATGGATTATACGCACTTTCTACCTTCCACCATTGCTAGCCTCTCTAATACCGCGCACTTTTCGCCGGTATTTACACCCACCATATACCTTCTTCAAAACAGCCACCATACCTACCTATTATGGCATTTCCATATCCATTCCGAGATATATTGCCATGCAACTTTCCACCGTTCCGTTTATTATGACACGCTCCATCATTGTCATATTGCTTTGCATGATCATGTAGTTGACATCGTATTTGTGGCAAAGCCACCGTTCATAATTATTTCATACATGTCACTCTTGATTCATTGCATATCCCTGTACACCGCCGGAGGCATTCATATAGAGTCATATTTTGTTCTAAGTATCGAGTTGTAATTGTTGAGTTGTAAGAAAATAAAAGTGTGATGATCTTCATTTTTAGAGCATTGTCCCAAGTGAGGAAAAGGATGATGGAGACTATGATTCCCCCACAAGTCGGGATGAGACTCTGGACGAAAAAAGAGGCCATAAAAAAGAAGAGAGAAAAGGCCCAAATAAAAAAATGAGAGAAAATGAGAGAAGGGACAATGTTACTATCCTTTTACCACACTTGTGCTTCAAAGTAGCACCATGATCTTCATGATATTTGTCACTTTCATATACTAGTGGGAACTTTTCATTATAGAACTTGGCTTGTATATTCCAATGATGGGCTTCCTCAAAATGCCCTAGGTCTTCGTGAGCAAGCGAGTTGGATGCACACCCACTTAGTTTCTTTTGTTGAGCTTTCATATACTTATAGCTCTAGTGCATCCGTTGCATGACAATACCTACTCACTCACATTGATATCTATTGATGGGCATCTCCATAGCCCGTTGATACGCCTAGTTGATGTGAGACTATCTTCTCCCTTTTTGCCTTCTCCACAACCACCATTCTATTCCACATATAGTGCTATATCCATGGCTCACGCTCATGTATTGCGTGAAGATTGAAAAAGTTTGAGAATGTCAAAAGTATGAAACAATTGCTTGGCTTGTCATCGGGGTTGTGCATGATTTAAATACTTTGTGTGGTGAAGATAGAGCATAGCCAGACTATATGATTTTGTAGGGATAACTTTCTTTGGCCATGTTATTTTGAGAAGACATGATTGCTTTGTTAGTATGCTTGAAGTATTATTATTTTTATGCCAATATTAAACTTTTGTATTGAATCTTTCGGATCTGAATATTCATACCATAATTAAAAAGAATTACATTGAAATTATGCCAAGTAGCACTCCGCATCAAAAATTCTGTTTTTATCATTTACCTACTCGAGGACGAGCAGGAATTAAGCTTGGGGATGCCTGATACGTCTCCAACGTATCTATAATTTTTGATTGCTCCATGCTATATTATCTACTGTTTTGGACATTATTGGGCTTTATTATCCAATTTTATATTATTTTTGGGACTAACCCATTAACCGGAGGTCCAGCCCAGAATTGTTGTTTTTTGCCTATTTCAGAGTTTCGCATAAAAGGAATATCAAACGGAGTCCAAACGGAATGAAACCTTCGGGAACGTGATTTTTAGGAAGATTATGATCCAGGAGACTTGGACCCTACGTCAAGAAACAAAAGAGGAGGCCACGAGGTAGGGGGGCGCACCCACCCCCCTAGGGCGCGCCCTCCACCCTCGTGGGCCCCCCTGTTGCTCCACCGACGTACTCCTTCCTCCTATATATACCTACGTACCCCCAAATCATCAGATACGGAGCCAAACACCTAATTCCACCGCCGCAACCTTTTGTACCCACGAGATCCCATCTTGGGGCCTGTTCCGGAGCTCCGCCGGAGGGGGCATCCATCATGGAGGGCTTCTACATCATCATCATAGCCTCTCCGATGAAGTGTGAGTAGTTTACCTCAGACCTTCGGGTCCATAGTTAGTAGCTAGATGGCTTCTTCTCTCTTTTTGGATCCCAATACAATGTTCTCCCCCTCTCTCGTGGAGATCTATTCAATGGAATCTTCTTTTGTGGTGTGTTTGTTGAGACCGATGAATTGTGGGTTTATGATCAAGATTATCTATGAACAATATTTGAATCTTCTCTGAATTTTTTTATGTATGATTGGTTATCTTTGCAAGTCGCTTCGAATTATCAGTTTGGTTTGGCCTACTAGATTGATCTTTCTTGCAATGGGAGAAGTGCTTAGCTTTGGGTTCAATCTTGCGGTGTCCTTTCCCAGTGACAGTAGGGGCAGCAAGGCACGTATTGTATTGTTGCCATCGAGGATAACAAGATGGGGTTTTTATCATATTGCATGAATTTATCCCTCTACATCATGTCATCTTGCTTAAGGCGTTACTCTGTTTTCATGAACTTAATACTCTAGATGCATGCTGGATAGCAGTCGATGAGTGGAGTAACAGTAGTAGATGCAGGCAGGAGTCGGTCTACTTGTCTCGGACGTGATGCCTATATACATGATCATACCTAGATATTCTCATAACTATGCTCAATTCTATCAATTGCTCAATAGTAATTCGTTCACCCACCGTAAAATACTTATGCTCTTGAGAGAAGCCACTAGTGAAACCTATGGCCCCCGGGTCTATCTTCATCATATTAATGTTCCAATACTTAGTTATTTCCTTTGCTTTTTACTTTGCTTTTATTTTACTTTGCATCTTTATCACAAAAATACCAAAAATATTATCCTAATATATCTCACTCTCGTAAGTGACCGTGAAGGGATTGACAACCCCTTATCGCGTTGGTTGCGAGGATTTATTTGTTTTGTGTAGGTGCGAGGGACTCGCGCGTAGCCTCCTACTGGATTGATACCTTGGTTCTCAAAAACTTAGGGAAATACTTACGCTACTTTGTTGCATCACCCTTTCCTCTTCAAGGGAAAACCAACGCAGTGCTCAAGAGGTAGCAGGGACTATAGACTAGACGGAGGTGGTAGCACACGGCCGCTCTCTACGCAGCGACGCAACTGTCGGCCGGCTTGTAGGCGACCATTTCCTGCGTGTTCAACTGCTCTATGCGTGTGGTTGCTTGCAGTTCAGGCGGCCGCGGGGCGCTCTGCTCGCGTCCCGCCGCGCGCGCTCTGCTCTCGCGTCCCTCCGGGTGCTCTGCCCTCGTCCCTCCACGCGCGCTGCCAGTGTTTGGGGCTGGCGCACGATCACGCACGTTCGTGTGCATGCGGTTGCACCGGGCGCGGCGCGACGATGCAGTTACCCGCTGCAAAAACTGCCATGCGGACGCGCAGAGAATCCAGGCCGCCCGGCCCCCATTTATTCCTGCGGCCATTTACCTTATATCTCTCGTGTCACATGACACAATAAGCACACTCACGATGACACATACCGAGAGGACATCCAGCGGTTCCAATGGCCCTCCCCGTGGCTCCAATGGCGCTCCCAGCGTCCGACGACGACAATGGCGGGCAGTTCACCATGCATCACGTAGTGGACACCCACATGAGGGGGAAGGCCCTCTCGGTGGTGTACATGAACGATCTGGTCTTGGTGGAAAGCTCCATCCAAACTATGGAGTAGTTCTTTGCCGAGGACAAGTACCGAGTGGTCGGCTTCGACCTCGAGTACACCATCGGTCGTCCCGGGCATGATCAGAAGGTTGCCGTCACCCATTTGTGCGTGCGACATGACGTCCTCGTCTACCACTACCACCTTGCCACAAGGCCTTGCGAGCGTTTCTCCAGGTTTATCAACAGCTCCGACTACAGTTTCGCTATGGTGGACACCACCAACGATCTAAAAGCGCTCAAGGTTTCGGACTTGAAATGCCCAAATCTTGTCAACATCCAGCACCACTACAAGGTCTGGGGCAGCGAGAAAAACAAATTGAACTCCCTGGTTGACCTCGCCTCGGCCATCATCGACCCCTACTACATGAAGATGAAGAATGAGAGCAATAAGGAGAAGAACGCCTGGCACAGTGTGTGGCATGAGAGACTGGATGAACAACATGTGAAGTACGCGGCCATGGACGCATACACAAGCTACGGGATGTACAGGAGGATCGTTGACATGAGGAAGTGTCTTCTTCCTCCCCCAGACGAGGGATCGAGCCACAGAGCAGTGGCGGGAGCGTCACAAGAAGTAGACGACTAGACGATCGTTTCTCCTACTTTAGAATGCATGCAATTGTTTATTGAGGTGTGTGAGAATGATCTGTATACTCACTTATGTAATTGGGTGTTTATTTCAGTTATATATACACACACACACACACATGTTATTCTACTCTAGACAGAGCAAATCACACGGCTTATTAGTAGCAATCGTCTCTATTATTATTGGTCTTCGCACACATTTCTGATTACGGACATGTTTGCCGCGTATCACACACATATTGTTCAGTTGAACCGTTTCCATTGTGTTGCCTAATCACACATAGTTCATCCTTGTGAACCGTATGTTGTATATCGCAAACGCCTTCATCTGGCTGCCTGCTTCTTTTGTTCCTTCTCATCCCAAAGAGTTAATTGAACTGAACCGTATGCCCTGCATCGCACACGCACCTAAAATCTGAACCGTGTTTGATGCATCCGTCATCGCAAACGTTTTGCACCTTTTTGACGGTTTTTTACACCACCATTGGTGATTATGGCATTGCACACAGTTTCGTCGAAGGGTCTCTGATCGTAGTGTCGCGTTTGGACCATCCAACAGTAGTGAATGTTCGGTTATGTAGCATGCAATTTCAAAACAATTCCTACGCTCACACAAGATCTATCTAGGAGATGCATAGCAATGAGAGGGGGATAGTCTGTCCACGTACCCTCGTAGACCGAAAGCGGAAGCATTTGACAACGCGGTTGATGTAATCGAACTTCTTCTCATTTTGACCGATCAAGCACCGAAAGTACGGCACCTCCGAGTTCTGCACATGTTCAGCTCGATGACGTCCCTCGAACTCTTGATCCAGAAAAGTGTCGAGGGAGAGTTTCGTCAGCATGACGGCGTGGTGACGGCGATGGTGAAGTGATCCGCGCAGGGCTTCGCCTAAGCACTACGTGAATATGACCGGAGGCGTAAACTGTGGAGGGGGCGCCGCACACGGCTAACAACTGTTGATGTGTGTTCTAGCGGTGCCCACCCCCCTCATATATATAGGTTGGAGGGGAGGAGAGGCAGCCAATGGGGTGCCCCAAGTAGGAGGAATCCTACTTGGGCGCCTCCCTATTCGGCCTCCCCCCTTCCATATCCATCCGGAGGGGGAAGGAAGGAGGAGGGAGGAGAGAAGGAAGGGTGAGGCCAAATTGCTCCCCTTCCTTTCTCTCTTCCCCTCTTTCCTTCCCCCCTTATTTTTCTTACATGGGGCGCACCAGCCCCCTAGGGGCTGGTCTGTCCCCTTCTTGGCCCATCAGGCCCATGTAGTTGCCGGGGGGATGCCCGGAACCCCTTCCGGTGACCCGATCTGTACCCGGTACCCCCAGAACACTTCCTCTGTCCGAATATCATCGTACTATATATGAATCTTTTACCTCTCAACCATTTCGAGACTCCTCATCAAGTTCGTGATCTCATCCGGGACTCCGAACAACATTCGGTCACCAAGTCACATAACTCATATAATACAAAATCGTTATCGAACGTTAAGCGTGCGGACCCTACGGGTTCGAGAACTATGTAGACATGATCGAGACACCTCTCCGGTTAATAACCAACTGCAGAACCTGGATGCTCATATTGGTTCCCACAAATTCTTCGAAGATCTTTATCGGTCGTACCGTAATGAGAACATACGTTATTCCCTTTGTCATCGGTATGTTACTTGCCCAAGATTCGATCGTCGGTATCTTCATACCTAGTTCAATCTCGTTACCGGCAAGTCTCTTTACTCGTTCCGTAATGCATCATCCCGCAACTAACTCATTAGTCACATTGCTTGCAAGGCTTATTATGATGTGCATTACCGAGAGGCCCAGAGATACCTCTCCGATACTCGAAGTGACAAATCCTAATCTCGATCTATGCCAACTCAACAAACACCTTCAGAGATTGTAGAGCATCTTTATAATCACCTAGTTACGTTGTGACGTTTGATAGCACACAAGGTATTCCTCCGGTATCCGGGAGTTGCATAATCTCATAGTCAAAGGAGTATGTATTTGACATGAAGAAAGCAATAGCAATAAAACTAAACAATCATTATGCTAAGCTAACGGATGTGTCTTGTCCATCACATCATTCTCCTAATGATGTGATCCCATTCATCAAATGACAACACATGTCTATGGTCAGGAAACTTAACCATCTTTGATTAACGAGCTAGTCTAGTAGAGGCTTACTAGGGACACGAGTTTTGTCTATGTATCCACAAATGTATCAAGTTTCCGGTTAATACAATTCTAGCATGAATAATAAACATTTATCATGATATAAAGAAATATAAAATAATAACTTTATTATTGCCTCTAGGCCATATTTCCTTCAGTCTCCCACTTGCACTAGAGTCAATAATCTAGTTCACATCGCCATGTGATTTAACACCAATAGTTCACAACTTTATGTGATTAACACTCAGAGTTCACATTGCCATGTGACCAACACCCAAAGGGTTTACTAGAGTCAATAATCTAGTTCACATTGCTATGTGATTAATTAACACCTAGGGAGTACTAAGGTGTGATCATATTTTGCTTGTGAGAGAAGTTTAGTCAACGGGTCTGACACATTCAGATCCATATGTGTTTTGCAAATTTCTATGTGTACAATGCTTTGAATGGAGCTACTCTAGCTAATTGCTCCCACTTTCAATATGTATCCAGATTGAGACTCAGAGTCATCCGGATCAGTGTCAAAGCTTGCATTGACGTAACCCTTTACGACGAACTCTTTGTCACCTCCATAACCGAGAAATATTTCCTTAGTCCTCTTTAGGTACCTAAGGATAATTTTGGGAATGACTTTCATTCTCTCTCTATTTTCTGCCGTGGTCGGGTTTTAAGTCTTACTCAACTTCATACCTTACAACTCAGGCAAGAACTCCTTCTTTGACTAATCCATTTTGAACTCCTTCAAAAAACTTATCAAGGTATGTACTCATCGAAAGTCTTATCAAGAGTCTTGATCTATCTCTATAGATCTTGATGCCCAATATGTAAGCAGCTTTACCGAGGTCTTTCTTTGAAAAACTCCTTTCAAACACTCCTTTTTGCTTTCCAGAAAATTCTGCATCATTTCCGATCAACAATATGTCATTCACATATACTTATCAGAAAGGCTGTAGTGCTCCCACTCAGTTTCTTTTAAATACAGGCTTCACCGCAAGTCTGTATAAAACTATATGCTTTGATCAACTCATCAAAGCGTATATTCCAACTCCGAGATGCTTGCACCAGTCCATAGATGGATCACTGGAGCTTGCACATTTTGTTAGAACCTTTTGGACTGACAAAACCTTCTGGTTGTATCATATACAACTCTTCTTTAATAAATCCATTAAGGAATGCAGTTTTGATATCCGTTTGCCAGATTTCATAAAATGCGGCAATTGCTAACATGATTCGGACAGATTTAAGCATCGCTACGGGTGAGAAATTCTCATCGTAGTCAACTCCTTGAACTTGTCGAAAACCTTTCGCAACAAGTCGAGCTTTGTAGACAGTAACATTACCATCAGCGTCAGTCTTCTTCTTGAAGATCCATTTATTCTCTATGGCTTGTCGATCATCGGGCAAGTCAACCAAAGTCCATAATTTGTTCTCATACATGGATCCCATCTCAGATTTCATGGCCTCAAGCCATTTTGCGGAATCTGGGCTCGTCATCGCTTCCTCATAGTTCGTAGGTTCGTCATGGTCTAGTAACATGACTTCCAGGCCAGGATTACCGTACCACTCTCGTGCGGAACGTGCTCTGGTAGACCTACGAGGTTCGGTAGTAACTTGATCTGAAGTTTCATGATCATTATCATTAGCTTCCTCTCTAGTTGGTGTAGGCATCACGGGAACGGTTTTCTGTGATGAGTTACTTTCCAATTCAAGAGAAGGTACAATTACCTCATCAAGTTCTAGTTTCCTCCCACTCACTTCTTTCGAGAGAAACTCCTTCTCTAGAAAGGATCCATTCTTAGCAACAAAGATCTTGCCTTTGGATCTGTGATAGAAGGTGTACCCAATGGTTTCTTTTGGGTATCCTATGAAGACGCATTTCTCCGATTTGGGAGCTTATCAAGCTGAAGCTTTTTCACATAAGCATCACAACCCCAAACTTTAAGAAACGACAGCTTAGGTTTCTTGCCAAACCATAATTCATACGGTGTCGTCTCAACGGATTTAGATGGTGCCCTATTTAACGTGAATGCAGCTGCCTCTAATACATAACCCCAAAATGATAGTGGTAAATTGGTAAGAGACATCATAGATCGCACCATATCTAATAAAGTACGGTTACGATGTTCGAACACACCATTACGCTGTCGTGTTCCAGGTGGCGTGAGTTGTGAGACTATTCCACATTGTTTTAAATGAAGACCAAACTCGTAACTTAAATATTTGCCTCCGTTATCAGATCGTTGAAACTTTATTTTCTTGTTACGATGATTCTCCACTTCACTCTGAAATTATTTGAACTTTTCAAATGTTTCAGACTTGTGTTTCCTTAAGTAGATATACCCATATCTGCTCAAATCATCTGTGAAGGTCAGAAAATAACGATACCCGCCGCGAGCCTCAACACTCATCGGACCGCATACATCGGTATGTATTATTTCCAATAAGTCAGTGGCTCGCTTCATTGTTCCGGAGAACGGAGTTTTAGTCATCTTGCCCATGAGGCATGGTTCACAAGCATCAAATGATTCATAATCAAGTGATTCCAAAAGTCCATCCGCATGGAGTTTCTTCATGCGCTTTACACCAATATGACCTAAACGGCAGTGCCACAAATATGTTGCACTATCATTATTAACTTTGCATCTTTTGGCATCAATATTATTAATATGTGTATCACTACGATCGAGATTCAATAAACCATTTACATTGGATGTATGACCATAGAAGGTTTTATTCATGTAAACAGAACAACAATTATTCTCTGACTTATATGAATAACAGTATCGCAATAAACATGATCCAATCATATTCATGCTCAATGCAAACACCAAATAACATTTATTTAGGTCCATCACTAATCCCAAAGGTAGAGGGAGTGTGCGATGGTGATCTTATCAACCTTAGAATTACTTCCAACACACATCGTCACCTCGCCCTTAACTAGTCTCTGTTCATTTTGCAACTCCTGTTTTGAGTTACAAATCTTAGCAACTGAACCGGTATAAAATACCTTGGGGTTACTATGAACACTAGTAAAGTACATATCAATATATAACATATATATAAAATATACCTTTGTTCACTTTGCCATCCTTCTTATCCGCTAAGTATTTGGAGTAGTTCCGCTTCCAGTGACCATTTCCTTTGCAGTAGAAGCACTCAGTTTCAGGCTTAGGTCTAGCTTTGGGCTTCTTCACGGGAGTGGCAACTTGCTTGTCATTCTTCTTGAAGTTCCCTTTCTTTTCCTTTTCCCTTTTGAAACTAGTGGTCTTGTTAACCATCAACACTTGATGCTATTTCTTGATTTCTACCTTCGCTGCACTACAAAAAAAGACACATCCGGGACATTTTGGGCCGAACAAATTTTTTCTGTCATACTTATGACACTTCTATGACAATAATTGTGACAAAACACGGTATCATCATAGATGTGGTGGGGTCCTACTTCTGTGACAAAAAATCATGACAGAAAATGGGCTTTTCGTCCTGGGCGGGCCAGAGACGCAGCTGCATGACATTCTTTGGGTCGTCCATGACGGAAAAAATCGTGGTAGAAGCGTGGCGAGGAAAATATCAGGGTGATCCCAGTTACGGTGGGTCGTCGGGGCTGAGCGATGCACGTTTCTCTCATACACGCACGCGCGTGGGTGCGAGGCGTTGGGCTCTAACTGAACCCGAGCGAGGCGTTGGGCTCTAACTAAACTCGAGCGATTGCACTACAGGCTACGCTTTACTGAACCCGAGCGATCGATCGATGGCTGTTAACTGAACCCGATCGAGTGATTCCTTCGCTACTTTTGCTAACTGAAGCCGATCGATGCTGCCTCTGGATGAACAATGAGCGTTGCTGGGGGGTTTGGATGAACAGTTCCCGGTGGGGGTGGATGAACAGGACCCCGTGGTGTTGCCTCTGGATGAACAGGACCCCGATCGATCGAGCCGGTTGGGGCTGGATGAACAGGACCCCGTGGAGGGCTGGATGAACAGGACCACCCCGTGGAGGGCTGGATGAACAGTAGACGGTGGAGGGCTGGATGAACAGTAGCCCGTGGAGGGGTGGTTGAACAGGAGCCCGTGGAGAGGGCTGGTTGAACAGTAGCCGGTGGAGTAGCGCGCGGTGGAGGCTGGATGAACAGGAGCCCGTGGATGAACACGCGCAGGTGGAGGCTGGAGGAGGTCGACGGTGGATGAACAGTAGCCCGTGGAGGCTGGAGGGGGTTGACGGTGGAGATGAACAGTATCCCGTGGAGTCCTGTTTTGCGGTACGCCACACCCCCCCGATGAACAGGACCCCCATTTCGACCGTAGCGCTCCAACACAAGTCCGTTTCCTCCGTTTTGCGGTACGCCACACCCCTCCTGATCAACAGGACCCCCGTTTCGACCGTAGGAGGTCCGTTTCCTCCGTTTTGTGATACGCCAGACCCCTCCCGATGAACAGGATCCCGTTTCGAACGTGGCCAGTCGAACACAAGGCCGTTTCCTCCGTTCTGCAGTACGCCAGGCCTCGTTTCCATCGGCTGTTCCGTCCAAGCCCTCCCGATGAACACGATGACGCATTCCGTTCCGACCCAGCCGGTTGGCTCCCCATGAACACGACGACGAAGCTATTTCTCCGTTCCAACCCAGCCATGTACACGAGCCCTGGCCGTACGTATGCGTGAGTAGGCGTTCGAGACCCCGCCCGTATGTACGTACGTCGCCGTATTTACTTTCTTGCACCCTGGCCGCTGTACGTACGTGTACATGCTACGTGCGCGCATCTACTACGACATGTGTGCGCCTCTACATCGACCAGTATGTACGTACACGTTCGCGACCAGAATGACAACGCTACGTACGCTTTGACCAGGTGGGTCCCGACTGTGAGGCACTTCCTTGCGTGCGAAGATGTAGCTGGTGGGTCCCAGCAGTCAGGGGGGGCGAATCATTTTTTTGCCTGGACGCACTTCCTTGCGTGCGAAGATGTAGCTGGTGGGTGCCAACAGTCAGGGGGAAATGTTTTTTTCGTGAAATACGGTGGCCCGTCCGGTGGGTCCCCGCTGTCAGGTGGAGGAATAATTATTTTGCGCGTAATAAGGAGGCACTTCCTTGCTGCGGCCGTGGACCCAGCTGTCAGCCTCTCCATGTACAGTACTCTTCCGATGGAAGTCAGTCGTTGACCACGCTGCACCGAGAGCACCAACGCGGTGGACGACAGCGAGGCCTAGGAAGGGGACGACGCGGAGCCAGGGAAGACGCGGCAGTGGATGCCCACGCGGAGAGGAGTACGAGGGTTCACTGGTTCGGCTGCGGTGTGAGGCTGCCGTCGCCACAGAATAACAGGGGGTGTGGGTGAGTAGAGGGATAGCCAGGCCAGCGGTGGGAGTAGTAGGGGGCGGTGAGGCCTCCGCGGCATTGCAGCCGGCCACGGGAGGTAGGAGCATGAGGCATGACCGGCGCTGGTTTGGGCGGCTGGAGCAAGAAGACCAGAGGTTGAAGAAGCACTACGGCCGTTGGATGGACATCGTACGGTCAATGGAGCTAGAATCGTGCATATTGACTAAGTTGACAAAGCCCTCCGTCCCCGTCAACTTAGAAGGCCCACAAGTCAGCCTCCCACTATACTGGGTCCCAGCTAGCAAGGGGAGTATTCATTTTTTTGTGCGTAATAAGGAGGCACTTCCTTGCGTGCAAAGATATAGCTGGTGGGTCCAAGCTATCAGCGGCGGTAACATTTTTTCGTGAAATACAGAGGCCCTTTCGGTGGGTCCCAGATGTCAGGTGGAGGAACCATTATTTTGCGCGTAATAAGGAGGCATTTCCTTGTGTGCGGCCGTGGACCCAGCTGTCAGCCTCTCCACGCACAGTCCACTTTAGATGCATGTCGGTCGTTTACCACGTTGACCAGGCCGCGCCGAGAGCACCAGGGCAGTGGACGGCGGCGAGGCCTAGGAAAGGAACGTCACGGAGCCAGGGAAGACTCAGCAGTTGTTTCCCATGCGGAGGGGAGTACGACTGTATGAGGGTTTACTGGTTCGTCTGCTGTCGCCGGAGAATAACAGTAGGTGTGGGTGAGTAGAGGGATGGCTAGGCCAGCGATGGGAGTATGGTGGGGCGGTGAGGCCTGCGCGATAGCACAGCCGGCCGTGGGGAGGAGGGAGCAGGCAGTCCCGCCGGCGCTTGTTTGAGTGGCTGAAGCAGGAAGAGCAGAGACTGAAGAAGCACGACGGCCGTTGGATGGACATCCAACAGTCACTGCTTGTGCGTCAACTTTTTTTTAGGAAAGCCTCAAATCTATGGAAAACAACATACATCCCATCTGCCATTATTTCTAATAATTTACAGCCCATTTGCTAATTCTTAAGGTTTTTTTGAGCCCATATTCTTTTTGTTAGCATTACAGCCCATATTGTGGCCACAGTTAAAAAATTATACGAAATTTTGCATATTTCGGTGCGGTCCGAACTGTTTTTAATCCCGAAATTTTGAGTCACGTTCAAACTGATTTTAAAAATAAATATATATCAATATAAAATCCAACAAATTGTCCACGCATAAAAATCAATGCAATTTAAAATCTCGAAATGAAAAAAAGAAATTTGAAACTAATTGCCGGTTTGATGTGTTTTAAAAATGTACATCCCATTTCTCATTACTGATAGGCCATTTTCTCGGCCAGCCGAATGAAGGTCTCCTCGTCTTGAAAGATTTGCAGCCCAACAGGCCTGACAAAGCGACTTACTTGGCAAATCACGAAAAAACTGGGATGTGGCCGTGGACCCAGCTGCGGCCATGGACCCAGCTGTCAGCCTCTCCACGTACAGTACTCTTTCGATGGAAGTCGGTCGTTGACCACATTGACCACGCCGCGCCGAGAGCACCAAGGCGGTGGACGACGACGAGGCCTAGGAAGGGGACGACGCGGAGCCGGGGAAGATGCGGCAGTGGATGCCCATGCAGAGAGGAGTACGAGGGTTCACTGGTTCAGCTGCGGTGTGAGGCTGCCGTCGCCGCAGGGCCTGGCTAGCGGTGGGAGTAGTAGGGGGCGGTGAGGCCTCAACGGCAGCACAGCCGGCCACTGGAGGCAGGAGCAGGCGCTCTCGCTGGCGCTGGTTTGGGCGGCTGGTGCAAGAAGAGCAGCGATTGAAGAAGCAGCAGGACCGTTCGATTCAAATCCAACGGTTACTGCTGCTAGAATCGTTTGTTGACTAAGTTGACAAGCCCTGCGTACGCGTCAACTTAGTAGGCCCACAGGTCAGCCTCCCAACCGGTGCGCCCCAGATGTCAGTGGGAGGAAACATTTTTTTCGCTTAATAAGGAGGCAGTTGATTGCGTGCGGCCAGCCCAGCGGAGGGAGTAGGGTGAGCCAGGGAAGCCTGCGCGGCATCACAGCGGTCCACAAGAGGAGGGAGCAAGCAGTCCCGCCGGCGCTAGTTTAGGCGGCTGGAGCAGGAAGATCATAGATTGAAGAGGCACGTCGGCCATTGGATGGGCATCCAACAGTCACTGCTGCTAGAATCATGTGTTGACTGACAAAGCCTTGCATAAACAAGTCAGCCTCGAAATCTGTGGCGTGTACAGCCCATTTGCTATTATTTTTATAATTTTTACTCATTTTCTAATTCATATGGAATTTATTGCAGCCCGTTTTCCATTTTTAGAATTGCTGCCCATTTTCTGGTCAGTACCAGGGTTAAAAAAATTAACTAAATATGTGGGAAATTTGGAAAATTCACAATTTTTTGCTGGGGAAAAAATATTCTTAATCGAAAAATTAGTAGCCATACTAAAACAAATTTAAAAATAAATTAGTACTATGTCAGGTTAAATCCAATGAAATACTCCCTCCGTCCCAAAATTCTTGTCTTAGATTTGTCTAAATACGGATGTATCAAGTCACGTTTTGGTATTAGATACATCCGTATCTAGACTAATCTAAGACAAGAATTTTGGGACGGAGGGAGTATAAGATATCAGTGAAGAACAAAAACAAAAAAAGAAACTAATATCCCATTTGCTATTTTTTTTTTTGGAATTTTCAACCCCTTTTGATATTACTTTTAACAGACACTGACCATACTCTTTGGCCAGGCCGGAATGCATCCCTCCTCGTCTTGAAAGATTTGCAGCCCAGTAAGTCGGAGAAAACAAATAGGCCTAGCTTGGGTATTCTTCAAAAAGAAATACTGGGCTACCTATTTTCCCAAAGAAAAAACTGCTGGGCTGGTCATGTTGTTAGACGGGCCATAGAGACCGCACAACCCAGTTTATAGCCTGCTCCTCCGAATTACTACTAAAAAAAGTTGTGCAATTCTGTTGTTAATTGACTATACATTGAAAATGATGTGGGTCCCAGATATCAGCAGGGTGAATTAGAGTAAAAAATGAGGGGTTCATCTGAGTAGTAAAAGAGGCGCTTGCTTGTGTTCGGGAGTGGACCTGGTGGGTCCGTACTGTCATACTCACAACTACAGTCCTCTCCCGATTCACTATGTTGGCAGGGACCGTTTCGAAAAAAAACTATGTTGACAGGGCCGGACGGCGGCGCCGCCTCGAGCGCACCAAGGCGGAGGATAAAGTGCTGTCGCCAATGTGCTCGACTGGGTTGGACATTCTTATTGAAAAATAACAATGGACCGGATCTATTTACGACGTTGACTACGATTTGCATGGGTCCGCTGGTTGTAGGAAGAAAATGCTGGGAGAAAGAAGACTGGTCGCTATCTTTGCCGAAGAATAATATCGACTGAATGTAACGACACTATCATAGGAAATAATATCCTCCTGTTAAATCATGAATTTCAAGAACTGGTGCATGAGCATTTAGCCTTATTTATTTATTTAGTTAGTTATGTTTAGGGGACCATGAGCATGTACCTGGGCCGGATTCATGTGAGAGCGTCCCTTCCAGTTAATTATGGGCTTCTCTATTGGGCCTGCATCAGTGGGTTGCATGTTATCAACAAGTGGAAATGTGTTCCGTACGAAAAATAGTATGCGCTACGTACGGTACGGGCCACTAAAGGATCGAATCGTGCAACGACTTCCAAAACATTGTGTTTGTCGTTCTAACAACACATTTATTCAACCAACAGACGAAATATACTACTGATTGTACATTGAAAACAGCAGCAGCAACAACCAGGGCTGGGGGTGCAACAGAAGCAGTAAGCAGGCCAGAAGAGTGAAGACGCAGCTCTCTCTTCCAAACCAAACATCAGCCATCATTACAAAAGGGCTACCAAAAAAGAACAAGTGTATGCATCAAACTAAATAAAGATCCTACTACACCAAGTGTACGCATCTAACTAACTGGCTCAGTTAGACGTTACTATTTATTAAGCTATGGAGATTGGCTGACGGCTTGAACCAGATGGGTGCCTAACGTGGGAAACTCCAGCCAGCAAGTCGAAGTATGATACTTGCGACCCTCTCTCCTACTTTGGGCTGCAGAGCGTGGCGGCACATATCAGGGTATGGTGCATGCAGAGACGCATGGTACGCTGTGTACACATAGTTTTGCCTGATGAATGAAACTGTGCTGCCATCATGATCCTTACCGTCGGTTATCTCCTGGTTAATCGAATAATTCAGTCCGACAAACAGAGAGCGTGTACCAAAGCTACTTACCAACCTCCAGTCAAAAATTCCTGAAGGCCCAGAGAAGCTGGGATCCTGCTCAAAGACCTTGCAGTGACTGTGATTGTATTCCGCGAAACAACACGTCCGGTACATGCGAACGATCATCAATCGTTCACCGCCGTCTCATCGAGCCAGGAACCACCTGCAACTGCCATGCCGTTTTTCTTTGAAAGGTTCTGGGATTAGGAACGGTAGGGACACCAGGCGGCCTACAACATCATATCAAGTTGGAGTCAAATAACCCTAAAAAAAAAGTTGGAGTCAAATAAAAAAGGGCTCTTGATGTAGTCAATCTTAAGAACGGCATGTTATGAGCATGAATATTTTTTCAGTAAATGTTGACAGTAATATAAGCAAGCCATCATGATATCATAGGAAAGTAACATACTGCTGTAACAGCCGTTTGTAGTGATGACTGGAGTAGCCCAGCAATACGTCCAGCCATAGAAGGAGTCGACAGCGTAAATGAAGCCCTTGTGTTCAATGGCATCAGAGAACCATGGAGGATGTATGATCTTGCGATGGACGTGCAAATTCATCCACTTACTGCAGTGACCTGTCAGATAGGCGAGACCGCAGTTGAAGAACGCAATTAGCCTGAAGTCTTTATAATTCGCAGATCTTGTGGGCACTTGGCGGATTACAACCTTGAGCAAATCAAACTTGGTATCATGTTGGCTACTGTAAGATTCCGAGTATTCTGGGCCGCGGTGCCAAAGCAGTGCAGTGTTAATCGAAGGAAGGGGGATCAATCGCCGGGCGTAGACCTCCACGAGCATCCAGCTGCCGCGACCATCGACGAGCACCATCCAAGACGTGTTCATGCCGACCCAGTACATACCGTTAATGTAGTTGAGGGTGACGGGGTTCGGATCACAGTCAAGGGGGTTGATGCTTGCCACCCTACGATTGTTATGCTGCGTGACACACCGTTTCTGAAGATCAGGCGGCATCAACAAGCAAGGAGCTGGCTTAAAAAGCTCTGGCCTAAGGGCTTTGAGTAAACGGTACAGCCCCGACGAGCACGCGGCGAGCGGCATGGTATTGAGATTGTCCACACGCGAAACAATGAGCTTGATTACCTCTGTGGGGAGCAAATTCTAGCCACTCTTTCGGCGGACGCTGCTCGGTTCTGCCATTGTTAGTGCTTGGGTTTCGGACGAGGGGGGGGAGGCGCCTTAGCGGGGATGGAAGAGCGGACAAAGATGGAGAAGCGAATGTGTGCTACGGAAAGTTGACATGTGATGATCACTACAGCACGCCGCTTGACTTACGAGACACATATTAGCAGCGTAGGGTCATATCGAAGTCACACAACTTGCTTGAGTGATCACAGTACTGGTTCAATCATGGTTATATCAAAAGTAAACTGTTTGGAGTGAAACATAAGATATTTTTAGTGATATGTATATCAAAAGTAAACTGTTTTCTTTCAAATTTGTGAATATGTATTATTCTACTTTGGATCCATTGCAACGGATGGGCTCATTGTTATAAAGGTTTATCTCTTGCATTCTCCGCAACCAACACCTAGTGTACTGGTCCGGGCCGGATGCTCGCAGTGTGATGACCTGAGTTCGAATTCTGTCCTAAACTTTAGCTATTTATATTATTTTTAATATATACTATACTTCTTTCGCTACTGTACTGGCAGTGGAACCCACGGAGTACTTAGAATACAGGATTAAGGATGGATTTGTTTCTTTTTAACTTTCTGTACAAATCTGTAGCCAGCCGGCAAGTCATGTACACTGTACTCACAGTGGAACCCATAGAGTACTTAGAATACAAGATTAAGGCTGCACTTAACTTTTTATAGAGGGAGAATCATACACGTAATTAACTCAAATGGATTGGACGTGACCCTATTATTGTCCAACAGCAACCGGAAAATTTCCTCCCGCGGGCCAGAGTAGGTTTCTCGGTTTGCATGCGGGTTTAACGAAGGGGTTTGATGGAGGCGAGGAGGCGTGTTCAGCCGGGCGTGTAGTGGACGGCGCAGTACTATTCGATTTGACAACTACAACTAGTATATTATAAAAACAAAGAAGAGTAGTAGAGATAGAGATAAGAATAGAGAGTAGGGAGGAGCACCATCTACTGCTTCGTGGGCTACTCCTGCGCTCCATTCGGCGGCCGCAACGTCCCCTACAGTCACTCCCTCCTGCGCTCCATTCGGCGGGCGCTGTTGAAATTTGGGGAGCGCACTCTCGCGACTGCTAGCAGCGACGACTTCGCCGACGACGACTTCTTCCCCGACCTCGGCAACCTCTTCCTCAACGACATGGGCGACAACCTCAACGCCAATGGTGCTGCTCCCGTTGCACCGTATGTGTTTCTGTCCTTCCTGTTCGAAATCGTGGTAGAATTCATGTTTCTAGTCTGTGTCCTATATTCGATCTGTTCATCTACTATGCTAGTCTGCATGATTAGTTTAATCTCTGTTATATCCGTCATGATTTATTTTGTGCTTATTCGGACTAAATCTCGTAGCAACTTGCTCATATATTCAACTGGCGGAACGTCCCCTACAGCCACTCACGTTTCATGGATAGCCTGGTCGATGCCTCCAAGGAGCCCTTCGTCTACTGCTATGAGTGCCCGGTGCCGTTTTGGGGCTCGCCGACGGACATCGTGCATCACCTGACGCAGGCGTGCGGCGATAACTACTGGCCCTTGGCGAATAAAATCAAGTACGAGACGTGCTACCCGTTCACCGTGCCGGAGTCGCTGGAGGATCACCGCCGCCTGCTAGTCTCGGAGGAGGACGGCAGCGTCTTCCTCTTGATCGTGGGCACCGGCGAGGCCCGCACAGGCCGCCGCCCCGTCTCTGTAGTGTGCGTCAGGGGCGCCGCCGCCGACGCTGACACTGACATGATGCTGATGTACGAGTGCGTGCTCACTATTACTACCCCTTGGAGGTACGTGGGCGGCGACACTGGCTACGTCAAGCTGACTTGGACTCTGCCGAGCTGGGACCTTCCCGCCGATGTGGACATGGAAGACACACGGTATTATTTGACCCCCAACAATGTGCACGGGGACTCCAAGGAGGTTCACCTGGACATCTGCATTATCAAGTTAAATGTTGATCATTAGTCTTCGCTCAATGTAATCCGCTGTCTAAGCATGTGGAGACTTCCATGCATGATCTTGCTCTATTGGAGTATCGCGCATGAATAAAAGTGTATCCATTTATGGTTTAGTCTAGAATCTTCCATGTATGAATTTTTACTACAATACTGGTGAAAGACTTATGATGAACCATTTCTTACATATCCTCTGGCCCCTTCCAAGTCATCATGATTTAATCCCTCCGTCTAGGTGTATAAGGGCATGGTTAATACTTAAATAGTATAGCCAACTATTGACTATAAGAAAGTGCCATGTCATCTGTAGCCAACATGTATAACAATGCATACTCAAAAACTAATTCTTGATGATCATTTCTTGCAAAGCACAATAAGAGTTATTTCTTCACATGTTTTGGATGCAGGTTGACCAGTTGAACGCTTTTGTTTGCAAAAGATACATTTTATCTATTTCACCCAGATGTTTGTGAGCTCTAGAGATAAAATAATATCCGAAGAAACCTATCAATACCCGTTACACATGAAATGACCCCCACATCCTTTGTCAAAATAAACAACTCCCCGATCAATGCATTTCACTCTTCCGTGCAACGCACGGGCACCTTACTATAGATTAGTACGACCAAAAATTGAACTAACATTATATATAGTACAATAAATGATGATCCATGTCACCTAAAATTATATCATTGAAAACTATGTTCAAATACGAATCCAACGATATTGTTTTTGTTGACATGCACTAACATTTTGTCAGTTAAATATTCAGTCAAATTCAATGGGGGATAAACCACGACCGATGTAGTAAACCATGATCGAGTACTAGTGTAGAGGGCGGCGCTGCAAGGGAGTCTCACCCCGCTCGTGCGCGGCAGTAAAGCCGTCATATCACAAAACCCAACCACTCCCAGTAATAAGGGGCCTGGTAAAATAAACGGACAAGCAACCATCACATCCCTCCGTATTTTTTGCATTTCATCTCTCTGCATTTACTTTCTCTGGTTCATCTCGCACACTCGATCCCTAGCTACTACTCCTAGTATCCCTAGCTACTACTCCTAGGGCCAGTTCTTTTGGCGGCTTCCCCAGCTTTTCCCATAAGACTAGTCATAGTGGAGAGTAACATTAAGGCGCCTCACTCATTTATTTGGGATTCTAAACTACTACTTGTAGTACCTCCGTTCTGGTTTATTCCTCACCATTGTAATTTGTGCTAAATTTTGACCAAAGATTTAACTGATAAAGCATGTCATTAGTTAAATTTATGATCAAAATTTGACACAGATTACAATGGGGACCAATAAACCAGGACGGAGGTAGTAGTTATGGGATTACTAATCTAGAAGCCTAAAAGAACTGGCCCCTGGTAATCCTACTAGTAGTAGTACTCAAGTTGGAATTCCAATTGCACGGCACAACTTGTTAGGCAAAAAATTCGATACAGGGTGTAGGAAGCGGTTTGGGAATTTGCATGCCTTTCCGACCAGTGAGATACTCCGTACAAAGTACGACAGAGAAATAACCACAGAGAAGGAAGCTAAAAGTAAACAATCAAACGAGCATTTTTGCATTTGTTTTGCATTGAATCGTTTCACAAGCTTGACTAGTGCTGTTTTTCTACTTTTACAAAAACCGCATCGTAATGTTAAAACGTGCATTTGCACGTACATAAGTAATAGTAGTACTCCCTCCGTCTAGGTGTATAAGTCTTCCCTCCTTCTTGGTCACGGTGCACAACCAAAGATTACTTATTGACCTGGACGGAGGGAGTAGCACAGTCTGCAAGCATATATAGAGAGAGACGTGTAGTGCGATAGTATATAGTAAAGTTTGTGGTATATGCACGTACTTACAAAATGCGTACGAATACACAAGGTTTCCAAACTTTCCCTTTTACATACTTAATTAAGGACGCTAATAATTCCTGAACGTTCGGGATTTATCATTTGCGTCCCAAAACTAATGAGATCACCTTACGAAACAAAAATTATACTCCTACTAAAAGCCACGGCGCTCGCAGGAGCGCGTGTGGCGTGCCACGAGTGCCCTGGTGCACGGCCGTTTCCCGGCGTGCCGACACAACGCCTCTTCCTCAGCCTCGCAACTCGCGAGGTGCTGATTGGCGGCTTGCCGGCGGCGAGCGCGATCTCACCGGTGTGGTGATCCGGCGCCAATAGGTACTCCTCCTCGCTGGAAGCGTGCACCCAGTCCACGTACCGCCAAGCGTAGATGAGGCGCTTGGGCCCGACTGCACTTAGGGCTTCGGCATGGGCGTCCTCCGCCACCCTCACGGCCCTCCCACAAGCCTTCTGCCAAAGAGCCAATTGCCTGACTCTCTCGGACGCGACATAGGCCTGCCAGGCAGCTTGTCCCGTGGTGCGCTTCTCTTCCTTGGCCTTCTTCTCCGCCTCTATTTTGGCGCGCTCTGATGGAGGCAAAGCCTCCCACAAGGCGACATCCATTTCTTTCCAAAGCTCCTCAAGGCTAGGGGGGCTCGGCGGGCGGCGCGGCGTTCTCCTCGTAGCGGGGAGCTGATGCGTCCTCCGACGCGCGTACTGGCGAGATTGGGAACGATGACGCGTCCACCTCGAAGCGTCGCGGTGAGGAGCGGAACGCCGACGCATCCTCCTCGACTAGTGGCGGCGAGGAACGAAACGACGAAGCGTCCACCTCGACACGTCGCGGCGAGGAGCGGAACGCCGACGCGTCCTCCTCGACTAGTGGCGGCGAGGAACGGAACAGCGACGCGTGACCGTCCGCGCGGTGCAGCGAGGGGCGCCTAGGGCTTGGGAGGGGCGATGCCATGGTGGTCGACGTGAGAGGGAGGGGGAGGAGATAGCGATGAACGTGAACGTGAGGGGGAGGAGATAGCAATTTCGTGGGAGGCGCAGTATTTATAGCGAGCAATGGCACACCTACGTAAGATATGGACTGAGCTGCACTAACTTAACTGCAGGTCCAGTTGCGTCACTGACATGTGGGCCTGACCCCTGTTGGGCCCATATGTCAGTGACCCAATGCACCTGCAGTTAAGTAACTGAAGCAGCGTCTCGGAAGATACGTTGCATGATTATCGTACTCCCTCCTTTCCGGTTTATAAGGCTCAATTCAAAAATCTCACCAACCAAGGTAGATGGTGAGTGGTGGAATACTTTTTATAGTTTGCAAAAGCACCCAATTAATGCTCTTGTTTTCCTCAAAAAGTATGTTTACCAATGCATTAATTGCAATGCATGCATGCATAAATTACATGCATTGGTCAATTTTCTCTTAATACTTGCATGCAATGATTTAATGCACCTTGGAATCTGAACATGTGATGGGAAACAACCAAATTGAGCCTTATAAAATGGAAAAACTAAAATTTTGAGATAAGCCCTATAAACCGGAAAGGAGGGAGTAACAGCTACGTGGGCATATTTGTTGGAGTAAATTACGGGGGAGGGAAGGGGTGGAAATATTGCTGGTCACAACGGATTGGACGAGCGCGGGGGGAGGAGAGTCATGCATGCAGATTTTTTCCACATGGAGAGGAGTGGTGGGACCGCCGGAGGGAGAAGGAGAGTATCGCAGGCATATTGTTTCCACACATGGAGAGGAAAGATTTGGAGACGAACGGGCTTCCTACAGGTATGGGGAACAGTGCATAATGATAACCCACAAGTATAGGGGATCGCAACAGTTTTCGATAAGTAAGAGTGTCGAACCCAACGAGGAGCTAAAGGTAGAACAAATATTCCCTCAAGTTCTATCGACCACCGATACAACTCTACGCACGCTTGACGTTCGCTTTACCGGAAACAAGTATGAAACTAGAAGTACTTTGTAGGTGTTTTTGGATAGGTTTGCAAGAAAGTAAAGAGCGCGTAAATAAAAGCTAGGGGCTGTTTAGATGAAGACACAACTAAGTTAGTTTTAGTAGAGAGCTTTTTGTCACGAGAAAGTTATTTGTCCCTAGGCAATCGATAACTAGACCGGTAATCATTATTCCAATTTATTTGAGGGAGAGGCATAAGCTAACATACTTTCTCTACTTGGATCATATGCACTTATGATTGGAACTCTAGCAAGCATCCGCAACTACTAAAGATTCATTAAGGTAAAACCCAACCATAGCATTAAAGTATCAAGTCCTCTTTATCCCATACGCACACAACCTACTTACTCGGGTCTGTGCTTCTGTCACTCACGCCACCCACCATAAGCAACTCATGAACATATTGCAAACCCTACAGCGGGAATCCCTCACGCTTGCGCGACACGGAGAGCACCATAGGACAGCACCAATAATAAAACATGCAACTCAAATCAATCTTGATCATCAAATAACCCATAGGACAAAACGGATCTACTCAAACATCATAAGATAGCCATACATCATTGGGAAATAATATATAGCGTTGAGCACCATGTTTAAGTAGAGATTACAGCGGGTAAGAGAGAGGTTACACCGCTGCATAGAGGGGGGAAGAGTTGGTGATGATGGCGGTGAAGTTGTTGGTGAAGATTGCGGTGATGACGATGGCCATGACAGCGTTCCGGTGCCACCGGAAGAGAAGGGGAGAGGGGGCCCCTTCGTCTTCTTCTTCCTTGACCTCCTCCCTAGATGGGAGAAGGGAAACCCTCTGGTCCTTGGCCTCCATGGCGTGGGAGGGGCGAGAGCCCCTCCGAGATTGGATCTGTCTCTCTCTGTTTCTGCGTTCTCCTCTGGTGCCCTTTCACCATTTCGTATATATATGGAGATCCGTAACTCCGATTGGACTAAAACCTTCGCCATGATTTTTTACCAGAAATTAGCTTTCTTGCGGCCGAAGAACGGCATCAACTGCCTTACGGGTGGCCCACGAGGGTCAGGGACGCGCCCTGGGGGGGGCAAGGGCGCCCCCTACCTCGTGGCCACCTCGGGCACCGTCTTGCGTGGATTTTTCTTCCGGAATTTTCCAAATATTCCAAAAATAAGCTCCGTTCGTTTTTATCCCGTTTGGATTCCGTTTGATATGGATATTCTGTGAAACATAAAACATGCAACAGACAGGAACTGGCACTGGGCACTGGATCAATATGTTAGTCCCAAAAATAGTATAAAAAGTTGCCAAAAGTATATGAAAGTTGAATAATATTGGCATGGGACAATCAAAAATTATAGATACGACGGAGACGTATCAGCATCCCCAAGCTTAATTCCTGCTCGTCCTCGAGTAGGTAAATGATAAAAAAGATAATTTTTGATGTGGAATGCTACCTAGCATAATCTTGATCATATGTCCAATCATGGCATGAATATTAAGACACGAGTGATTCAAAGCAATAGTCTATCATTTGACATAAAAACAATAATACTTCAAGCCTACTAATAAAGCAATCATGTCTTTTCAAAATAACATGGCCAAAGAAAGTTATCCCTACAAAATCATATAGTCTGGCTATGCTCCATCTTCACCACACAAAATATTCAAATCATGCACAACCCCGATGACAAGCCAAGCAATTGTTTCATACTTTTGACGTTCTCAAACCTTTTCAACTTTCACGCAATGCATGAGCGTGAGCCATGGACATAGCACTATAGGTGGAATAGAATATGATGGTGGGGGTTATGTGGAGAAGACAAAAAAGGAGAAAGTCTCACATCAACTAGGCGTATCAACGGGCTATGGAGATGCCCATTAATAGATATCAATGTGAGTGAGTAGGGATTGCCATGCAACGGATGCACTAAGAGCTATAAGTGTATGAAAGCTCAAACTGGAAACTAAGTGGGTGTGCATCCAACTTGCTTGCTCATGAAGACCTTGGGCGTTTGAGGAATCCCATCATCGGAATATACAAGCCAAGTTCTATAATGAAAATTCCCACTAGTATATGAAAGTGAAAGCATAGGATACTCTCTCTATGAAGACGATGGTGCTACTCTGAAGCACAAGTGTGGTAAAAGGATAGTAACATTGCCCCTTCTCTCTTTTTCTCTTTTTTTTTGGTGGGCTTCTTTGGCCTCTCTTTTTTATTTAGGCTTCTTTGGCCTCTTTTATTTTTTGTAAAGTCCGTAGTCTCATCCCGACTTGTGGGGGAATCATAGTCTCCATCATCCTTTCCTCATTGGGGCAATGCTCTAATAATGATGATAATCACACTTACAACTCAATATTACAACTCGATATCTAGAACAAAGATATGACTCTATATGAATGCCTCCGGCGGTGTACCGGGATGTGCAATGATCTAGCGTAGCAATGACATCCAAAAACAGACAAGCCATGAAAACATCATGCTAGCTATCTTACGATCATGCAAAGCAATATGACAATAAATTCTCAAGTAATGTATATGATGATGATGGAAGTTGCATGGCAATATATCTCGGAATGGCTATGGAAATGCCACGATAGGTAGGTATGGTGGCTGTTTTGAGGAAGGTATATGGTGGGTTTATGGTACCGGCTAAAGTTGCGCGGTACTAGAGAGGCTAGCAATGGTGGAAGGGTGAGAGTGCGTATAATCCATGGACTCAACATTAGTCATAAAGAACTCACATACTTATTGCAAAAATCTATTAGTTATCGAAACAAAGTACTACGCGCATGCTCCTAGGGGGATAGATTGGTAGGAAAAGACCATCGCTCGTCCCCGACCGCCACTCATAAGGAAGACAATTAATAAATAAATCATGCTCCGACTTCATCACATAACGGCTCATCATACGTGCATGCTACGGGAATCACAAACCTCAACACAAGTATTTCTACTAATCCACAACTACCCACTAGCATGACTCTAATATCACCATCTTTATATCGCAAAACTATTGCAAGGAATCAAACATATCATATTCAGCGATCTACAAGTTTTATGTAGGATTTTATGACTAACCATGTGAATGACCAGTTCCTGTCATCTCTCTAAATAGATATAAGTGAAGCAAGAGAGTTTTATTCTTTCTACAAAAGATATGCCCATGCTCTAACAAATATAAGTGAAGCAAAAGAGCATTCTACAAATGGCGGTTGTCTGTGTGAAGAGAAACAGGCAATCCAAGCTTCGAATGATATAAGTGAAGCACATGAAGAATTCTATAAAGCCATACTCAAAAGATATAAGTGAAGTGAAATGAGCCTTCTATAAATCAACCAAGGACTATCTCATACCAGCATGGTGCATAAAAGGAAAAGTGAAAACTAAATGCAGAAGACGCTCCAAGATTTGCACATATCACATGAATGAAACGAATCCGAAAACATACCGATATTAGTTGAAGAAAGAGGGGATGCCTTCCGGGGCATCCCCAACCTTAGACGCTTGAGTCTCCTTGAATATTTACTTGGGGTGCCTCGGGCATCCCCAAGCTTGAGCTCTTGCCTCTCTTCCTTCTTCTCACATCGAAACCTTCTCGATCATCGAACACTTCATCCACACAAAACTTCAACAGAAAACTCGGTAAGATCCGTTAGTATAATAAAGTAAATCACTACTCTAAGTACTGTTGTAAACCAATTCATATTTTATTTTTGCATTGTGTCTACTGTAATATAGCTTTTCCATGGCTTAATCAACTGATATAAATTGATAGTTTCATCAAAACAAGCAAACTATGCATAAAAAACAGAATCTGTCTAAAACAGAATAGTCTGTAATAATCTGAACATTCACCATACCTATGGTACTTGAAAAATTCTTCCAAAATTAGAAAAAATAAAAATTTGTATACAAAGACAGTGCAAAAAGAATCAGACCCATTTGGCGTTCCAGTAAAAAATTAAAAATCGCGCACGACAGCCAAAGTTTCTGTCCTGCACCGTACAAACCAACAAGTATTGTAAACATCCTAAAGGCAAACCTTGGCACATTATTTTTATAATACAATGGAATTGTACAAGGGGATAATTATTTTTTGTTGAGAAGTTTCTGTAATCAAGATTCACAAAGTTGCCGTGAGCATGAACAAAGTTCAAGGAGCTCTCCCACTTCAACAATGCTTGTCTTTCTCACTTTCACTTTCCTTTTTGAAAAAGTTTTGGGTTCCCCTCTTTATTTTTGTTGTTTTTAAACTATATGAAAGCACTCAACAGAAATAAATGACGCTCTAAAACTTCCGGGTTGTCTCCCTGGCAGCACTTTCTTTAAAGCCATTAAGCTAGGCATATTGTGCTCAAGTAATGGATCCACCCGGATCCCAAGGTATATCAAAGCCAATTTTAATTAACAATGATTTGTAATTTAGTAGTGAGCACAAAGCAACATATATCATGTAATGACGAAGTCTAACTCTCTTCCTATGCATCGGCATGTCATAAAAGAACAATTCATGCACACATAGTAAAGGCCAATGCATAGTATAAATAGTTTCTTGCAATTTTATCGTGTTGGAAACATAGAGAGGTGGAGATATAGTTCCTCTCTCATAATAATTGCAAGTAGGAGCAGCAAGCACATGCATATTATATTCATCAAAATCATCATGTGCAACGGTAAAAGGCAACCCATCAATGTAGTCCTTAATAAGGGCAAACTTCTCCGATATAGTGTAGTTTGGAGAATTCAAAAAGATAATAGGACTATCATGCGTGGGTGCAATAGGAACAATTTCATGTTTAACATAAGGAACTATAGCAAGTTCATCTCCATAAGCATAATTCATATTGGCATCTTGGCCACAAGCATAGCAAGCATCATCAAAAAGGGATATTTCAAAAGAATCAACGGGATCATAATAGTCATCATAGCAATCATCCTTCGGTAAGCACGAAGCGAAATTAAACAATGTATGAGTTGAAGAGTTACTCTCATTAGAAGGTGGGCACGGGTAGCTAATCCGCTCTTCCTCCTTTTGTTCTTCGCTCTCCTCCTCATCTTTTTCATCCGATGAGCTCAAAGTTTCATCAATTTCTTCTTCCATAGACTCCAGCAAAATATTCGTCTCTTCTTGGACAGCGGGGTAGTCCTCAATATATGGTTCAACATAGGCATTAGAAGCATAATTATCATAGCAATATTTAAGTACGGCAAAATTTTCAGATTTGTGCAGCGTAGCATCATACGTTTCAATCAAAGAAGCAATTTCATAAGCACCCTTAAAAGCAACAAATTCTTTAATTTGTTGAACATCATAGTAACTATAAACACCTTTAGCATACGAAGATAAGATTCCATTGTCAATAAACTCACATTGATAGGGAAGGTGTTTCTTAGGGTTTTCAGAACAACAAGTAATATCATATACATAAATTCCAAGCATAGCATTGCAAACGATGAATTTGACCCAATAGAATTTTCCCTTTTTCAGATATGCGGTGTCGCACATAACAAGCATGCTCATCTAAAGATTTTCCCTCAACTAAGCTAGTTGGGGTTTCAGCACGAGCACAAAGGGATCGAAGATGATCCAAGTAAAAAGCTTCAGGAGTGTGATCGATTTTGAGTGGTTCTTCAACCATTGGTTCAGTAGGTACAACTATTTTTTTTTGGTATTTTGTGTTTCCTACCCATAACTAGAGATAGAAAACAACTAATAACAACAAATAAAAATTACTTAGTGATAAAGCAAACAAGCACACACGAGAATACTCACCCCACGCTATTGCTCCCCGGCAACGGCGCCAGAAAAAGGTCTTGATAACCCACAAGTATAGGGGATCGCAACAGTTTTCGATAAGTAAGAGTGTCGAACCCAACGAGGAGCTAAAGGTAGAACAAATATTCCCTCAAGTTCTATCGACCACCGATACAACTCTACGCACGCTTGACGTTCGCTTTATCGGAAACAAGTATGAAACTAGAAGTACTTTGTAGGTGTTTTTGGATAGGTTTGCAAGGAAGTAAAGAGCGCGTAAATAAAAGCTAGGGGTTGTTTAGATGAAGACACAACTAAGTTAGTTTTAGTAGAGAGCTTTTTGTCACGAGAAAGTTATTTGTCCCTAGGCAATCGATAACTAGACCGGTAATCATTATTGCAATTTTATTTGAGGGAGAGGCATAAGCTAACATACTTTCTCTACTTGGATCATATGCACTTATGATTGGAACTCTAGCAAGCATCCGCAACTACTAAAGATTCATTAAGGTAAAACCCAACCATAGCATTAAAGTATCAAGTCCTCTTTATCCCATACGCACACAACCTACTTACTCGGGTCTGTGCTTCTGTCACTCACGCCACCCACCATAAGCAACTCATGAACATATTGCAAACCCTACAACGGGAATCCCTCACGCTTGCGCGACACGGAGAGCACCATAGGACAGCACCAATAATAAAACATGCAACTCAAATCAATCTTGATCATCAAATAACCCATAGGACAAAACGGATCTACTCAAACATCATAAGATAGCCATACATCATTGGGAAATAATATATAGCGTTGAGCACCATGTTTAAGTAGAGATTACAGCGGGTAAGAGAGAGGTTACACCGCTGCATAGAGGGGGGAAGAGTTGGTGATGATGGCGGTGAAGTTGTTGGTGAAGATTGCGGTGATGATGATGGCCACGACAGCGTTCCGGCGCCACCAGAAGAGAAGGGGAGAGGGGGCCCCTTTGTCTTCTTCTTCCTTGACCTCCTCCCTAGATGGGAGAAGGGTTTCCCCTCTGGTCCTTGGCCTCCATGGCGTGGAAGGGGCGAGAGCCCCTCCGAGATTGGATCTGTCTCTCTGTCTCTCTCTGTTTCTGCGTTCTCCTCTGGTGCCCTTTCACCCTTTCGTATATATATGGAGGTCCGTAACTCCGATTGGACTGAAACCTTCACCGTGATTTTTTATACCAAAAATTAGCTTTCTTGCGGCCGAAGAAGGGCATCAACCGCCTTACGGGTGGCCCACGAGGGTCAGGGGCGCGCCCTAGGGGGGGGGCAGGGGCGCCCCCTGCCTCGTGGCCACCTCGGGCACCGTCTCGCGTGGATTTTTCTTCCGAAATTTTCCAAATATTCCAAAAATAAGCTCCGTTCGTTTTTATCCCGTTTGGATTCCGTTTGATATGGATATTCTGCGAAACATAAAACATGCAACAGACTGGAACTGGCACTGGATCAATATGTTAGTCCCAAAAATAGTATAAAAAGTTGCCAAAATATATGAAAGTTGAATAATATTGGCCTGGAACAATCAAAAATTATAGATACGACGGAGACGTATCACATAATAAGTCTCGTCTTGCATGCCGGGCTAGGTATAGTCTCAAGTCATTAAAAACATACACGCCCCACACATGTTCGTATTTCAAGGTGCACTAAATTATTGCATGCGATGATTAAGGCTGGCCATTATGGTGGTATCTTAGCTGGTATCATGCACACGGGAATAGCAAACATGCTGATGTGGAAAAGAATTAAAGAAGGGAGGGGGGGTTAGAGTAACTAGTGTTCATGCATGCATTGGTAAACACATTTTTTGTGAAGAAATACAAAAACTATTCCACCGCCTCTATCTTGCTAAGAGTAGGTGAAATTTTTGAATCGAGCCCTTTAAACTAGAAGGGAGGTAGTAGTACTCTAATTGCTAACCTTGGACCTGTTTGGATCCATGTGTTAGAGTTAGTTTGGGTTAGTTTGAATTCAACTAACCCAGAAAAATCTAACCCACCCAAGAGGTGCTTATTTGGGTTAGTTCCTCTCGGGACACTAAAAAACACATTTTTCTCTCTCCCCGCAGCAAGTCCCTCCCCACTTCCTCGAATCTTCTCGTCCTCTCCCTCCCCCTCCCTCTCGCATCGCCCATGAAGGCACCTGGCCGTATCCGCGCTGCATCTAACCCTGTCATCCAAACACCTCTTTCGCTAGAGTTACTTCAGGGTTAGTTCAGGATTAGAATCTTTAACTCATCTAACTCATCTAATAATAGTTCTTATACTCATTATAATCAGTATTGTAGATATTGATATTTTTAGTATAAATCTGGTCAAACACTTTGCAAACGGTTGACAGAAGTAAAAAGGACCAGAGGGAGTACTCCCTCCATTTTTGTATACAAGGCCACTATGAAAAACACATTTTGCATCTATATAAGGCCACCAACAGTAATCGAGGCAAATATTAATGATGTTTTCTCGTACTAGTAACCCATGGTTTAAATACTAGCATGCATGTAGTGGATGATAATGACACGCTCAACTACTTCCTCCCTCCTAGCCACTCAGTTTCCTCTAATGTGCATGCACCCTATTAATTAACCCGGTAATCAAGAACACAAATTGGCATGTAAAACACGCATTAATTTTTATCTTGGTACCTGTAATTTGAGTTTGTGGCCTTGTATATAAAAATGGAGGGAGTATCATGCATGCGGAGTAGGCAAAAAAATTGCTCATTTATAGCTGGTCGAAGTCTCAAAGGGCGCGACCGCGCGAGGGAGGCGAAGGTCGTGGGAGGCGCGACGGTTGACGGAATTAAGTGAAGTTACCCACGCGCCGGCATGGCGTGCGAATAGGCAGAAGCTATACCGTCGGGCCTACGATATGGGTCTAGTAGACATGACATCTAGTGGGTCCCGCATAGTTCTCGAGAACTCTTTGGGGGCTTGCAGCCGTTTATCAACCGGACAAGCCAGCAACCCCACGCCGTTCGCACACCCTACTCGTCCCTGTCTTCTACTAGTATAGTACCTTACAACAGTTCGCTCCCAGTCGTCCCGTCCTTTCACATTACACCAGTTCAACTTCTCCTAACCCTCCTCCAAAATCCATGGCCTCCCAAATCTCCATGGTCGCCACTGAGTACCAGGTTAGAGCCATCACCGGTGATGAGTTCGTCGTCATCTACACACGTGGATCCGCGATGATGAAAGCATGCCTTGCTCGCTTCCTACGCATGTCCAACAGTTCAACGGATGAGTGGGTCACTGGGCTAGATGTTGAGCACACCACAGTCCTGCAAAGAGAGAAGAAACTAAAGAAGGCAGAGAAGAAGAAGCCCGCCGTGATCCAGGTTTGCGTACATAACATGTGCTTGGTCTACCACATATGCCATGCCGATGTTGAGTGCCAGGATTTTAAGAACTTCCTCAAGGACGAAAGAGTGAAATTCGTTACTGTAGACTTTAGGAACGACAGGGATGTCCTGGGTCGGATAGGACTCGTTGTGGGCCAGCCCTTCGATCTCCAGAAGGCAAGCCTGGTGTCCTCCTCTCAGCCTTCAATGCTGACCCTGGCAGTAGCCATGATTGATCCTTCGTACGGTAAACTGAAGAAACCTCACCACGAGTTTCATCATGCATGGGAGTTGAAGACATTAGATGAAGATCACATCCTGTACGCAGCAATGGATGCCTACCTTTGTTTAAATATCTACAAGGGTTGGATGAAGAAGCAGAGCCCAGTGTCCGGTTCAAGCAAAGAAGCGTCGGCGAAGAGGAAGAGGAAGAGGAAGAGGGAGGAGGACGAAGTCGAGGACGTGGACTCGGACTCCGAGTAGGTGGCAGTGCCGTCGCTCATGCTGGTTCTAGTGCAGTGTCAAGCGGACAAGTTCCTTAGTTTAGGGTTGTGCTGAGGCCCCAGCTGAACTATGTTTATGTTCTTTCTCGTTATTTGAACTCTTTAGTACGTACAGTAGTACTAGTACTATGTCTTACTACTGTTCTTCTTGCAGTTGGTACTACTGCTCGTATCTTTGTGTTCCTACTGTACTTAATACGTTCGTACTAGTAGTATAATTTGGGTTAGTCGATTTGTGAAAGAAGTTCGATGGAGCGAAGGAAGAAGACGGCAGAGAAGCTACCCCAGTATCTATATTAGGGTGGAAAGGTGCCCATGATCTATCTTATGAGTGTTGGGTGTGGAATGCAGTTCGCCGGAAAAAATGGATCGTTCCCGGGGTTAAACGGATGGCGGGGGTGGGGGGAGCATGGCGGTAGCAGGCGGTTCAGGGGAGGGCGCGGCGGCGGCGGCAGGCGGTTAGGCGTGCGGCGGGCTGAGAAGATGAACTGTGCATCAATTTCGGAGGTTGAAGAAGCCCTTCTAGCCATCCATGTTGCATCAAACGGCTCACAAGAGTCGACTGACCCAAATTGCTCCTTCAGATTGCAGGATCCACGTGGCATTCAAGGTCTCGAAGGTAGATTTCGCGTCCGCACCCGGTTTGCGGGCTCGATGCGCGCGCGACCGGCTTCCGCCGCGACAGCCACCATGCGCGCCTCCTCCGCGTGGGCGGAGATGACAATGACACGCTAGTTCCTCCTCGCCGGCGTGCTGGAGCACTCGCTCGTACTCCTCTTCATATGCTGCGTGCATAGACGCGGCTCCACCAGCTGCTCGCGTGCTTGGCAGCGCGGCGGCATCGTGAGGAGGGACTGCAGACGACGTGAGCGGGCGAGCCTTCAGCTTGGCGGCGACACGGCGGTGATGGGCGAGAAATTGTTGGCCGGAGCAGGCGGGCGCCGGCATGCGCAACGGCGGCGGCATATTGATGAGTGCGCGTATGGGAGCTTAGTTTAGTTTTATATAGGGTTGTTCAAACTTAAAAGAAAATCGTACTAGTACACGTAAACATTAGACTTAGGCAGCGCTTTTATTAGTTACCACAGCCACGTTACGGAATCCTATGCAAGCGCGTGAACCGCGGCCGCGCAGTCGATCGAACGGTGCGTCACCATGTCGTGCTCGAAGGACATCCACCGAACCTTTTTGTGTGTGTGAAAACAATCCCCGAATATTACTCAACTTTTTTCCGGGAAAAGTTCTTGACGCTACAATATTTCCATATATTTGAATTTAGCTCCAGTTCGTGTTTATTTGGATTTGGACATTTTAGGTGTGCCCTAGTTTTTTAATACTGATTTTGTGTGTGTGACTGAGAGAGAACGTGTGTATGTGTCCATATGTGTGTTGTGGCGGAAGGGCAATGTGGAGACGGTGTGCTGTGATAGAGCCATAGAGAGGTGTGAATGTGCAAATGATCATGCATGAGTGAGACATAGACAGATGCCGATACGTTGTGTATACATGAGAGAACGGTCTTCTATTTTACTTGTGTGTGTGTGAGAGAGAGAGAGACAGAGAGAGGAGCATCCGTAACACAACAACCATCTCTCTCGATTCGTCCATCCCTCGCATGATCGCATGTAACACATGCATCAACGCGCACATTTTGACACCCTCACCCGGCCCCTGCCCACCTCAAGGCCCGCACATCGCTCTCTATCTCGCACGCACAATCTCTTCGTGAATACCCTGTTTAGCATGTAGCTTTCCATCACATACACACACATTTCTCTCCTTAGGTTTGTTTTCTCTCAATATCTGACACACACACACACACAGCACACAGCACACACACACCCCCTCCCCCGAGCACACAATTCATCCCCATCCAAGGTTATATGGCGACCACTCTCGCTTGTGCTTCTCTGCACCCCAGCATGCACAACACCTCAATCTTCAAAGATGGCATCGAGGAGATCGGAGACGGCGACCACACTGCGCTAGAGAATGCAGGGCCATTTGGAAGCAGGATGATGTGACGACGGCTGACTGACTCCTCCCCCCACCCTCTCTCTCGCACAAAATTACCAATCCCTCTCTCCCCCGCACAAATTTATCAATCCCTCAACCCACGAGATCCTTCCCCTCTCGTCCATGTTTTTCCAGCTCTCTCATCAAACCTATTGTCTCTTCTCCTTCCACGTGTACAGAATCCGGATGCACACGCATGTCACGTATATTACATGTCTCCATCTTTCTCACAGACCTAACTTCTTCCTCTCTCTTTCTCTCTCTATCTCCCTCTCTCTGTTTCGTTAGGTTTGTCTCCTACTCTCTCATCCACATACATACAGTATTTCCCGCCCTATCTGCTCCATCTTCGCAAGCTCTCTCTGCACGTTTCATTCACACATTGGGATATGTTCAAAATGTTGCTTTTATAATGGCTGATGTAGAGTTGTTGTTGGTTTTGTTGCATCCTACAAAGTAATAACTATGAAATGCATTTTGATTGTCATTTAACTGGGATTATGCGAGTTTGAGCATGTTGTGAAGTACTATAGACCTCGTATACATCTTGGAATTCGACAATGATTGTAACTATTGAATTGTATAGACCATTACATTCAAAGTCAATAGCCTAATATATTTATTTCATAATTTCAACAAATGATTAATTCACTACATACTAAGAAAAAAAATGTGTACATCCTCCGTTTTTATTTAAGTCCGTGTATTAGCATTGGTCAAAGTCAAGTTTTGTAAACTCTCAGAAAGTTTATAACAAAAAAATATTAACATATACAATAACAAATAAATACCATTAGATTCATTATTGAATGTACTTTCACATCATACATATCTGTTATGGTAAATGTTTATATTTTTCTATAAACTTGGTCAAACTTTAGGAAGTTCGACTTTGGTCAAACCTAATATGCAGAGTTTACTAGTACTACTCGCTAGTTGCTTAGCCGAATCACCCAAAACGCCACAGGGGGAGTTCAGTGTCACAAAATTTTGAGGTCGGCGGGAAAAATCTCTCGCGACCTTGATTCGAGCAGTGGGAAGTTACCATCATAGCCTTCGGAATAGGCCTACGGATGACGGTTGGTAGGGGGCTGTTTTCGTAACTTCAGGTTCACCCTACCCAGCCAACCCCACCCCGGCACCCAGAGTAGTACACCTGAATACTCCCAATTTTCTATCCCCACTGCAAAATAGACTTCTCCACGGCACCGCAGCCTTCGTGCTCCTCCCCTTCTACATCGGCGCACTCGTCCACCATGCCGCATCTGCCTCATCGACGACCTCGTACGCTGCACTGGAGCCGGTCCACCGTCGTCGTCATACACGGAGCCTCTTCCCCGGCACCGTCTTCCACGGTCTCGGATTTGCTTCCCGGAAGCCGACGCCAAGCGCATAAGCACCACCGTCGTGGACAATGAACTGACTCCCGTTGCCGACCATGACTCACAGAGGCCGCCGTGACCATCGTTTCTCCTCCTCGATTGGTAATGTGTGTATTGAATCACTTAGCAGTACATGTGCAGTTCCAATTTTGTTCATACCTACCCTTCAAATTTCCTAGGTGCTATTGTTCCCGTAAAAGTAATTGGTTATAGCCTCCATTTTCTTGCCATGTTGAGATTTTAAAACCACGAGTGCGAACATGCAAAGGAGCAATGAAGACCAAACACGGGATATTGGGGACATCTTCAAGGAGCATGGCAAGTTAAAGAGGAGCTGCACCGAACCTGTAAAACGAGCTTTGGTAAGTAACACCCTTTCAATTACTTTCGTTTAGCCTCGTGTTCTTCGATGTGTATATGTTGTAGTTTTTGTATCTCTTAAGCCTCGTGTTCTTTGATGTGTCATAAGAAGAGTCTTAATCGTCCTAATGCTTTCGTTTTTAGCTTGATGTAGGAAGTGGGTGTTCTCACCTTGTAGTCTGTTTTTATATTTTTTTCCTTTTGAATTCACTTCTCCCAGTTATGTTTATCTGGCTTCTACTAAACGGATCCGGGTTGCTCTGAGTATTGATCTAAAAAGAAGTAACTTCATGTCAGGATGCAGTTCTTGCAAGGAGGGAAGTATGGTCAACCTCGAGATCATGTTTCCAGAATGAGGCTGGATTACACACAAGGTGCCAGTTCCCTAATGATGCTGGATTAGACACAAGGTGCAAATTCCCAGATGATGCTGGATTACAAACAAGCCAGGTGGAGTCGTCAGTTGTTCGTGTCCTCGTGGCTCTAGTAAAGGCTGAAAGAAAGCATGTAGCAGCCCTTGAGAATGTAGCTGAGTTCCTGAAGAAGCAAAAAGAGCAATCAGATGCTCTCTTCACCCATGCCAAAGAAGAGATGGAAGAAGCCAGAAATAAGCTAGCAGAGGCAGAGTAGGCTAGGCATCTCCTGCTATCTAAAACTGTTGTCAATACAAAATTTCCTTCGTAGTAGCTAGGTTCAAATGTTTATCCAGTCAGCATGCCTGTTGTGATGTCCGTGCATCTACTGATGTGGCACAAAATATATTTTTTTGGGTCATCTAATAACAGCAATTACTTTCCAAACAATAACAGACTAAGCATTGGACATGGTATAGTTCACGCGCAAGCCCGACATTCCAAGTTCAACTTCCACATCAAACTCATGTTCACAGATATCTCCACATTCATACATAATGTCCACAACCATGATTCGCTTCAAAGCCAAAAAAAATTGAGGAGAGTTATGAATAAAGAAAAACCTCTAGTTCCTGCTACCAGTGCGAGCACAACAAGTCAAGACCATGCGTGATTAATTATATTTTGGTCATTTTTTGTGTTCTAAAATGCCGGCCGGCTCGTGGAAGGACGTGTTGCCGGCACACGCGCGGATTCAATGAAGGCAGGCGGGGCAGTCTGAAGCCGGTTTCATGCGGCGAGGAGGCGTGTTCAGCCGGGCCTGCAGCGAGTGGGGCCCTCTTGGTTGGCGCGCCGGTTCAATGCCTGCGCTATGAGAGGTCGCGTCCGTGTCAGAGCAATCACTCCCTCCAGTCCTTTTTTGTTTGCATATAACAAAATCTCGTTTTCCATTCACATTTTACAAGTAAAATTCATGGACAAACTTTGACCCAAAATACGATGGGGACTAGTAAACCAGAACGGAGGTAGTAGTTTTTTTAATCAAAGAAGGGTTTCCCCCTTCCAATTTTCATTACTGAAAACCAACATCTAAATCTAAACCATAGTATTTGCCCTAGAACTACCAGGTTCAACATCTCGCAACATAAACCCATACAACCATACGCCAAGGAGGTACGTAGTACTATGAATTCCATTTTCGCTCCATACCAATCGTTCTAAAAACTACTTAGTACTTATAACGCGCCATTGAAAATCGGAACTCTTAACCCCGCTAAAAATGATATTTTAAATGTGGCTACTCGACCTGTGGCAACTGGCGAGACACCGCCTCCAAGTCGTTCACTTGTGGTCCCGACTATCAACTCCTACGGATCAACTTATCACGCGAGCTGACTATTCCTACAAAGGTGCGCTCCACCACGTACCCGGTACCCGGGAATGCAGCAATCGTGCACCTAGGGTTTTAGGATTTATTTGTTAACGTTGCCTTTACGTAACACTCATGTGTGCGAGACAGTGAGAGACTGACTGCGTGCGTGCGCCTCTTCTCTTCGTATATGTACTCCACCGTTTGTCTGGTGTCCAAAAAATATAATAACTACTAGCGATGTGCCAATGTGTTGCCACACGATCTGACTAGATTAATACATATTCACCGATTTGAGAGAAAAAAGTCTAGTTTTGAAATACGTATATCACTAAAAAAATGTTATGTTTCACTCAAAATATATTCCTTTGGTGTTTTTGATGAGATAAGGGAGGAATGTTGTTGGTTTCAAGATTCGAGAAGCGGTATATGTCTAATTTCTACTCTTACTATCAAGATGCCCGTGCGTTGCACGGAACATCAAGATCTTGTGGGAGAAAAGGACGAACGAGGGAAGGCCTTATCTGCAAATGTGGAGAGGAGTGCGGGTAAATTGCCATAGTTTCGTTCCTATCCGTCAGATATAAATCAGACGGCCTATATTGCAGGATGGTAGGCCCACCATCATCACCAACTCTGTTTTTTTTATCCCTACTCTTATAAAAAGCATAGTCGGTGATGATCGTGTGCCCGCCATCCTGCAATATAGGTCGTCCGATCTATATCTGACGGATAAGAAGGAAACTATGGCAATTTTGCAAAAAGATACCCACACCCCTCTCCACACTTGCAAATAAGGCCTTCCCTTGTTCATCATTTTCTCCCACAAGATAAACTACTCATACAAATGCATCTTCATGTTCCGTGCAATGCATGGGCATCTTGCTAGTTGTTGCAAAAAGCCCATGTGTGTGAGAGAGAGAGAGGGAGAGAGGAGGAGGACGGAGTGCATGTGTGACAAAGACACAAAGAGTGTGTGTGCGAGAGGTATCAGCTTAAAATGAGGCGATAGTGTGTGTGTGCACGATCGAGAGGGCGTGTCTCAAGAAGGGAAGAAAAATCTACATAGATACAAGGAGCGGGAGAGAGACATGTATGCGATAGTGGAAGCACGAGTGTGCGGGTGTATAAACCTATCTAGAGGCTAGTCGATAAATGTTTGTGAGAGAAATACGAGTCGGGGGTGCGAAAGCGAGAGTTTTGTGTGTGAGAGAGATACGGTAGTCGGGAAGGGGAGTAGAAGTAGGAGTTGTGTGTGTGAGAGAGAGAGGGGGGCGGGGAGTTTGTCAGATCGGTAAACAAATGAATAATGTCAGTCTGGGATGGAGACGAAAAGGAGACCGCAACAAATGTTGTGTCTACAGGAGAGAGAGAGAGAGAGAGAGAGTAATTTTAGTGGTATGATTCATATCTAGAGACATATAGGGTGTGTGAGAGAATCCCATAGAGAGAAAGACAAAGTGAAAGACGAGTGGAGACTGTGTGTGGCGGTGAAAAAGAAAGCTTATGTACCTAGTGATACGAGAGAATGGTAGAGACGTGAGAGATAATGAAAACCGTGTAATGTATAATGATAGGGAGAGTGTGACACTTCTCAAGGGAGACGTCGAGAGACCATGTTTGCGAGGATAGGATAAACATGAAGTGAGTGTGCGGGTGAGCTGGAGAAAAGAGAGTGATAGCTACATGAAGGAGCATGCATGCGAGATAGATGGGCATGAAAGGAGTGAACATAAAAGGGATTCACATATTTCAATTCGAGATGATGATACATGTAATCCATACTCGAACCAAAATTGATCTATCAAACATGCATACTCATATGAATTCACGCGCATCTATGTTATTTAATATGTAGATATTACTGATCCATACATTTTAGTAGAACATAATTTGGTTTAATTTTTTGAATTTAACCTTATGATTTTGAGATCATTGTATTTTTAAATCATATTATACATATAAAGGAGCAGAATTCTTTGTTGTGCTTTTGAAAGTATATATAAAAAACGATGTATATAGAATTTTATTCCAATCGAAAATGGACCCCGCCCGAAAAAAATAGAATACAAACGGGATTCGAATTGAGTTGGCACGGTAAACGTGCACTCTGCAAAATTTGAACGAAGCAGGGAAAGTCGCAGTAACCGCCCGAAACCAAAATCTGCGAGATGGAAATTACTACTGCCTAACCCTGCCACGCAAAGCCTATCTGCTCGATTTCTATAGGTTTCGATAGGGGTAGGTTTGTAATTTCACTCAAACATGACATAATCGCCTCTCACCCGGATTCATACACGGTGGGCGCCAAAACACAGTGTGTCCTCGGCCGAAATCGACTCCCTCCCCGATTCATACACGGTGGGTGCCAAAAACAAACTCTCGTCGGCAAATATTCGGTGTATGCGAGATTACCGTCCTATCCCCAACCGACTAATATTGCTGTGATGTAGGAAAATTGAAACGGGGGCTAAGTTTGTAAATTTCCTTGCATTTGAGACAAGCGCGCCCTGAAGACATGGTTCCCCCTTCCTCTCCACCTCCATTTCCCCATTCGTACTCCGTGGGCGCCAAAACACCCTCTCCACCCCAGCCTCCTCCGTCCGCCACCCCATCCACCGCCGTCCTCCTCCACCATGCTGGAGCTGATACCCCGACGCCGCCGTCCATTACAAGAGATCGACCTCTCTCATCCACGACTTCGGACCGGGATCCTTGCATCCCGTCCTCTCGCTTCATCCCCGCCGTCGTCCACCTTGTCGGCGCCGCTCCTATGACCGTCTCGTCCACCGCGCCCCGCCGCCACCATCTACCCTCCTAGATCTGCTTCCACGCCGCCGACAGCCATCGCTACCGCAGCACCGTCAAATTCTCAGCTGATGCATACACGGCGCCGCACCAGAGGCGGTACTCTTTCGTATCTGCTCAACTTATTTATCGCAGCAAGAAAATAGATCGCCACTACTTTACTCTGATTTCTTGTCCATCACTTACTTGCTAGTTGAAAGCAAACATTGGTTGCGAAGTTGCCTTTGTCCGGTTTGCACCTTCAGATCCGCCATGGCACGCTCAACACTATACTCCCAATGCTTATGGTTTTCCCCTTTTATATTCCACACTAGTTAAATCACAGTAGACTAAATTTCAAAATTGGGTCAGTCGATTTTTCAGAGCTCGCCGGAGTTCGCCGGTGCGAACGAAGGGGCTCGGGTGGGGACTTTGGTCGTGGGGGGCGGTGGTGGGGCCTCGCCGAACGAAGAAAACTCGACGTGGGTGGGGGAGGGGGTGGGGGTGACGGAGGAACACAGGCGGTGGGGGCCGGTGGTCCGGCTGGTAGCCCGTGTGGTGTTCTGTATGGGAAGAATCAGAGACGAGGAAGAAGAAGGGTTAGGAGACGTAGGATCTTCATCCAACCGCCTGAAATGGTCGACTGACCCAAATGACAAAAGGCACGCAACTTGCATGCAGACATGCCTTTATATTCAGTACCATCAGCGTACCTGCTTAGCACTGCTCCTGAATCCATCAAGCTAAACAACGTGCCACTCATAATTCCAAACTTGTTGCTCAAGTACGAATCTGATATGATGCTGATATTACTAAAACAGATAACATTTAATTGGTCAGCTAATGTTCCTACTTTACTTTCAAAAAAGCACGTGCACCACATATAGAGAGACAACAGGGAGTTGCTTTCTTAATGCGCTCTGGTTCATCATGTGTGGGCACTGCGCAACGAACATTTTATTATCCAAAATCTGCTTGCTCTTCTTTAGCATGTTCCTCTTCCGTTCTTCTTTAATAAGTACTCTCTCCGTTCCTAAATACAAGTCTTTGTATAGATTCCACCATGGACTACATATGGAGCAAAATGAGTGAATCTACACTCTAAAATGTATCTGGATACATCTGTATGTGATCCATAGTGGAAATCTCTACCAAGACTTATATTTTGGAACGGAGGGAGTATGATAGTAGTACAGTATGTTCCTTGTAGTGAAGATGAGCAGGGGCATTTGTAGTGTAGAGGTCTATACGGTCGGTTGGTATGGACACTTTGAACTCTTCGGGCCTCTTTGATTCGTAGGATTTTGTAAACATGGGAATAGAATTTGTAGTGGCCTGCCCACTTGAATCCTATAGGAATAGCAAGGAAATGCGGGGAGCTGTGTTGCCTTTGAGAGTTACACTGATATTAACAGTACCGCACCTTCAGTTGAAGAGAGCTGGTATCCGAAGCCTTTCTAGCCGTACCGGCAATACTAGCACATATATTCCAGCAAGTTCCGCTTTGCTGATTTTACTCTGATGCTTATGGTTTTCCCGTTATATCTACACTATGATCTGTGTAGCTGCTTTGTGTCACACTAGCAGCAGTCCACTCTTGAAGCTAAACACCGCAATGACTTACAAAATTGGCACCAAGGCATTGAGTGCCATTCTGGATGCAATGAAACTCATACGCTCCCCACCTGTTGATTCTTGTTCATAATATAATCCTAATGACTATTCTAACCTCGAGGAGTCAAAGGCAGATGGCCCGTCCTGTTCACCCATCAAGGTGCCTGTTCTAATTTGGCAAGGTTTTAATGATTTCGCGTAACTTGCATATGTTGTCTTGCATTTCTTCTACTTTGTTGCACCGCCATCTGCTTAGTTTACTCATCATATATTTCGAGATGCCATGCCCATCCATTATCAATACATTTTCCATCTGTCATCATACCATGTTTTTCCACTCAAATGTTGTTCTTGTGCATCAGACATCAAAAAGGAAGAGGGTGATTGCCGAACCTGAAGGAGCACCAGCAAAGTCCTTGAAAAACGTGGTTGTGCCGGAGAAATCAGACAGCACCCCACTTATATTGGCTGTACAACCAGTGACACAAAACGTAGGACCGACTCCAGCAGACTGTACCCATACTTAACTAGCCACACCACTAGCCACACCACACAGGACCTGCACTCCAGCAAAAGGTATGCCGATTTCAGTTGCCATAGCACCAGCCGCACCACAGAAAAGTCCCACTCCAGCAAAAAGTACAGCAAGTCCACCGGCCGAAGACCTATCCCAACTGCAGAGATGGCCAATTCCTGCAGATTGGAACCCCATTCTAGTTATTCCCAGTTTCAAAGACAATGCTTTCAATGTTGTTAGGGACTACGTGCATATATTCCCATCATGGGAAGATTATAGTGAAGACAAACACCATTTTCACATCTTCCTGTCCCACTTACGTGTAAGTGCTATTATACATGGTGATTATTTTCCTGTTTTCTGCTGATTGAACACATCAATGATTTACATTACATTGTTGTAAGTAGGCGAGGGTCAATCTGGATAGTCATGACGAGCAAAGCTTGCTTGTGCTTTTCAAGGAAGCATTGCAGCAGTATTGGTGTTACCTGAGGAAATCACACTTTGATAGCAAGTCTATAAACGAATTTCTGGTGAAGTCTCCTGTGCTAAATTTAGAAGAAATTGAATGGAAAAACCTTGTTATGCACTGGTCTCGTTCCGAGGATGAGGTACTGTCTATGATATCGCATGACAATTTGAACTTCTACTTTTCCGCATGTGCCTTATGGATCTTTTTTGCAGGAAATCTGCTCGAAAAAGAATTCCGGTTTGAAAAGAACGACAGGATATCGCAAATATGCTGCCCGCTGCTTTTCTCTTGTTAGTACCTGTTGTCCTGTATCACTGTACTTGCATACATACCTGGTTCATTATGTGACAACAGTATGCATGATAGCTTGCTTATCAATTGTTCGCTCCAAATTATCTGATCTGTATGAATGGTTGCATTAGTGTAGAATATATCCAATGCCAATGAAATTTTTTAGCTCTGCATTGTTCTTGTAAGTACCTGATGTCCTTTATCAGTGTACTTATATTGACAGGTAGTTGTTCATGTACCATCACTCTGCAGCTTATTTTCCTTTGCCCTCCATTTTCTACACATAAGATCTATATTTACTCTTACCATAAGGTTGGATAACACCGATGGTACTGAAGAAGTTTAGCTCTGCATTGCTCTTGGTTGTACCTTTTGCCTGTAACGCTGTACTTACATTTATAGCTACTTGGTTATGTAGCATCACTCTTCGTCTTATCTTAAATATTCTCCATTTTTTCTTATATTGTCACATCTATATTTACTCTTAACAAAATGTAGAATAAAGGCAATGCTTATGAAGACGGTTCTGTGGTAAACTTCTTGAATTGCCCCCCCCCCCCATCAGCATGGACAAGGGCTTTATAGAGCCTGCCTTCACCAATAATGTAAGTTTGTCCTTCTCAAGCCTTCAAACTTTGTTGTGTATATTTGGTTAGGCATGACTGCAACAACTGTTTATTTTTGGTGTTTGCATTAAATTGCATGTTTAAAGTTTATTATGTAGTTCATAAACAAAATTTTGTCCTTCTCAATTTAAGTTTTCAGTTGTACAACCAAGTTCCTTCTTCATACCATGTAAATTAAACTATACAGAGCAAGTGATCTTCTTTTGCACTGCATGTATGCTTTTGTTCTTGATCCGTAATCCAGTGGTGTGGTGAACCTACCCACTACAACACAATGTCATATTCTGCAATGTCTTAACTATGAACAATGTCATATCATTCTACTATTATTTAAACCGTCTCTTTATTTGCCAATCTGAAATGGGATAAATTGACAGCACACTAACCATTGATACTTATGAGTTCTAGATCTGTAATCGAGTGGTGTCGCGAAGCTGCCAACTCCTTCACAATGTCATTTCCTGCCATGTCTTGACCTGAACAATACCATATTGTGTTAATGCAATTTTAAACTGTGTGACTTTATTCGTTAGTAAGAAATGTGATGAATTGTCAGCACTGATACTTTTATGTGCAAAACATGTCATCTGTCTGCTTGTTTATCTTTCAGAGTGAGGAGGATATAAGTGTTAAACAAGCGCAGTCTCATCAGCTTGCTCAGCTGCTTGCGCTGTAGCTCCCCAGCAGGGCTAACCTTTCTTGAACTCTATTGAAGTGCTGTCGGTTTTGTATATTATTTTGTCGGCGTGTTTAGTTGCACCGGTGGCGATCTTTGATGCCCCGTGTATGTAATCTGCTGTCTGCTTGTGCTTTATTATCATAGTGGCGAACTTTGATGCCCAGTGGATGTAATATGCCGTAATTTCTTTATTGTATAGTCTAGGTTTTTTCTAATTCACGATGCTGCAGTTATTTTACTGTATATATATCCTGTCTTCGTAGTAAACCGGCCAAACCGTAAAATTACGGTACATAATCGGGCCGTCATGCAATCACGATGTATGATCCGCATCATGGGCCCCGTCATCTTGGTCCGTTAGAAGGCCTAAATGTAAACTGGCCCACTAGTAGATTCGGGCCTTTAATAGGCCGAGTAAACCGCCAGCCCTCTTTTCGCAAGAAAACTCAATGGGCTTTTAGTAGGCTGAGAAGTAGGTTGGGCCTGAAACGTGCCGAACAGCTCACAGGCCAGCAGAAGCCCGAAATGGACCCCGGCCCATGATTGTGCCAACCAAATCACGGGCTTTTAACAGGCCAAAATTGTATCGGTCCTTGGTTGGCCCAATCAGATTATCGGCTGCGAGCAGGCCGGATGCAAACTGGGCCGTAGTTAGGCCCAACTATATGACGGGCTTTTAACAGGCCAAAATTAATATAGGGCCGAAATGTTAAACGGACCCTTAACAGGCCGAAACTAATATCAGGCCGAATTACTAAATGGGCCTTTAGCAAGTGGGCCCAAAAGCATAGCGTCCAGTTGACGGGCCGAATCTGATATGGGCCATAATTTAGCTCAAAGCCTCTTAAAGGGCCGGACCTGATCTGGGCCG